>NC_058090.1:2882821-3204299 GCF_014858855.1 Bufo gargarizans | reverse complement strand
GACAATTCACAGTGCTCCTCCAGCATACCACATTTACACCTCGTTTGCCTGGGTGAACGGAGTCACACAGGGGAGAAACAGCTCCGTGTCCTTCATCAAGAAATCAAATCCTGGGGGGGCTGAACTGGAAGAGGAAGACATTGGAGCACAAGCAATGTGTAGCGAAATGGGTGGTTTTTCTACACAAGTGACAGGAGAAAAGGAGAAGCAGCCAGAGAAGCTAGAGGGCAATGAGGAAGATGAGGCAGAGGACCCAGACACACCTTGGCAGTATGCAGTGGAGATGGAGCCAGGGAGTCTCTCCAAGTCACTTGCCTGATGCATGCTCACTTGCTTGCGTAGTGACAGCTGAATTGTCACCATTCAGCAGAGGGATGACTACTGGCTTTCCACCTTGTTGGACCCTCGCTACCGGTCCAAAATGGGGGCCTTTTATACACCCACTGAGAGGGAAGATGAACTGAACTACTATAGAGACATCCTATGTAGTCAGTTGCCCGCTGCCTATCTGCGCCATTGTCCATCCTCTCGCAGGCCCTTTGCGCTCACATTCCACTGCCATGGCTGCTGGGGAGGGGTGGGTGGCAGGAGCAGTACCAGATCCATCATCAGCAGCCTGAGTCTGGACTCACTGATGAGCAGCTTTCTTCACCCACATAGTGAAAAAACTACTCACCAGCAGGAGCATCTAGATCTGGAGCAGAACCTGAACCAGCAGGTGGTGTCATACTTGGACAGCACCCTGCCACCCCACATTGAAGATCCGCTGGACTACTGGGCAGCCAAACTGGATTTGTGGCCGCAACTGGCTCAGTTTGGCCTGGAAAAGCTGTCCTGACTGTTTAGTGCGGCGGGGGCCATAGTTACCCCAAGAAGAACTCACCTGTCCACCCAAAATGTGGAGAGACTGACTTTTGTCAAGATGAATCAGGCATGGATCAGCCAGGATTTCCACCCACAATGCCTGATGCATCAGACTAGATCATCCATGGTGCCACACCAACACTTTGACAAAAGAAACCAGTTTCTTCTGGCTACCTGCCTCAGCTACTATTCTGATGCTGCCACCCGCCTGATGCCACACATCTGATGCCAAGTGCTCCTTATTTCACTCACCATCTTCAGCTGGTACTGGTATCGCCACCCACCTCCCCACTCTGTCACCGGGTCACTCTGTGGTCTCCTGATGCTGCTGCCACCTCCATACTATGTTACCCTGCCACTCTGTGGTCTCCTGATGCTTCTGCCACATCCACACTATGTCACCTTGCTACTCTGTGGTCTCCTCATGCTGCCACCACCTCCACACAGTCATTGTGCCACTCTGTGGCCTCCTCCTGATGCTGCTGATGCCACCACCTCCACACTCTGTCACCTTGCCACTCTGTGGCCTCCTGATGCTGATGCTGCCACCTCCACACTGTCATTGTGCCACTCGGTGGGCTCCTCATGCTGCTTCCACCCTTCCCACTTCATCACTGGGCCACTATTTTGTCTTTTGGCCTGGCTGACATTATCATTTATTTGACCCTTCTTCTGATCTGTCAGAAGGAAGGAAAAATGAGACGCACAACGCATCCTGTCTGTGTAGCAGCTGTAGGGCCTGTATGGTGCCATCAGAATTGGCTTGTGATTTGGTAGCCAAAAGCAGGAGTGGGTACAAAACACAAAAGACATGCAAATATTCCATTCACGTGTCATCTCTGTTTTGTATCCACTCCTGTTTTTTGGGCTTTAGCAATACTGATGGATTACTGACCAAATGCTGACCGAGTGAAGGCGAATGCTCAACAGACAGGATCCATTTTTTGGGTGTTATTGTTCTGACGAATCATAGGAAGGGCAAAATAATCAGTGACGTCAACACAAACTTACTGCTGACACTCTCTCCACTCTGTCGGGGGGCTCTACTGGTCTAAGCGTTTAATAGAACAGGTTCTGTAGATATCTATGTGGAATCAGCTGGCGACGGTGTAAAAGGAGTGCACTTCTTCTTGGCGCTAACATTGACCTATAATGCTGAGTTCATACTTGAGTTATTTGGTCAGTTTTGGCCCTGTGACCATCCAAATAAGAGAAGTGTGCAGTGAATCTAAGATTGACGCCTGTCATCTGCATGTCATATTGACTCATACTGATTTCACTACTACAACAGACTCCCTATGCGTGTTACTGCAAGGCACAGTGTTCTAAACTACTATAAAGGCTCTCTGCAGCCAGGAAATAGATGTTTTTTCAACTTGATTCGCCGCGAATAAATTCAGCTTGTTTAGAAAAATTTGGCAAACCGACCGAATTGAATCTTTGAAAAATTTGTTCATCTCTTCTCGCAAGTGAGGGATAAGTATGGCTTGGAAGTGGCAGTAGTATTCATTGGATAAAACCATCAGGAATCGGGGGAGTGAGTGAATCAATTTTTAAATTTCCAATTCTGTGGATGGGGTGTTTAATGTCTGTAGCTGTGAAGCAGTGAGGGTAGGTAGGTAAATAATTGTCTGGTAATTGAGTGTTGTCTTTGAGGTTAAAAAGTCCTGGGGTGTATTATGTGTGGAATTTTTCATTTTTTAATGATGGGTTTTAAGTTGTCGAGCGAGTCATTTTCCTGCTTTATTACCTTGGGCATAGTATTTGGATTTAAGCCTAAGTAGGGACTTGCTGTAGTTATGGAGTAGGACTCCCCTAAGTCTGTCCCTTTCAATTCGGAGCTCGTCTGAATGTTGGACTGTTGGGGAGACCTTATTAGCCCTTTCCAAGCAGGCTATCCATTCAAGTATTTCGGAGATTTATTTTTCTCTAAGTTTTTTTCACCTTGTAGTCTAGCTTAATTAAGGAACCTCTTATGAAAGCTGTGAGCTTGCCATAGCGCAAATAGGTCTGAAACGGAACCTGTGGTGAATTGAAAGTATTCCCTCAGCCCAGCAGTAAGCTCCTCAATGTCTTTAGGGTTTCTAAATAGAAATGTGTTGTTTCTCCAGGTAGGGGCTGGGTGGGATGGGAATCTTTCATTCAGGGTGATGGTGATCGGGGCATGGTCAGACCATTGAATGAGACCAATTTCCGTAGAAGAGGTATGGAGTAGTGTAGTTTGGTCCACCATAAACATGTCAATGCAGGAGTATGACAGATGGGGGGGAGGTAAATTTCCATTCCTGACTATGTTGAGCTCTCCACACATCAATAAGACCCTTCGACCTTAAAAAGGAGGCCATTCCTATTTCAGATCACCTTGTGGAGGAGGTGAAGTCCAGGGAAGGGTCTATTATGGAGTTACAATCTCTGCATACTATCACCTTTCCTTTTTTCAATTTGTCTCATCACTTTGTGCAGGAATGACAGTTGGTCTGTGTTGGGTGCGTAGATGTTGACCAGTGTGTATGTGATATTGTTGATTGAACATACCCAGATAAAGTATCTGCCCCCAGGGTCAGCTCTGCTGTTGATGAGGGTAAAAGCAACTTTAATGGCTATGGAGACTCCCCTGGACTTCTTACTGAAATGGGAATGTAAAATGTTAGGAAAAAGCTGGTGGCGCATTCTAGCAGCATCAGTTTGCAATAAGTGAGTTTCTTGAATGCAAAGGATGTCTGCACCAGATGATATTACTTCTTTCCATACAGAGGACCGTTTTTGAGGGCAATTGAGCCCCTTGGCATTCAATGACATGATCTTATGCCCCATGATGACAGAAAGAGGACCGCTTGATTAATTCTACAGTGCCTGTGGGAGCATATAAAGTGCATCATAAAGAGGAGCATAGAAACAGGTTAACTGAATATAAACCATAACTGAAAAACAAAAACATAGAAAACCAGAACGGCCGTAGGTCGCTTACGACAACATAGGGCAAGAATCAACTGTTGAGGCCGGGAGTGTATGGCATAAAGGTGGTGTTCCCTGGTAGAGGGTCTGCACCAGAGGGTGGAATCAGTGGCGTAACTTAAGTTCTATGGGCCCCAGGGTAAACTTTGAACTGGGCCACCCCCCCCCCCCCACTATAGGTTTGAATGCTTTGTAGTACAATATTAAATAGAAGAGGTAGGTGTTTTGCCCCTCTGTATATATTTAAGTTTTTTGCCCCTCTCTGTATATATTCCATGATTTTGCCTCTCTCTGTATATATTTCATGATGATGAAGGATGTGCTGCCAGTGGTCCTGCCCTCATGTGTCTGGCGCTGGCTCCCTTTTCTGAATTCATGTACGGCGTGCCACAGTCCACACTGCTGCCACTGCCAGGTGCCCCCCCCCTCCCTACGTATGAAGGCGGTGTGCGTGCATACATAAATAAATAAAAAATACTTACCTACTTTGCTCCGCTCCAGCCGTCTGTCAGTACAATCCCGTCATACCCTCTGCAGCGCCGTGTGATCCCGCGAGACCTGTGACCTCAGCGCCGGGTCTCACGCTGTCACAGCTGGTGGCGCAGCACCGGAGATGGTATGGGTAGGTAGGTGGGTAGAGGTTATTTAATGTGCGCACTGTGCAGTTAGTGCAGCCAGCCAGCCGCACTGTAGGCATAAAAATAAATTGCACAGAGAGGCCCGAGTCCGACTGGCTATTAAAAGCACTTGCGGAGCTGCAGACCCCCCATCCCGCCGGGACTGGTCGCAGTCTGAGACAGTGATCGTTACGCCCCTGGGTGGGATGTAGTCATCATCCCCTGATGAAGTAGTAAACATAAGTTTTCCACAGGTTGGCATTGGTAATGAACATCAAGATCTCAATGCTATTTTGCTGTCGGCCGCATGGGTTTGGTGGGCTATAGCAAAGGTCTTTTGTCAGGATCCCGGGAGGGCAAAGCGATTTGAGAGGATTGTAAAAAGTCTTTCCCGCTCTCAAAGGTCTTGATAGTGTGAATCTGTCCATTTCTTCCAACAAGGAATTTTAAGGGGTATCCCCATCTGTATGCTATGTTGTTGTCCCGGAGGGCAACCATGATAGGTAGTAGTACCCGGCTTTGGCGGAGGGTCACCACTGACAGATCTGCAAACAGCTTAACAGTGTGATATGGCAAGGGGAGAGTTCCTATTTTCCTGGTAGCCGCCATAAATGATATGAAAGAAGTGGATGCGTGCTAAAGTATTGCACGGGATGGCCCTGTCTGGGCCTGGAAATTTATACTAGGGGCTCCCTATCTCCCTCTAGTGTCTGGGATGTCTCACTACACCCAATTATCCCTGCTATGGATGTAACAGGGGAACCATACCAATGTAAAAACTTACATTAAATGCATACACTCACCTAAAGAATTATTAGGAACACCTGTTCTATTTCTCATTATCGCGATTATCTAGTCAACCAATCACATGGCAGTTGCTTCAATGCATGTAGGGTTGTGGTCCTGGTCAAGACAATCTCCTGAACTCCAAACTGAATGTCAGAATGGGAAAGAAAGGTGATTTAAGCAATTTAGAGCGTGGCGTGGTTGTTGGTGCCAGACGGGCAGGTCTGAGTATTTCACAATCTGCTCAGTTACTGGGATTTTCACGCACAACCATTTCTAGGGTTTACAAAGAATGGTGTGAAAAGGGAAAAACATCCAGTATGCGGCAGTCCTGTGGGCGAAAATGCCATGTTGATGCTAGGGGTCAGAGGAGAATGGGCCGACTGATTCAAGCTGATAGAAGAGCAACGTTGACTGAAATAACCACTCGTTACAACCGAGGTATGCAGCAAAGCATTTGTGAAGCCACAACACGCACAACCTTGAGGTGGATGGGCTACAACAGCAGAAGACCCCACCGGGTACCACTCATCTCCACTACAAATAGGAAAAAGAGGCTACAATTTGCACGAGCTCACCAAAATTGGACTGTTGAAGACTGGAAAAATGTTGCCTGGTCTGATGAGTCTCGATTTCTGTTGAGACATTCAAATGGTAGAGTCCGAATTTGGCGTAAACAGAATGAGAACATGTATCCATCATGCCTTGTTACCACTGTGCAGGCTGGTGGTGGTGGTGTAATGGTGTGGGGGATGTTTTCTGGGCACACTTTAGGCCCCTTAGTGCCAATTGGCCATCGTTTAAATGCCACGGGCTACCTGAGCATTGTTTCTGACCATGTCCATCCTTTCATGACCACCATGTACCCATCCTCTGATGGCTACTTCCAGCAGGATAATGCACCATGTCACAAAGCTCGAATCATTTCAAATTGGTTTCTTGAACATGACAATGAGTTCACTGTACTAAAATGGTCCCCACAGTCACCAAATCTCAACCCAATAGAGCATCTTTGGTATGTGGTGGAACAGCAGCTTTGTGCCCTGGATGTGCTTCCCTCAAATCTCCATCAACTGCAAGATGCTATCCTATCAATATGGGACAACAATTCTAAAGAATGCTATCAGCACCTTGTTGAATCAATGCCACGTAGAATTAAGGCAGTTCTGAATGCAAAAGGGGGTCCAACATTGTATTAGTATGGTGTTCCTAATAATTCTTTAGGTGAGTGTAGATCAATATAATATCACTGTCCCTTGTGAGCAGAAGTAACACGTTACCCAATTGACCCTTGTGTAGTACCCCTACCTAGTGGGACACTACAGATGTCCTCGGGTGTCAGTAGTAAAGGAAGGGTCGAGGCTTCAGGTGGCAGTGGTGGAACTGAGGTTGCCAAAGGAGATGGGGATCTCGGTGATCGCAGAGGAGATATGCTGCAGATGGAAGATGTTGAGGTTGATTTACTGCTTGCCTCGGCGCTATCTTTAGGACTGTCTCTTTCAAAGTAGTTCTCCAAGTTGTTGATGTTCAGCCGGGGCAGCTGTCTCTTTGGCTTTCCCATAGTTTCTAGAAGTTAGTCTGGTGCAGGAGCTTCCCTCTCGTGCAACCATCGCTCTCGGCAGCCTATCCACGCCCCCCCATCCTGTATCTTTAACGTATTTTACTACAGAGGCGCTGAACTTACCTTATATTGGGTTCTCTTCTTGGAAATGCTGATTATAGCTAACTGATAGTAATAATGTAAAGAGCGTCTAAATAACGCTACATTACAGTGCCCGAAACATGCTACATAATACATGAAATATTCTGCTCAAAAAGCTATGCTGTGTAGTACTACAACTCAGTGCATAAATACTAATGTAAAATACAAAAAAAGGAGACCATGGATCGCACATCCACAAACTATGCATTTATCTATTGCTTCTCAGCATCATTTATGAACTGTATACGAGGCCATTGTATATATTTTGTTTTATCAAAATGCATAAGCCCACTTACCATGTCAAGGTGGCCTCTTATGAGTGGGTTCCTACCCTAATTTGGCACAGCGTCACATGGCAACTAGAGATGAGTAAAGTTTTGAAAAATTTGATTCGACAGCTTTGCCGAAGTTTGACAAGAAATTTGATTTGTCATAAATTTTTTCATTATGAATCGCTATAAATCAGGTATACCCAGGCCAATCTGCCTAAAAGTAACAGTGGACTGTAATACTGACGGACAGTAACTCTACAGCTAACAGAACGGATTAACTATGAATATTGGTGCACTTTACACTTATGTACACTGTGATAAATTAGATCTGCCTGTCATACTGACGGACAGTAACTACAGCTAACAGAATGGATTAGCTATGACTTTTGGTGCACTGCACAGTTATGTACATGGTGATAAATTGTAGCAGAGTGTGTAGTTCAGCAGTCTCCTACGCAGTCTCTCTACCTCTCCAATATTGTCTTACACTCTATAAGAGTTTGCAGTAACACTGTCCCTAGTGCATGAGCGTCTTGTCACATCTCTTCCTATGCTCTGTTCACAGGAAAATGGTGGCGACTGCGCAGGATCAGGGTTTTATAGGGCTCTGCCTAGCTGTGACATCACAAAAGGGGTGGCTACCTGTGGATTGTCTGGCTCCCTGGCATTATGGGTGATCTCACATTCTCGGGCTTGTCTCCTCTACACTTACTTTTACTTTCTAACACGTGCAGCCGCTATTTTAGGACAACTGATTTGTTACTACAAAGCACAAGGAAATTCGGATTCATTTAGAATTGAAGTTTTCCTAAACTTCGGACCAAATTCCGCTTCCGATGCTTGGTTTCGCCCATTGTTATAATGTATATTCATATTTGGGACCACTATGATCCGTGGAACACAGGGGCCATGGTACTAACTAGGTCAGAGCTCACAGTCACACTTTGATGGTCCAAATTCCGATTTTGAAAACAGTCTTGATTAGTGTTTACTGATTTGTGTACACTGCAGACGTACAGTATGTTTCCTCTTCTTGAAAAATTACAGATGTACAGCAATCAGGACACAGGGGCATCGTGTGAGTGGCAGGATGGGTGTAGTAGTGGTTTAAGTGCTAAAGGTTCCCTGGGCCGGTTTGCAGTGATGGGGAGGGAGCATATTTTCTTCCCTTCAGGGCATACTCTGGTTCTGGGGTCCTCCTGCCTGATTATGGTTGAGGTGTCCTTGGTGGTGAAGTTTTTAAGGTGCAAGGCAAGGTCCCAGTTGTTGTGATGCCAACACTTTGCAGTGTAGTAGTAGTGCAGGAAGCAATAAGGAGGCAGTAGTGCAGCAGAACAGTTCTTGACTAAAGAATTCAAATGCAAACAGTTCAGGATAGTTCTTATCTTGCATGGATTTGCAGCTGATACACAGAATGAACTTTCACAGATGTTACAGGTTTCACAGCTGCACAGGTAGTAACTGGCCAAAAGGTATCTCTATAAAGTAGTTCTCCTGCCTCTGCACTTCACCAGCTGACTCCAGGCTCGAGCTGTTCTAATTCTCTTGTTAAGCAATACAACACGACCACAGGGTGGTCCCCTCAACAAAGGCAGGCACTTTTTTTTAACAGGTTATGGATCAAAAGCAGGATATGGGCAAAGTAGTCATACCAATGTCCAGGGCTGGAAGCCTTTATGCAACTGGACACAAGGGTTGTAGAGTCTATAAGCTTTCAGCAATGCAGTTCACCTCTACAGAACTGGTTGTTTACACCGCTCTATTCTTTCTTTTCAGTCATCTGGTCTGCTTCAATGGATTTTCCTTTTGTTCTTTTTGGCCTCCCCCTGGCTAGTACTTAGCTCCAGGGGTTGCTACTCTGTCAACGACACACGTGTTTCCTTCTCCTAGCTCTGCCTAGGCTAGACTATCCTAGAATGTTCAACCACGGATCGGCAATTCCAGCTGCTGTGAAACTACAACTCCCAGTATTCCCACTTACTCAGCTGTTCTTGTAACTCCCACAGAAGCGAAAGAAGGATTCTGGGAGTTGTAGTTTGGAGAGCAGAAGGTTGCAATCCCTGTTCAAACCTTCTCCCTTATGGGGAGAGGAAATGGCTCAACCTGGTGTCTAGTGGTGGATGCTACAGCCTGTTAAATACCATGCGCCCACTACATACAATAAATACATGTTTTACACAGAAACATTTTCTTGCACTTAGCAGAGAGCAGCATACTGCAGATAGAAGATTGGGGCAGATGACTGCAGAATCAGACAACACAGAGCTGCTTTGTAGTCTGTAACCATGAAGACACATTGGCTTTCAGAAGAGCAAGAATGTACACTAACAATAGGAAGTTTTAAATGAAAGCTATTTACAAAGTTGCTTATGTTTTTCCAGTCTGATATTGTCCACCCCCTCTCATCTCTCCTTCTAAATCCTGGTATGTCTGCATTGAACTATTAATGTCTCTTTTCCTGCTGGATTTATTGAGTATTTGTTTACATTAACTATTTCACCCCTGTATCTGGTCCTCCCTTGATTAGGCCATATGTAGCCCCCTCCCCTCTTGGTCACACCTGATTGATCACTGAGTGGTATAAATCTAAGTTCCTAGGTCTTCCAGACCTTGGTCTTTCTACATGCAACATCTCTTAAGTACAACTCTTTAAGTGCACAGACTGAATTATACCAGAATTGGACCAGAAGGGGACCACAGGTAATTACAGACATAGTCAATGCAAACAATGTTTAAATTTTTCCTCTTACTCCTCCTACTTTTTCATAACCTCCTGAAATACCCCCACATTCATTCACCCAGCAAGGAACTATTCATCTCTTCTTCCATCTTACCTTCTCATCTGATCGCTTGCACAAACCTGTTTGCCAACATAAAACACTTCCTTCCCAAACACACACAGACACCTCATGCCCTCTCTTATTCTCCTCTATTAACACTTTCTCTGCTTCTCCTTACTGCTGGTGATATCTCTCCAAATCCAGAACCCCCTCAGCAAATCCCCACTATCACCTCCATGTCCCACTACAAATCTCCTTCTACAAATTTCTGCAACCCCTTAAACCTAATTACCATTCCTCTGACCCCTGCCCCTTTGGTTCCTCTTGCAGGAGCATTATGGAACGCGCGCTCCGCCTGTAACAAACTGTCGTACATTCATGAACTGTTCATCTCTCACAACCTTTCCTTTCTGGGTCTCACATAGACATGGCTGACACCCTCAGACACCACCTCCCCTGCTGAACTCTCTTATAGTGGATTTCAATTCACTCACACCCCCCGCCCCGGCTGCAAACATGGTGGAGGAGTTGGTCTTCTCCTATCAGACACCTGCTCCTACAGCCCAACTCCACTGCCACCCTCCATTACGCTCACCTCATTTGAAGTACACTCTGTTCGCATCTACTCTCCCTCCAACCTTCAAGTAGCTGTCATTTACCGCCCTCCAGGCCCAGCCACCATCTTTCTTGACCACTTTAACACCTGGCTACTACACTTTCTTTCTGCCGACATCCCCACTATCATCATGGGTGACTTCAACATCCCTATTGACACATGCCACTCGGCCGCCTCTAAACTCCTGTCGCTCTCTTCCTCCTTTGGCTTATCACAGTGGTCTTCAGCTCCCACCCACAGAGATGGTCACACTCTGGATCTGATCTTTTCCCGCCTCTGCTCCCTATCTAACCTTTCTAATTTGCCTCTCCCTCTATTCGACCACAACCTACTCACCTTCTCTTCATTGGTCTCTTCTGCAGCTCCCCCAGTCCACACACTAGCACACCCCCGCAGGAACCTCAAACATCTCGACTTTTGCTTGCTTTCTGACTCTCTTCTCCCACTTTTTACCATCTGTTGCCTCCAAGACCCAGAAGCTGCTACCACCCTATATAACACCACATTAAGTACAGCTCTGGACACTGTTGCCCCCCTCACACACAACAAAATCCGGAAAATCAACAGACAACCCTGGCACACCAACCTGACCAAAAAACTCAGACAAGCTTCCAGGGCTGCTGAGCGGCGATGGAAGAAATCCCATTCTAAAGATCATTTCACCGCATACAAGCAATCCCTTCTCATATTCAAATCCTCACTCGCTGATGCAAAACAGGCTTACTTCTCATCTCTCATATCTTCCCTGTCACACAGCCCTAAACAACTTTTTAGCACTTTTAATTCCCTTCTCCGTCCCCCAGCGCCCCCACCCTCTCCTCTCTTCTCAGCTGAGGACTTTGCCAAATATTTCAAACA
Source organism: Bufo gargarizans (assembly GCF_014858855.1). Classification (NCBI taxonomy): domain Eukaryota; kingdom Metazoa; phylum Chordata; class Amphibia; order Anura; family Bufonidae; genus Bufo; species Bufo gargarizans. The sequence goes on along the minus strand of NC_058090.1, from coordinate 3,192,849 downwards.
AAAGATAGTCCACATCAGAGAAAGCTTTACTACACAGTCCCCACAGACCCTCTACACAACTGCTCGGTCCTCTTCTCCCAAAACCCGCTTCTCTACCATTACAGAAGGAAAACTCTCCACTCTACTCTCCAAATCTCATCTGACCACCTGTGCACTTGACCCAATCCCATCCCACCTCATCCCTAACCTCACCACAGTGTTTATCCCAGCCCTAACTCATCTCTTCAACCTATCACTAAACTCTGGTGTCTTCCCCTCTGCTTTTAAACATGCTACCATTACACCCATCCTCAAAAAGCCTTCACCTGACCCATCTTCCTTGTCCAGTTATCGCCCCATATCACTTCTTCCGTATGCCTCAAAGCTACTTGAACAACATGTCCATTCAGAACTGTCCTCCCACCTCTCCTCCTGCTCCCTCTTTGACCGCTTACAATCTGGCTTCCGACCCCACCACTCGACCGAGACTGCCCTTACCAAAGTCACCAATGACCTACTCACAGCCAAAACCAAGAAACAATACTCTGTCCTCCTTCTCCTTGACCTGTCCTCTGCCTTTGACACTGTTGACCACTCCCTTCTGTTGCAAACTCTCTCATCTCTTGGCATCACTGACCTGGCCCTCTCCTGGATCACATCATACCTCACAGACCGGACGTTTAGCGTCTCCCACTCCCGCACCACCTCCTCGTCACATTCCCTCTCTGTTGGTGTCCCGCAAGGCTCTGTCCTAGGACCCCTGCTCTTCTCTATCTACACATTTGGCCTGGGACAGCTCATAGGGTCCTATGGCTTTCAGTATCACTCCTACGCTGACGACACACAAATCTACCTCTCTGGTCCAGACATCACCACCTTACTATCTAGAATCCCACAATGTCTATCTTCTATATCATCCTTCTTCGCCTCTTGCTTTCTTAAACTTAACATGGATAAGACAGAATTCATAATCTTTCCCCCATCTTGTTCAACCCCCCCAACAGACCTATCTATCATGATCAATGGTTGCACACTCTCCCCAGTCAACAAAACCCGCTGCCTTAGAGTGACCTTGGATTCTGCCCTTTCCTTCGGACCGCACATCCAAGCCCTTTCCACCACCTGCCGCCTCCAACTCAAAAACATCTCCCGCATCCGCGCTTTCCTTAACTTTGAATCTGCGAAAATACTTGTACATGCCCTCACTATCTCCCGCCTAGACTACTGCAACATTCTCCTCTGTGGCCTTCCATCTAGCACTCTCGCACCCCTCCAATCTATCCTCAACTCTGCTGCCTGACTAATCCACCTCTCACCCTATTATTCCTCTGCCTCTCCCCTTTGCCAATCCCTTTACTGACTCCCCATTGCCCAACGAATTCACTTCAAAGTACTTACAAATACATACAAGGCCGTCCATAACCTGTCCCCTCCCTACATCTCTGAGCTAATTTCCCGATACACCCCCACACGCAGCACTCTCCGATCCTCACAAGACCTCCTTCTCTCCTCTCCTCTTATTGCCTCTTCCCACAATCGACTCCAGGATTTCTCCCGTGCATCCCCCATACTCTGGAACTCGCTACCCCAACATATCATATCTCACCTACAGTGGAATCCTTCAAAAGAAACCTGAAAACCCACCTCTTCAGACAAGCCTACAACCAATGACCCTGCTGCCTCTATACCGCCATGACCAACTTAACCCGCACCTACTGTGTCCTTCTCCCATACCATGTAGATTGTAAGCCCTCACGGGCAGGGCCCTCTCTCCTTCTGTACCAGTTTGTAACTAATTTTGTTTATGATTAGTGCAATTGTCTGTATTATGTATGTGCACCGCTTATCATATGTACAGCGCTATGGAATGAATGGCGCTTTAATAATAAATAATAATAATATTTAATGTTAGGTGCCTTCGAGCATTAACAAAATGAGCTACAAGTGTACATACCCTGATGTTACTATGTTAATATAGCACCTATAACATGTCTGTTTTAGTAACTACTTGCTTTCCCTATGAAATAACAATTCTGGAACATCTGCTCTTATGACTCTATATTGTACCATTCCTGTTATAAATTAATTACTAGCAGTTTGCAGTGAAGGTCCAGCTGGGTGTTACCAATTGGGGGTTGTGTCCCTGTACAGACTGATCCTATCCAATCAGTGCTGCCAGTGGCAGACTGTGTAGACACCCCTCCAACTGGTAATGCCCAACTAGACCTTCATTGCAAATAAATCAATTCATAACTTATAGAAGGAATAAGAGTACTTTCACACTTGCGGCAGAGGATACCGGAAAGCAGTTCCGTCGTCGGAACTTCCTGCCGAATCTAGCAATCTGGTCGCAAACGGATGGCATTTGTAAGACGGATCCAGGCCCGGATCTGTCTGACAGATGCATTGAAATACCGAATCCGTCTCTCCGGTGTCATCCGGAAAACAGATGTGCGCATGCGCAGAGCGGAAAGCCGGATCAGTTTTGCCAGAACACTTAATGCCGGATCCGGCACTAATACATTTGAATGTAAATTAATGCCGGATCCGGCATTCTGGCAAGTGATCAGTATTTTTGGCTGGAGAGAAAACTGCAGCATGCTGCAGTATTTTCTCAGTCCAAAAAACATAAGAGGGACTGAACTGATGCATTCTGAACGGATTGCTCTCCATTCAGAATGCATTAGTGTAAAACTATTCATTTTTTACGGTATTGAGCCCCTGTGATGGAACTCAATACCGGAAAACAAAAACGCTAGTGTGAAAGTACCCTAATAAAGGAATGGTACAACATAGAGTCATCAGAATAAAAACTCCAGAATTATTAGATGGGGAATACAAGTAGTTAATAAAACTGACATGTCAGGAGAGGTGACAGGTCCTAAACTGGGCACACAGCACCACAGTTGATGCCGATATTTCCAGCAGAGACCAGTTCATACATGTAAATAACAATACACAAGAACATTTTGCATTGAGGATATTACTAATAAAAACTAATTTTCCTATTTTAATTGAATTCATTTAATTAAACTATGGATTGCGATGTTTTACTGCACCACTGGCATAATGACACTATTATGCTTATCTAAAACCAGTCATAAAGCCAAATGTGCCAAGCATCTCTGCCTGCCTGCAATTGCAAGGATAGGTTAATGGGACAATATGCATCCAGATCGCTTATTATAGCAATGACTTAACATCCAAAGAATGCTAAAGTATTGGAAGCCGGGAAAAGCCCCTACCCAGCCTCACTTACTTCTGTGCATTCCCATTGATTTCAATGAAGCATAAATTATCCCGTCTATTGATCTTATTCATATGTTGATCGATGCCTTTAGTACATAATGATCTCTTGTTGCTGTCCTCCAGACGTGATTGGCCAGTGGTGCAGTAAAACATCGCAATCCATACTTTAATTAAATTCATTCAATTAAAATGGGAAACGTTGTTTTTATTAATAATATTCTCAATGCAAAATGTTCCTGTATATTATTTACTTCTTTACTGGTCTCTGCTGGAAATATCGGCATCAACTACAGTATGGGTAGACGATAGGTGTTGTGGGCCCAGATTCGTTAAATTGTTTAAAGGGGACCTATAACTTCTCCTGACGTGTGTTTTAGTGACTACTTGCATTCCCCGTGTAATAACAATTCTGGAGCATCTATTCTTATAACTCTATAACTTACTACTGGTTTGCAATGATGGTCCAGCTGGGTATTACCAGTTGGAGGTGTGTCGCTGCACAGTCTGACATTGGCAGCACAGATTGGCAGCACCTCAATTGATAACACCCAGCTGGACAGTTATTACAAACCGCTAGTCATTCATTCATAACTACTAGAAGGAATAAAATGTGTTATGGTGTTATATGGTGTTTGTTATAACCCATTAACCCTTTCAGCACTAGAGGGTTTTTCATTGTAGGATTTTCGTTTGTCACTCCCTGCCTTTCTGGGGCAATTATTTTTATATTTTTTCCGTTTACATAGCCGCATGTGAATGCATACGATGTGTTAAAAAGCTGGAGAAAAATTGGAAATAAAACGCAATTCTGCAACAGTTTTATCGGTTTTGTTTTTACAGCGTTCCCTATACAGTAAAACTGATCTGTTACTTTCATTCTCCAGGTCAGTACGATTATGGCGATACCACATATGTATATTTTTTTGTGGTATTTTAATACTGAATAATAATATAAAAACGTAGAATTTTTTTTTTTACAGGGCAGTTTGTACTTTTCATTGATACCATTCCATACTTTTTATTCAATTTTGTGTTGGAGATGAAGCGTCGAAAAACAGCGAATAGTCCATTTTGACACTTGGTGCAAGCAGCAAAACCCATGATGTGTATTTTTTACTAATAGCAGTTGGAGGATATTGATAGTATGGACAGCAATCGATATGCATATATAGAAATATATAAAAAACAGAAACTTTTTCTAAAATTGGATTAGTGGTGATAGTTCCATGTATTAATCCCCATGTAGTATATTCCACTGTCTGTTTAAAGGTTGAATCGCTATAAGGTATAGCAACAACGTAGCAACACTGTTTCTATTTGTAACATTCTGACATCAATGTTGCCGTTTTGAAAGTGCCGCTGTTTATTTGCCTAGGGGTCTTCGTTCTTTATATAATGTGGACACAGTCCCACTTTTTAATGTGGACACAGTGCCACTTTTTAATGTGGACACAGTGCCACTTTTTAATATAGACACAGTCCCGCTTTTTAATATAGAGATAATGAATCTTCAGTTGTGCAATTCGATTTACTCACAGTTGCGCTGCTCTCTGGTGCGGCGTCCCGCTCCTAATGTGAGAACAGGCTGACCTTTAGTGTATGGATCCTCCGGTCACAGCTTCTTTACAAAGTCGGCGTTCCACGTGTAATGGCGGCGTCTCTGTTTACCAGTTCCGCCTCTCCAATATCCAGGATGCCACTTAATTTCTTTATCCAGCTGTCGGGGTTCCACTTTGTAGATGTTAAGGTCTAATCTTGTGAGGTTTTTTCAGTTTCTCTTAGAGCGCTCCAGCGGTGTAGTTATAATCTTCATATGCTTGTTCACCCAAACATGTTTCGGAGCTAAGACTTGCTCCTTCCTCAGTGGTCAAGCATATTAACAATCTGTTTCCTTTTTATCCTGTGTCGGTCTGTCAAAAAGGCCGGAATTTAATCCGGAATGGTATCTATATAAAGTCCTTTGGATAAAATTGGGTTTTTTCTTATAAAAATATCTCAGTCCTTTTCTATAGAGAATGTTGCTATTCATCAAGTTTCTTTTCTTTCCAATATTTGCAAATAATTTGTGAATAAAAATATATATATACAGACGTGGACAAAATTGTTGGTACCCTTTGGTCAATGAAAGAAAAAGTCACAATGGTCACAGAAATAACTTTAATCTGACAAAAGTAATAATAAATTAAAATTCTATAAATGTTAACCAATGAAAGTCAGACATTGTTTTTCAACCATGCTTCAACAGAATTATGTAAAAAAATAAACTCATGAAACAGGCATGGACAAAAATGATGGTACCCCTAGAAAACACAGAACATAATGTGACCAAAGGGACATGTTAATTCAAGGTGTGTCCACTAATTAGCATCACAGGTGTCTACAACCTTGTAATCAGCCATTGGGCCTATATATATGGCTCCAGGTAATCACTGTGTTGTTTGGTGATATGGTGTGTACCACACTCGACATGGACCAGAGGAAGCAAAGGAAAGAGCCGTCTCAAGAGATCAGAAAGAAAATTATAGACAAGCATGTTAAAGGTAAAGGCTATAAGACCATCTCCAAGCAACTAGATGTTCCTGTGAGTACAGTTGCACATATTATTCATAAGTTTAAGATCCATGGGACTGTAGCCAACCTCCCTGGACGTGGCCGCAGGAGGAAAATTGATGACAAATCTAAGAGACGGATAATCCGAATGGTAACAAAAGAGCCTAGAAAGACTTCTAAAGAGATTCAAGGTGAACTTCATGCTCAAGGAACATCAGTGTCAGATCGCACCATCCGTCGTTGTTTGAGCCAAAGTGGACTACATGGGAGACGACCAAGGAGGACACCATTGTTGAAAACGAATCATAAAAAAGCAAGACTGGAATATGCCAAACTACATGTTGACAAGCCACAAAGCTTCTGGGAGAATGTCCTGTGGACAGATGAGACAAAAATCGAAGTTTTTGCCAAGGCACATCAGCTGTATGTTCACAGACGAAAAAATGAAGCATATCAAGAAAAGAACACTGTCCCTACTGTGAAACATGGAGGAGGCTCTGTTATGTTCTGGGGCTGCTTTGCTGCGTCTGGCACAGGGTGTCTTGAATCTGTGCAGGGTACAATGAAATCTCAAGACTATCAAGGAATTCTAGAGAGAAATGTACTAGCCAGTGTCAGAAAGCTTGGTCTCAGTCGCAGGTCATGGGTCTTGCAACAGGACAATGACCCAAAACACACCGCTAAAAACACCCAAGAATGGCTAAGAGGAAAAAATTGGACTATTCTAAAGTGGCCTTCTATGAGCCCTGACCTCAATCCTATTGAGCATCTTTGGAAGGAGCTGAAACATGCAGTCTGGAAAAGGCACCCTTCAAACCGGACACAACTGGAGCAGTTTGCTCATGAGGAGTGGGCCAAAATACCTGCTGAGAGGTGCAGATGTCTCATTGACAGTTACAGGAAGCGTTTGATTGCAGTGATTGCCTCAAAAGGTTGCGCAACAAAATATTAAGTTAGGGGTACCATCATTTTTGTCCATGCCTGTTTCATGAGTTTATTTTTTTACATAATTCTGTTGAAGCATGGTTGAAAAACAATGTCTGACTTTCATTGGTTAACATTTATAGAATTTTAATTTATTATTACTTTTGTCAGATTAAAGTTATTTCTGTGACCATTGTGACTTTTTCTTTCATTGACCAAAGGGTACCAACAATTTTGTCCACGTCTGTATATATATACATTCATTTAAAAATATACATAAAAAATATATAGAAAACATTAGAGGAATATGAACCTTATTGTTCTAATCACAATTTGATAATACATTTTCAGTTGCAAATTAATAAAATAAAATAAAAATACTTTTCAAAATTTTTTTAAAATTTTACTTTTCAAGCAATGTAGAAATATGTAGAGATATATAAAAATATATAAAAATATATATAAAATATATATAAAAATATATAGGAGACTTCACAGATTGTAGTTGTACGGAGGACCCCTAGTTAAGGGAAGACGGGGGTGCTGATAGGAACAGAGACCACCGTCCTCCGTCAACCAGGGGCACCCCATTTTACAGGAAGCCAAAAATCTCGAGTTCCGCATTCAATCCATTTGGTTGGATGGAGTCGAACTTGAAGATTCTTCTTGACTCCTGTCGAGACATTCTGGCGATATGATCGCCCCCCCTCCAGTGTTTGTTTATTTTTTCAAAAGCTGCAAACACTAAACCTGAGGGGTTCTGATCATGATGCTGTTTAAAATGTCTCGACAGGACATGTTTATCATATCCCTTTTTTATATTTCCGATATGTTCTGCTATCCTGGTTTTCAGGAGTCTTTTAGTGCGCCCTATATACTGTTTGCCACACGGGCACAGGATCAAATATAATACATTCTCTGAATTGCAGGTCAGTAGGTCATTAATTTCAATTTTAAAGTTATTTTGTCTTGATTGTACTTCCATTGTTTTTCTGGGAAAAGTTGTCTGTTTGCAGTTTGAGCATTTTCCACACCTAAAAAACCCTTTTAAATGGTCCCAAAATTGTCGAGTTTCTTTCTTTTTTATTTGGGTTTGTTTTATTGTTGGCGCTATTTTACATCCCAAATTCTGTACTTTTGTATAAACAAACTGTGGATTTTTTGATATTAATGTACCAATGGTCTTATCCTCTCGGATATGGTGCCAATAGCGTTTGATAATTCGTTCCACTTTTTTATATTCTGGGTTGAAGGGTAGGATAATTCTTGGTGTTTCATCTTTTGGGTTATCACTTGTGTTATATTTATCGTCCATGTTTTCTAGTTTAAAAAAATAATTTCTATCTTTTTCTTTAATTTTACATAGTGATTCTTCCACTATGTCTATTGGGTATTTTTTGTCTAGGAAGCAAGTTTTCATTTTTTCAGCTTCCATTTCAAACTGCTCCATTTTTGTACAATTCCTTTTGAGCCTACCAAATTGTCCTGTTGGGATATTCAGCAGCCATCTCGGAAGATGGCAGCTGCTGAATAATATATAGCTGTTTCTCGAGATTGGTTTTTGGAAAGTACTGCATATATATCTTCCCTCTTCGTTCTTAATTAGTAGATCCAGATACTCGGTCTCTATTGGGTTCACATTGCTAGTAAATTTTAAATTAAACGTATTTATATTAATATCCTGTAAAAATTTTAAAAGTTCCTCTCTCCCACTTTTCCAGATAAAAATGACATCGTCAATAAAACGTTGCCAGAGCACCAGATCTGTCCCCAGTCTTGGGCCGATGAAGGTGTCCTCCCAATCGGTCATAAATAGATTAGCATAACTGGGGGCAAATCTGGTGCCCATGGCAGTCCCCCTTGTTTGAAGATAAAAGTCAGATTCAAAATAAAAATAGTTATGTGACAGAATAAAATTGACCCCATCTTCTAAAAAACCTATCTGTTCGTATGCAATCCACTGTTTTTCTCCAGCTGATTTTTCATTGCTGCGACTCCCTGCTCATGACTTATTATTGTATATAGGGAGTTCACATCTAGCGTCCCCATAATCCAATTTGGATCACACTCCAATTCCTCTAGGATTTTAATAATCTGGGTAGTGTCTTTTATATATGAGGCGCTCTTTTTTACCGATGGCTGTAACATTCTGTCTATATACTGTGATAGGTTAGAGGTTAAAGATCCAATCCCTGAAATTATTGGACGGCCAGGGGGATTTTTTGGGTCTTTGTGGACTTTGGGGAGACAATAAAACACTGGTAATCTTCGTTGTGTTTTCGTAATAAAATCATATTCCTGCTTTAGCAAAATGTTGCTATCCAAACCTTTTTTACAATATTGTAGGAGTTCCTGGTAAAATTGTTCTCCTGGATCTCCTTTTAGTTTGGCATAAGTGTTTGAGTCTGTCAATTGTCTCAAACATTCATTATTATATTTTTCTGCCTCCATTATTACTATGGCTCCTCCTTTATCTGCTGGTCGTATTATCAAATTTTCCTGTTTTTGAAGCTGTTTGATTGCCTGTCTTTCTTGGTTTGTTAAATTATTTTTAAAATTTCGTCCATTTTTTAATTTCCTTATGTCTGAACTGACACACTGTCTAAATGCTGCAATTTCCTGCCCTATTTCCTGTCTAGGGAATTTTTTTGAGGTTTCTTTTAGCTCTGTATATGTATATTTGTGATTTTTCTCTGCCTGTTCCGAAATCGGATTTTTCAGGAAATATTTTTTCAAACAAATAGGCCTCAAATTTATTTATTTTCGGTGTCGGTGCAAATTTTAACCCTTTATTCAGCACCCTAATTTGTGCATCAGACAATTTCGTGTCACTCAAATTTATAATTGCATCTATTTCTTTTATATCCTGTGATGTTGGTTTCTTTCGTCCTCTCCGTGTTTTTTTCGGTTTTTGTTTTGTGTTTTCTCTTTGTGATAATGTGTCTCCCCATTGTTCCTTGTCGGTGTCGCCCACTGTGTATCTTGTGAGTATTGTGTTCTGTTGGGTTGGTAACTCCTGTAATGTTGATGTCTGTGGCGTAAGTTGTATTGGTGTTTCAATGGTGGAGGTGAATAATGTCTCCTTATTGGTGGTGAGTGGTGACGTTCGTGTGGCGTTTGTGATCTGTATCGTGTCCTTGTTTTGTGGTGAGGGGGGGTCCCATCTAAAAAATGTTCATTAGATAGGGCTTCGTATTTATTTGTAACTGGTATATTGTATCTAATCTGCTGTATTTTTTGAGTGTTTTCTTGTGTTTTTTCTTTTTCCTCTCTTCTCTGGGTATTACCCTTATTTTTGGAATTTCCTTGTTCTTCTCTGGCAGGTTCTATCCTTGTATTGTATTTATATTTTTTCAATTTTTTATTTAAAATTTCTTGTTCTATTTTATCAAGACTTCTGCATAATCGTTCTTGCCATTTGTTGTACTCTTCATTTTTAGGGAACTTATCTAACTTTATTTTTATTTCATTTATTTTTTCGTTTATTTGTTCCAATATTTGACCCCTTCTTTTCACTATTAATTTTGTTAAGGATAGTGATTGTGCCAATAACATCATATCCCATTCTTCATTAAAGTCTATACTACATAGATCTTGGGCTGGAGTTTTTGTTAATAATAGCCCTTTAGGGACTTTACCTATATGTATGTATTGGTTGAGAGTTTTTATCTCCCACCTTTGGCGCTATTGTTTATGCAGAAGATGTTCTACTTCTTTAAATGTCTCCGATATATTTTTATCAGTTGGTAATTCCAGTTTAAATCCACGGATTGGTTAAATACAAATTCCTCCATTTTCAATCTTTTTGTCTCCACATGGTCCCATATATCCATATTCCCTGTGGGAGCTCTACCTTATGGGGTGAGAAAAATTCTTAGAAATATATAACAAAGAAAGGCGACTCTCCACAGGTTTTTTGGAAAAACAGGTGCTCTTGCTCAATTTGACTCACCCTCGTCAGTTAAAATTTAAAATAGTAGATTAATGAGCAGGCACTCTAAATATGGTACATGGAAGACAATTTTATTGAATATTAAAATATAGAAATATAAAACCATAAAATACAAATATATTATCAATAGTAGCAAGATATATAAGCAGAATAATTTTGGCAACAATGGCAATAAGAGAGCAAACAGTCACTAATAGCAGTTGGCAAACAGTCACTAATAGCAAGGGCTATTATTAACAAAAACTCCAGCCCAAGATCTATGTAGTATAGACTTTAATGAAGAATGGGATATGATGTTATTGGCACAATCACTATCCTTAACAAAATTAATAGTGAAAAGAAGGGGTCAAATATTGGAACAAATAAACGAAAAAATAAATGAAATAAAAATAAAGTTAGATAAGTTCCCTAAAAATGAAGAGTACAACAAATGGCAAGAACGATTATGCAGAAGTCTTGATAAAATAGAACAAGAAATTTTAAATAAAAAATTGAAAAAATATAAATACAATACAAGGATAGAACCTGCCAGAGAAGAACAAGGAAATTCCGAAAATAGGGGTAATACCCAGAGAAGAGAGGAAAAAGAAAAAACACAAGAAAACACTCAAAAAATACAGCAGATTAGATACAATATACCAGTTACAAATAAATACGAAGCCCTATCTAATGAACATTTTTTAGATGGGACCCCCCCTCACCACAAAACAAGGACACGATACAGATCACAAACGCCACACGAACGTCACCACTCACCACCAATAAGGAGACATTATTCACCTCCACCATTGAAACACCAATACAACTTACGCCACAGACATCAACATTACAGGAGTTACCAACCCAACAGAACACAATACTCACAAGATACACAGTGGGCGACACCGACAAGGAACAATGGGGAGACACATTATCACAAAGAGAAAACACAAAACAAAAACCGAAAAAAACACGGAGAGGACGAAAGAAACCAACATCACAGGATATAAAAGAAATAGATGCAATTATAAATTTGAGTGACACGAAATTGTCTGATGCACAAATTAGGGTGCTGAATAAAGGGTTAAAATTTGCACCGACACCGAAAATAAATAAATTTGAGGCCTATATTGGAGTAGAAAAATTTATAAGAAAAATTTGTTTGAAAAAATATTTCCTGAAAAATCCGATTTCGGAACAGGCAGAGAAAAATCACAAATATACATATACAGAGCTAAAAGAAACCTCAAAAAAATTCCCTAGACAGGAAATAGGGCAGGAAATTGCAGCATTTAGACAGTGTGTCAGTTCAGACATAAGGAAATTAAAAAATGGACGAAATTTTAAAAATAATTTAACAAACCAAGAAAGACAGGCAATCAAACAGCTTCAAAAACAGGAAAATTTGATAATACGACCAGCAGATAAAGGAGGAGCCATAGTAATAATGGAGGCAGAAAAATATAATAATGAATGTTTGAGACAATTGACAGACTCAAACACTTATGCCAAACTAAAAGGAGATCCAGGAGAACAATTTTACCAGGAACTCCTACAATATTGTAAAAAAGGTTTGGATAGCAACATTTTGCTAAAGCAGGAATATGATTTTATTACGAAAACACAACGAAGATTACCAGTGTTTTATTGTCTCCCCAAAGTCCACAAAGACCCAAAAAATCCCCCTGGCCGTCCAATAATTTCAGGGATTGGATCTTTAACCTCTAACCTATCACAGTATATAGACAGAATGTTACAGCCATCGGTAAAAAAGAGCGCCTCATATATAAAAGACACTACCCAGATTATTAAAATCCTAGAGGAATTGGAGTGTGATCCAAATTGGATTATGGGGACGCTAGATGTGAACTCCCTATATACAATAATAAGTCATGAGCAGGGAGTCGCAGCAATGAAAAATCAGCTGGAGAAAAACAGTGGATTGCATACCGAACAGATAGGTTTTTTAGAAGATGGGGTCAATTTTATTCTGTCACATAACTATTTTTATTTTGAATCTGACTTTTATCTTCAAACAAGGGGGACTGCCATGGGCACCAGATTTGCCCCCAGTTATGCTAATCTATTTATGACCGATTGGGAGGACACCTTCATCGGCCCAAGACTGGGGACAGATCTGGTGCTCTGGCAACGTTTTATTGACGATGTCATTTTAATCTGGAAAAGTGGGAGAGAGGAACTTTTAAAATTTTTACAGGATATTAATATAAATACGTTTAATTTAAAATTTACTAGCAATGTGAACCCAATAGAGACCGAGTATCTGGATCTACTAATTAAGAACGAAGAGGGAAGATATATATGCAGTACTTTCCAAAAACCAATCTCGAGAAACAGCTATATATTATTCAGCAGCTGCCATCTTCCGAGATGGCTGCTGAATATCCCAACAGGACAATTTGGTAGGCTCAAAAGGAATTGTACAAAAATGGAGCAGTTTGAAATGGAAGCTGAAAAAATGAAAACTTGCTTCCTAGACAAAAAATACCCAATAGACATAGTGGAAGAATCACTATGTAAAATTAAAGAAAAAGATAGAAATTCTTTTTTTAAACTAGAAAACATGGACGATAAATATAACACAAGTGATAACCCAAAAGATGAAACACCAAGAATTATCCTACCCTTCAACCCAGAATATAAAAAAGTGGAACGAATTATCAAACGCTATTGGCACCATATCCGAGAGGATAAGACCATTGGTACATTAATATCAAAAAATCCACAGTTTGTTTATACAAAAGTACAGAATTTGGGATGTAAAATAGCGCCAACAATAAAACAAACCCAAATAAAAAAGAAAGAAACTCGACAATTTTGGGACCATTTAAAAGGGTTTTTTAGGTGTGGAAAATGCTCAAACTGCAAACAGACAACTTTTCCCAGAAAAACAATGGAAGTACAATCAAGACAAAATAACTTTAAAATTGAAATTAATGACCTACTGACCTGCAATTCAGAGAATGTATTATATTTGATCCTGTGCCCGTGTGGCAAACAATATATAGGGCGTACTAAAAGACTCCTGAAAACCAGGATAGCAGAACATATCGGAAATATAAAAAAGGGATATGATAAACATGTCCTGTCGAGACATTTTAAACAGCATCATGATCAGAACCCCTCAGGTTTAGTGTTTGCAGCTTTTGAAAAAATAAACAAACACTGGAGGGGGGGCGATCATATCGCCAGAATGTCTCGACAGGAGTCAAGAAGAATCTTCGAGTTCGACTCCATCCAACCAAATGGATTGAATGCGGAACTCGAGATTTTTGGCTTCCTGTAAAATGGGGTGCCCCTGGTTGACGGAGGACGGTGGTCTCTGTTCCTATCAGCACCCCCGTCTTCCCTTAACTAGGGGTCCTCCGTACAACTACAATCTGTGAAGTCTCCTATATATTTTTATATATATTTTTATATATATTTTTATATATTTTTATATATCTCTACATATTTCTACATTGCTTGAAAAGTAAAATTTTAAAAAAATTTTTGAAAAGTATTTTTATTTTATTTTATAAATTTGCAACTGAAAATGTATTATCAAATTGTGATTAGAACAATAAGGTTCATATTCCTCTAATGTTTTCTATATATTTTTTATGTATATTTTTAAATGAATGTATATATATATATATATATATATTTTTATTCACAAATTATTTGCAAATATTGGAAAGAAAAGAAACTTGATGAATAGCAACATTCTCTATAGAAAAGGACTGAGATATTTTTATAAGAAAAAACCCAATTTTATCCAAAGGACTTTATATAGATACCATTCCGGATTAAATTCCGGCCTTTTTGACAGACCGACACAGGATAAAAAGGAAACAGATTGTTAATATGCTTGACCACTGAGGAAGGAGCAAGTCTTAGCTCCGAAACATGTTTGGGTGAACAAGCATATGAAGATTATAACTACACCGCTGGAGCGCTCTAAGAGAAACTGAAAAAACCTCACAAGATTAGACCTTAACATCTACAAAGTGGAACCCCGACAGCTGGATAAAGAAATTAAGTGGCATCCTGGATATTGGAGAGGCGGAACTGGTAAACAGAGACGCCGCCATTACACGTGGAACGCCGACTTTGTAAAGAAGCTGTGACCGGAGGATCCATACACTAAAGGTCAGCCTGTTCTCACATTAGGAGCGGGACGCCGCACCAGAGAGCAGCGCAACTGTGAGTAAATCGAATTGCACAACTGAAGATTCATTATCTCTATATTAAAAAGCGGGACTGTGTCTATATTAAAAAGTGGCACTGTGTCCACATTAAAAAGTGGGACTGTGTCCACATTATATAAAGAAAGAAGACCCCTAGGCAAATAAACAGCGGCACTTTCAAAACGGCAACATTGATGTCAGAATGTTACAAATAGAAACAGTGTTGCTACGTTGTTGCTATACCTTATAGCGATTCAACCTTTAAACAGACAGTGGAATACACTACATGGGGATTAATACATGGAACTATCACCACTAATCCAATTTTAGAAAAAGTTTCTGTTTTTTATATATTTCTATATATGCATATCGATTGCTGTCCATACTATCAATATCCTCCAACTGCTATTAGTGACTGTTTGCTCTCTTATTGCCATTGTTGCTAAAATTATTCTGCTTATATATCTTGCTACTATTGATAATATATTTGTATTTTATGGTTTTATATTTCTATATTTTAATATTCAATAAAATTGTCTTCCATGTACCATATTTAGAGTGCCTGCTCATTAAAGGGTTTCTACCACTTAGGCGTCACATATTTGGCTGTCAGACACTAGCGATCCGCTAGTGTCTGCTCTGGCCAACCATCCTAATATAATTGCTTTTGGGACGGTGGTTTGGCTAAAAAAACTACTTTTATTAATATGCTAATGAGCCTCTAGGTGCTATGGGGGCGTCATTAGCACCTAGAGGCTCCGTCTACCTTCAGAAACTGCCGCCGCCGAGCGCGTCCCTCCAGCCCGCCCATCTCCTCCTGATTGCGATCCTCGTATGTATTCTGCGCATGCGCAGTGAATGTCTGACAGCTTCCCTGCTCAGACATCTCCACTGCGCCTGTTCCTCGGAGCACTATGGCGTCATCGCGCAGGCGCAGTGGAGATGTCTGAGCAAGGAAGCGGTCAGACATTCACTGCGCATGCGCAGAATACATACGAGGATCGCATTCAGGAGGAGATGGGCGGGCTGGAGGGACGCGCTCGGCGGCGGCAGTTTCTGAAGGTAGACGGAGCCTCTAGGTGCTAATGACGCCCCCATAGCACCTAGAGGCTCATTAGCATATTAATAAAAGTAGTTTTTTTAGCCAAACCACCGTCCCAAAAGCAATTATATTAGGATGGTTGGCCAGAGCAGACACTAGCGGATCGCTAGTGTCTGACAGCCAAATATGTGACACCTAAGTGGTAGAAACCCTTTAATCTACTATTTTAAATTTTAACTGACGAGGGTGAGTCAAATTGAGCAAGAGCACCTGTTTTTCCAAAAAACCTGTGGAGAGCCGCCTTTCTTTGTTATATATTTCTATGTATTTTTTACTGTTTACATTTTTTTTATTTACATTTTGGGGGAAAGGGGTGTTTTTTTTAATTCTTTCTTTTTTTTAAAAACAATTTTTACACTAGCCCATGGGGAACTATAACAAGCAATCATCAGACTGGTTCTCTCATACACTTCAATGCATTATAGTTAATGGAGCCTGGTGGAACTCTGGCCCTTCAGGGTATGCCAGATGCAATGATGAACTCCGGCAGGCTGTTCCTCTGCCGCATTATTTTAGCGCTAGTGTAAACATAGCTTTATGGAGCTACCAATGTATATTTATTGTTATGTTTTAGTACTTTTAAAAAATTTCAATTTTTTTAAAGAAAAAATAGCATTGTGGGTTTTTTACATTATAAATAACATGATCTTTTAATATTTCTGACATTTTGGGGTACGACAATACCAATTACCATATATTATTATTACATTTTTATTTTTGATTTATGAGAAGAAGGAAAACCATTTTTTATCTTATAATTTTTTTAAATACTGTATTTAACATGTTTTACATTTTTTGGTCCTATTAGGGGACTTGAACCAGTTGCCATCCCAGTGTGCCAGTCACTATCGACTGCAGCATCTGAGTAATTAAACTGCCTGGATTAAAGTTATCTCCGATCCTGGCAGTGAGAGCAGGGTGCCACCTGATATCACAGCTGTGTACTGAGCGCTGAGCATTAACTCACTACTTACAGAGATGTAATACTATAGCACTAAAGGGGGAAGGAGATAAGTTATATGTTTTCAGAGCAATATTTTAAAGGGCATCTTGCCTACTCACACAACTGAGAGTATGCTACAATGTATCAGTCTAGGCAATCCTCTGTGAGCTGTGTGCAGCTGCAGCACAAATTTCCTTACCTGTCCTGGACACCAGACCGTCACGTCTGATGAGGTTTTACAGGTATCTTGTGACAGGACTCGCACTTTAAGCCCTATTTATATGTTCATAGGTGAATCCATCCATCATCATCATCATGTTGTATTATCACGCTGACATTCAAGTGCCCTTTAAAACCTGGACTAGCTATCGCTAAACACTGTTTTCCTGGGAAAATGACATTGGGATCACAGAATCGATAGGCAGCTGTGTTGGACAGAATTGCACTGTCAAGTGCTGAGGGCAGATCAATAAATGACCATAGAAAATCCTCTATGGCTGCTTCCTGTATTCAGGGGGATAGTCCTCGACTGTGCGGACTGTACCTCGTTCTGGCCTCGACACCATCATCAATCACCTGTGATGATTGGCAGGTTCGAAAGTTCCTATCCGATTCTATCATGAAGAAAAGCAGTATCTAAGTTGTCTGACACCACCAGTGCAGGGCTGGCACTTCCATATAGGCAAGAGGGCCAATTGCCCCTGGGCCCCCGAGTCCTTAGGGGCCCCCAAGCCCACCACCCGACACCGGCGCCAGCCTGAAACTAAGTATATTTTCGTGGCGGCAAGTGGGGGCAGCGGCGGCAGGACAGTCACAAAGGGAAGCGCTCATCTCCATAGTCATCTGTATCGCCGTCCTCAGGACAGCGATACAGATGGCTGTGCTGTGGGGCAGGGGAGGGAGAGGTGTGTCCATTCCCTGTTTCTCTGATTGGCTGCAGGCACTAGGCCGGCAGCCTATTAGAGGCTGATGCAGGCAGCGTGATGACGTAATCGGGCCGTCTGAGCCGTACAGCTCGGGACACAGGCCGGAAGAGGCTTGCATCGCTGACATGGAGGTAAGTATAAGTGGTTTTTTGCTCTGGCTACTGGCACATGATGGGGGGCCTCTGTCTACTGGCACATGATGGAAGGGGACTCTGGCTACTGGCACATGATAGGGGGGCTCTGGCTACTGGCACATGATAGTGGCGGGCCTCTGGCTACTAACACATGATAGGGGGGCTCTTGTTATTGGCACATGATAGTGGAGGGGCTCCTATTACTGGCACATGATTGGGGGCATCTATAGGGGAACATTTTACTGGCACATTATTGGGGTACATATATGGGGGCACTTTTTACTGGCACATTATTGGGTGGCATTATGGGGGCACTTCTTACTGGCACATTATTGGTGGGCACTATAGGGGCATCTACTGAGGCCACAAAGAACAAGCATTTTATATGGGGGCTCTGTATAGAGGCATTTTATACTTGGACACATTATGGTGGGTACTGTGGGGAAGGGAGGAGAGGAGTACTATGGGTCATCTATGGGGGCACTGAGAAGGGGGATTTTATACTTACAAATTATGGGGGAGACTGAGGGCTACTACTGGGGCACTATATATGGGGCATTTTATACTGGTACATTATGGGGGCACTAGGAGGGAGAGGGGGGAGGAGCACTCTGGGGGCATTTACTGGGTGCACTATATAGGGGGATTTCATACTGGCACATTATGGGGGCACTATGGGGACATTAGCTCAACTGGGGGCATTACAAGGGGGTATTTTTTTAAACTGTCACATTATAAGGAGAATGATTTCTACTGGGGGTGGGGGGGGGGGGGGCATTATGGTGGGCTTTATTACTCCCCCATGGTATGACCCCCTAGTAGCAGCACCAGCCTCTCCCTGCTCTGCTATCCCTCTGCCCCTTCTCCAAATCCTTATTATAAAATCTTTCTCATTAGGATAAAGCACAACATCAGCTCCACCGAGCCCCCCGGCCAAAGTGTTGAAGTGGCGTCCGAGATCCCCAAGGGCCAAGCCAAGTAATTGTAAGTTTTCATGTGAAATATGTTTATGTTATACACATATAGCATACACTGTGTGACACAATATACAGTTTCTTCTGAATGAACATCCACAAATTAAATCTCCAGAGTCAATACGGGACGTTAAAATTAGCAAGTGTCATGGGGGGGGGCCTTATTGTTTTTCGCCCCAGGGCCCCATTTCACCTAGAACCAGCCCTGCACCAGTGACGTAATTAGAAAGGACTGGGCCCCACAGCGCATTTTGTAATTGGCACCCCCTCTTCCCCCCAAACAACTTCTTCACAACCCACTCCTCCCGTGCAAACCCCACTCCTGTGGCTAGTCAAGATCGCTTTCTCAGACCAGACCCGGCAGCCGCTCCATCTGTTTCCTACAGTGTCTCTGTATATAATGTCATTGTCAATACTGTTCAGGGAGCCCTGACAAATCCTTCCCTAAAATCTTTTAGCCCTCCTCATGGGTAGGCCCCTTCTGAGTTTGGGCCCCAAAGCAATTGCTTCCCCTATAGCTACGCCCCTGGACACCACATATGGCATCCCCTCTCACTGAGGTGAAACCTAAGTTGTGCTTATGCTAGGAGAGGTGTTTATCTGCACGTCTGGTGTAAGGTCTATATTCATTTTGGGGGTTTGTCCTGGGGTCCATTTTTGTTAAGAGGTCTGTATTTATTTAGGGGTCTGGTCTTTTATTTGAATTCATGTTGACAGTAGTGTACCTACGACCAGCCTTGTGGGAGGACTATTGGCTTTTTCCCGGTCATGTGCCACTTTCAGCTGTTCTGCCCCTGCCAGACCACTGACTTCCCAGGCCAGAGGAGGCCTTATCCGCTCTGCTTGTGGTTTTATGTTTTTTTACTAGAGAACAAAGGAGCCATATTGCATCAGAGGAGCACAACAGTGGGAAATAGTAATTGTAATGTGTGAGGGGGAACATGTTACTGTTTTGGGCAAATGGGGCACACTGGGCGGTATTACTTTCTAGGGGAGGACAAAGGGACATCATTACTTTTTAAGGGGCACAAAGTGGGTCATTATTGCTGTGTTGAGGTAAAAAGGGGGCATTATCACTGTCACACTTTTACTGTTTGGTGTACTATGACTGTCTGGGGTAGCACTACTGTCTGTGTAGCAATATTATATTTGGGAGCACTATGAATCTGGAAAATTGATTTTAGGTGAGTTGTCTATGTGGAAATTTTTCATTGGGGCATAATTATAGTTATGACAACATTATATCCCTGCAACATATGAAGTACAGCAGTGGTGCCCAATCAGTTCTCGTATTAGGGCCGCACTAGACATGGTATACATTTCGCGGGCCAGAACCAGGTAGCTTTGCCCAAAAAAAATGCAAACACTGTGAGGGGGCATGTGTGAGCATTACTACTGTGAAGGGGCAAATATATGGGCATTTTTTCTGTGAAGGGACACATATGGGCATTTTTACTGTGAAGGGGACACATTTGAGCATTACCACTGTGAAGGGGGCACATGTGAGCATTACTACTGTGAAGGGGGCACATGTGAGCATTACTACTACGAAGGGGAAACATCTGGGCATTACCCCTGTGAAGGGGGCACATCTGGGCATTACCCCTGTGAAGGGGGCATATCTAGGCATTACCACTGTAAAAGGGGCACATCTGGGCAATACCACTGTGAAGGGAGCATGTGAGAATTACTGTGAAGGTGGCACATCTCTGGGCATAGCAAGACTAAGGAGTGGAATGCAGGAAACTCTCTCTAGAAATACCTTGTGGTGCAATATGATGAGTCCTCTCACATGGGCACCAGACATAGTAATGACATATCAAGAAATAGGCTCAGGTCCAATCACTTCCACCATTACCACACCTCGCCAGTCACATTCTCCATAGACCTCCTGCTCCCATCTGACTCGTCCTCACCTTCTACTTCGACGTGCTCTGAGTCCAGAGAGGGTCTGTATGGGCGGGTGTGGGGAGATGGGGTCTTCAGTCGCCGCAAAACTAATAATAGTTCTGCCCCATAGTATAATTAGGAATGGCGGCGTAGGCGTGTCTCTTCTGCAACTGTGCACAAGCTCCGCTTCAGTCACTGCGTGGACTGCATCACACAGCTTCACGGGCCGATGTGGCCCGCTGGCCATAGGTTGGGCATCACTGAAGTACAGTAATGGGGCAAATAGAAGCCACAGGATGGGCAGTTTGTGAAAGCTGGGAAAAGGTAAGGTAGGTGCTAGAAAAGCAAGAAGCCAAAAATGTCTGGGCAGCAAACCGACAATTTGAAGCTTGAAGAAGTCTTTATGATGATCTGAGACAGATGGAAAAGAAGGTAAAAGTTAATGACTACATTCAAATGATTTAAAGAGGTTGTCTGTAGTGTTGATTGAGCACCGTAGTGCTCGGGTGTTCGGGCCGAACACATCGGGATGTATAATTGAAGTCATTGGGAGAACCCGAGCATTAAACCAGGTACCCCCTGCTCTGAAGAGCGGATATGCCTGGTTCATAGGAAAATGTCAGAAATTGATGGAAACACCACCGAAATGGTTCTGGAACATTATGGGGAGGATTTCTGGAAGCATCTTGTACTCGCAGGTCGCTGCTGGGAATGATGTTGTCCGAATAGTACGCCAGTTTTACAGACTGACAATAATACGTGCAAAACCGAAGAAAAAAAATTGATTTTAGAGGAAACATTGATAGGGAACATTCTTTCCTGTATATTTACTTGTACATAAAGGGCAAGTGCTGCCAAAAATTACAAGTAAGAGGCACTTCGATACAACCTGTATATTACATAAAGAAGGGCCTCATTTACACTGTGGTACAATTGTTTATGCAGTGGGACTCCTACACTCATAAAGCCTATGCACTAAGTGAAAGGGCTGCTAAAAATTACAAGGAACCGGCACTCCAATACACCCTTTGGTACACATAAAGGAGGGCATCATACACAGCCTTGAAAAATTATGATTGATGGCCTGCTGGTGACCCTCAAAAAGATTCGGAGCAAGGGCCTGCTGATCTGACCATCTAAAACATTATGGACAAGGGCCCGCTGCCGCTTTGGTGACTCTAGATAACCTGGGGACAATCGCACATCAACTTTCAATGTTATTTTCAGCCCAAACCATGTAGACCATGGGTAACGGGGGAATCAAGGTTCAATTCTGGAGAGGGAGCCTGAGAAACAGCTACGGCTTCCACATCCAAGCAAGGCAGCATGCGCGCAAATTACCTATTAGGTATAATTAGGTGAGGGCCTGCAGGTGAGCTGATCCTGTAAAATATTTTAGGTGCGGGCCTGCAGGTGAGCTGATCCTGTAAAATATTTTAGGTGCGGGCCTTCAGGTAAGCTGACCCTGTAAAAGATTGTAGGTAAAGGTCTGCTGGTGAGCTGACCCTGTAAAAGATTTGAGGTGCGGGCCTGCTGGTAAGCTGACCCTGTGAAAGATTTGAGGTGCGGGCCTGCTGGTGAGCTGACCCTGTAAAAGATTTGAGGTGCGGGCCTGCTGGTGAGCTGACCCTGTAAAAGATTTATGTGCGGGCCTGCTGGTGAGCTGACCCAGTAAAAGATTGTAGGTGAAGGCCTGCTGGTGAGCTGACCCTCTAAAAAATTATATGCGAGGGCCTGCAGCTGAGAAGACCATCTAAACAATTATATGTGAGGGTCTGCAGCTGAGCTGACCCTCTAAAAAATTATATGCAAGGGCCTGCATGTGAGCTGACCCTGTAAAACATTATATGCGAAGGGCATATATAAAAGGGCATTATATGTGATGAATAAGCATGTTGATATGATGGAAGAGGAGGAGCAAGATGAGAAAAGGAAGATTTAACCATATACCCTTGTTTGTGGTGACAGGGGTGCATGGGAATACAGTGTATTCAGTACATTATAAACAACACATTTAAAATGCCTTTATGTTCAGCCACTTTCCTCTGGTGGAGTCGAGTCAACCTGTCAGCATTTTCAGTTGACAGACGGATATGCTTATCTGTTATAATGCCCCCAGCAGCACTAAATACCCGCTCAGAAAAAACGCTGGCGGCAGGGCAGGCCAGCACCTCCAAGGCCTGTTCGTGCCATGTGTCCAGCTTGGACACCCATTAGTTGTAAGGCACTGAGTAGAGTTGAGCGAACACCTGGATGTTCGGGTTCGAGAAGTTCGGCCGAACATCCCGGAAATGTTCGGGTTCGGGATCCGAACCCGATCCGAACTTCGTCCCGAACCCGAACCCCATTGAAGTCAATGGGGACCCGAACTTTTCGGCACTAAAAAGGCTGTAAAACAGCCCAGGAAAGAGCTAGAGGGCTGCAAAAGGCAGCAACATGTAGGTAAATCCCCTGCAAACAAATGTGGATAGGGAAATGAATTAAATTAAAAATTAAATAAATAAAAATTAACCAAAATCAATTGGAGAGAGGTTCCATAGCAGAGAATCTGGCTTCCCGTCACCCACCACTGGAACAGTCCATTCTCAGATATTTAGGCCCCGGCACCCAGGCAGAGGAGAGAGGTCCCGTAACAGAGAATCTGTCTTCATGTCAGCAGAGAATTAGTCTGCATGTCATAGCAGAGAATGAGGCTTCACGTCAGCCACCACTGCAACAGTCCATTGGCATATATTTAGGCCCAGCACACACACAGGCAGAGGAGAGAGGTCCCGTAACAGAGAATCTGTCTTCATGTCAGCAGAGAATTAGTCTGCATGTCATAGCAGAGAATGAGGCTTCACGTCAGCCACCACTGCAACAGTCCATTGGCATATATTTAGGCCCAGCACACACACAGGCAGAGGAGAGAGGTCCCGTAACAGAGAATCTGGCTTCATGTCAGCAGAGAATCAGTCTGCATGTCATAGCAGAGAATGAGGCTTCACGTCAGCCACCACTGCAACAGTCCATTGGCATATATTTAGGCCCAGCACACACATAGGCAGAGGAGAGAGGTCCCGTAACAGAGGATCTGGCTTCATGTCAGCAGAGAATCAGTCTGCATGTCATAGCAGAGAATCAGGCTTCACGTCAGCCACCACTGCAACAGTCCATTGTCATAAATTTAGGCCCAGCACCCAGGCAGAGGAGAGAGGTCCCGTAACAGACAATCTGGCTTCATGTCAGCAGAGAATTAGTCTGCATGTCATAGCAGAGAATGAGGCTTCACGTCAGCCACCACTGCAACAGTCCATTGGCATATATTTAGGCCTAGCACACAGGCAGAGGAGAGAGGTCCCGTAACAGACAATCTGGCTTCATGTCAGCAGAGAATCAGTCTGCATGTCATAGCAGAGAATGAGGCTTCACGTCACCCACCACTGCAACAGTCCATTGGCATATATTTAGGCCTAGCACACAGGCAGAGCAGAGAGGTCCCGTAACAGACAATCTGGCTTCATGACAGCAGAGAATCAGTCTGCATGTCATAGCAGAGAATGAGGCTTCACGTCACCCACCACTGCAACAGTCCATTGGCATATATTTAGGCCTAGCACACAGGCAGAGCAGAGAGGTCCCGTAACAGACAATCTGGCTTCATGACAGCAGAGAATCAGTCTGCATGTCATAGCAGAGAATGAGGCTTCACGTCACCCACCACTGCAACAGTCCATTGGCATATATTTAGGCCTAGCACACAGGCAGAGCAGAGAGGTCCCGTAACAGACGATCTGGCTTCATGTCAGCAGAGAATCAGTCTGCATGTCATAGCAGAGAATGAGGCTTCACGTCAGCCACCACTGCAACAGTCCATTGGCATATATTTAGGCCCAGCACCCAGGCAGAGGAGGGAGGTCCCGTAACAGAGAATCTGTCTTCATGTCAGCAGAGAATTAGTCTGCATGTCATAGCAGAGAATGAGGCTTCACGTCAGCCACCACTGCAACAGTCCATTGGCATATATTTAGGCCCAGCACACACACAGGCAGAGGAGAGAGGTCCCGTAACAGAGAATCTGTCTTCATGTCAGCAGAGAATTAGTCTGCATGTCATAGCAGAGAATCAGGCTTCACGTCACCCACCACTGCAACAGTCCATTGGCATATATTTAGGCCCAGCACCCAGGCAGAGGAGGGAGGTCCCGTAACAGAGAATCTGTCTTCATGTCAGCAGAGAATTAGTCTGCATGTCATAGCAGAGAATGAGGCTTCACGTCAGCCACCACTGCAACAGTCCATTGGCATATATTTAGGCCCAGCACACACACAGGCAGAGGAGAGAGGTCCCGTAACAGAGAATCTGTCTTCATGTCAGCAGAGAATTAGTCTGCATGTCATAGCAGAGAATGAGGCTTCACGTCAGCCACCACTGCAACAGTCCATTGGCATATATTTAGGCCCAGCACACACACAGGCAGAGGAGAGAGGTCCCGTAACAGACAATCTGGCTTCATGTCAGCAGAGAATTAGTCTGCATGTCATAGCAGAGAATGAGGCTTCACGTCACCCACCACTGCAACAGTCCATTGGCATATATTTAGGCCCAGCACCCAGGCAGAGGAGGGAGGTCCCGTAACAGAGAATCTGTCTTCATGTCAGCAGAGAATTAGTCTGCATGTCATAGCAGAGAATGAGGCTTCACGTCACCCACCACTGCAACAGTCCATTGGCATATATTTAGGCCTAGCACACAGGCAGAGCAGAGAGGTCCCGTAACAGACAATCTGGCTTCATGACAGCAGAGAATCAGTCTGCATGTCATAGCAGAGAATGAGGCTTCACGTCACCCACCACTGCAACAGTCCATTGGCATATATTTAGGCCCAGCACACACACAGGCAGAGGAGAGAGGTCCCGTAACAGAGAATCTGTCTTCATGTCAGCAGAGAATTAGTCTGCATGTCATAGCAGAGAATCAGGCTTCACGTCACCCACCACTGCAACAGTCCATTGGCATATATTTAGGCCCAGCACCCAGGCAGAGGAGGGAGGTCCCGTAACAGAGAATCTGTCTTCATGTCAGCAGAGAATTAGTCTGCATGTCATAGCAGAGAATGAGGCTTCACGTCAGCCACCACTGCAACAGTCCATTGGCATATATTTAGGCCCAGCACACACACAGGCAGAGGAGAGAGGTCCCGTAACAGAGAATCTGTCTTCATGTCAGCAGAGAATTAGTCTGCATGTCATAGCAGAGAATGAGGCTTCACGTCAGCCACCACTGCAACAGTCCATTGGCATATATTTAGGCCCAGCACACACACAGGCAGAGGAGAGAGGTCCCGTAACAGACAATCTGGCTTCATGTCAGCAGAGAATTAGTCTGCATGTCATAGCAGAGAATGAGGCTTCACGTCACCCACCACTGCAACAGTCCATTGGCATATATTTAGGCCCAGCACCCAGGCAGAGGAGGGAGGTCCCGTAACAGAGAATCTGTCTTCATGTCAGCAGAGAATTAGTCTGCATGTCATAGCAGAGAATCAGGCTTCATGTCAGCCACCACTGCAACAGTCCATTGGCATATATTTAGGCCTAGCACACAGGCAGAGGAGAGGTTCATTCAACTTTGGGTAGCATCGCAATATAATGGTAAAATGAAAATAAAAATAGGATTGAATGAGGAAGTGCCCTGGAGTCCAATAATATATGGTTATGGGGAGGTAGTTAATGTCTAATCTGGACAAGGGACGGACAGGTCCTGTGGGATCCATGCCTGGTTCATTTTTATGAACGTCAGCTTGTCCACATTGGCTGTAGACAGGCGGCTGCGTTTGTCTGTAATGACGCCCCCTGCCGTGCTGAATACACGTTCAGACAAAACGCTGGCTGCCGGGCAGGCCAGCACCTCCAAGGCATAAAAGGCTAGCTCTGGCCACGTGGACAATTTAGAGACCCAGAAGTTGAATGGGGCCGAACCATCAGTCAGTACGTGGAGGGGTGTGCACACGTACTGTTCCACCATGTTAGTGAAATGTTGCCTCCTGCTAACACGTTGCGTATCAGGTGGTGGTGCAGTTAGCTGTGGCGTGTTGACAAAAGTTTTCCACATCTCTGCCATGCTAACCCTGCCCTCAGAGGAGCTGGCCGTGACACAGCTGCCTTGGCGACCTCTTGCTCCTCCTCTGCCTTGGCCTTGGGCTTCCACTTGTTCCCCTGTGACATTTGGGAATGCTCTCAGTAGCGCGTCTACCAACGTGCGCTTGTACTCGCGCATCTTCCTATCACGCTCCAGTGCAGGAAGTAAGGTGGGCACATTGTCTTTGTAGCGTGGATCCAGCAGGGTGGCAACCCAGTAGTCCGCACAGGTTAAAATGTGGGCAACTCTGCTGTCGTTGCGCAGGCACTGCAGCATGTAGTCGCTCATGTGTGCCAGGCTGCCCAGGGATAAGGACAAGCTGTCCTCTGTGGGAGGCGTATCGTCATCGTCCTGCCTTTCCCCCCAGCCACGCACCAGTGATGGACCCGAGCTGCGTTGGGTGCCACCCCGCTGTGACCATGCTTCATCCTCATCCTCCTCCACCTCCTCCTCATCCTCGTCCTCCTCGTCCTCCAGTAGTGGGCCCTGGCTGGCCACATTTGTACCTGGCCTCTGCTGTTGCCAAAAACCTCCCTCTGAGTCACTTCGAAGAGACTGGCCTGAAAGTGCTAAAAATGACCCCTCTTCCTCCTCCTCCTCCTCCTCCTCCTGGGCCACCTCCTCTTCCATCATCGCCCTAAGTGTTTTCTCAAGGAGACATAGAAGTGGTATTGTAACGCTGATAACGGTGTCATCGCCACTGGCCATGTTGGTGGAGTACTCGAAACAGCGCAACAGGGCACACAGGTCTCGCATGGAGGCCCAGTCATTGGTGGTGAAGTGGTGCTGTTCTGTAGTGCGACTGACCCGTGCGTGCTGCAGCTGAAACTCCACTATGGCCTGCTGCTGCTCGCACAGTCTGTCCAGCATGTGCAAGGTGGAGTTCCACCTGGTGGGCACGTCGCATATGAGGCGGTGAGCGGGAAGGCCGAAGTTACGCTGTAGCGCAGACAGGCGAGCAGCAGCAGGATGTGAACGCCGGAAGCGCGAACAGACGGCCCGCACTTTATGCAGCAGCTCTGACATGTCGGGGTAGTTGTGAATGAACTTCTGCACCACCAAATTCAGCACATGCGCCAAGCAAGGGATGTGCGTCAAATTGGCTAGTCCCAGAGCTGCAACGAGATTTCGCCCATTATCACACACCACCAGGCCGGGCTTGAGGCTCACCGGCAGCAACCACTCGTCGGTCTGTTGTTCTATACCCCGCCACAACTCCTGTGCGGTGTGGGGCCTGTCCCCCAAACATATGAGTTTCAGAATGGCCTGCTGACGTTTACCCCGGGCTGTGCTGAAGTTGGTGGTGAAGGTGTGTGGCTGACTGGATGAGCAGGTGGAAGAAGAGGAGGAGGAAGCCGAGAAGGAGGAGGTGGCAACAGGAGGCAAAGAATGTTGCCCTGCGATCCTTGGCGGCGGAAGGACGTGCGC
Organism: Bufo gargarizans; assembly: GCF_014858855.1. Taxonomy (NCBI): domain Eukaryota; kingdom Metazoa; phylum Chordata; class Amphibia; order Anura; family Bufonidae; genus Bufo; species Bufo gargarizans. Next base: position 3,164,509 of record NC_058090.1, on the reverse strand, counting down.
CAAACAGCTCTCCGCCTGGGGCCCAGCTGCCACTACATTTACCCAGTGTGCAGTTAGGGAGATATAGCGTCCCTGGCCGTGCTTACTGGTCCACGTATCTGTGGTTAGGTGGACCTTGCCACAGATGGCGTTGCGCAGTGCACACTTGATTTTATCGGATACTTGGTTGTGCAGGGAAGGCACGGCTCTCTTGGAGAAGTAGTGCCGGCTGGGAACAACATACTGTGGGACAGCAAGCGACATGAGCTGTTTGAAGCTGTCTGTGTCCACCAGCCTAAATGACAGCATTTCATAGGCCAGTAGTTTAGAAATGCTGGCATTCAGGGCCAGGGATCGAGGGTGGCTAGGTGGGAATTTACGCTTTCTATCAAATGTTTGTGAGATGGAGAGCTGAACGCTGGCGTGTGACATGGTTGAGACGCTTGGTGACGGAGGTGGTGGTGGTGGTGTTGGTGGTACATCCCCTGTTTGCTGGGCGGCAGGTGCCAACGTTCCTCCAGAGGCGGAGGAAGAGGCCGAGGCGGCAGCAGCAGAATAGGCCGAGGCGGCAGCAGCAGAAGAGGTAGCAGGGGGAGCCTGAGTGACTTCCTTGGTTTTAAGGTGTTTACTCCACTGCAGTTCATGCTTTGCATGCAGGTGCCTGGTCATGCAGGTTGTGCTCAGGTTCAGAACGTTAATGCCTCGCTTCAGGCTCTGATGGCACAGCGTGCAAACCACTCGGGTCTTGTCGTCAGCACATTGTTTGAAGAAGTGCCATGCCAGGGAACTCCTTGAAGCTGCCTTTGGGGTGCTCGGTCCCAGATGGCGGCGGTCAGTAGCAGGCGGAGTCTCTTGGCGGCGGGTGTTCTGCTTTTGCCCACTGCTCCCTCTTTTGCTACGCTGTTGGCTCGGTCTCACCACTGCCTCTTCCTCCGAACTGTGAAAGTCAGTGGCACGACCTTCATTCCATGTGGGGTCTAGGACCTCATCGTCCCCTGCATCGTCTTCCACCCAGTCTTGATCCCTGACCTCCTGTTCAGTCTGCACACTGCAGAAAGACGCAGCAGTTGGCACCTGTGTTTCGTCATCATCAGAGACATGCTGAGGTGGTATTCCCATGTCCTCATCATCAGGAAACATAAGTGGTTGTGCGTCAGTGCATTCTATGTCTTTCACCGCTGGGGAAGGGCTAGGTGGATGCCCTTGGGAAACCCTGCCAGCGGAGTCTTCAAACAGCATAAGAGACTGCTGCATAACTTGAGGCTGAGACAGTTTCCCTGGTATGCATGGGGGTGATGTGACAGACTGATGGGGTTGGTTTTCAGGCGCCATCTGTGCGCTTTCTGCAGAAGACTGGGTGGGAGATAATGTGAACGTGCTGGATCCACTGTCGGCCACCCAATTGACTAATGCCTGTACCTGCTCAGGCCTTACCATCCTTAGAACGGCATTGGGCCCCACCATATATCGCTGTAAATTCTGGCGGCTACTGGGACCTGAGGTAGTTGGTACACTAGGACGTGTGGATGTGGCAGAACGGCCACGTCCTCTCCCAGCACCAGAGGGTCCACTAACACCACCACGACCATGTCCACGTCCGCGTCCCTTACTAGATGTTTTTCTCATTGTTATGGTTCACCACAACAACAAATATATTATTTGGCCCAATGTATTGTATTCAAATTCAGCGGGATATAAATTTGAGGCCTAGTATTTAGGCGCTGGGTGACCGGTATGGATTTAGTGACAGAATTAGACTTGGAAATGCACAGAAGCGTGTGTGTGAAGTTATTCTGAATGACCCTATGTGCACCTTCAATATGATCTACCCTTTTAGGGATAGATTTCAAATAGCTCTGATATAGCAGAAACGACTAAATTATGAAATTGCTAAATTGGGAATTGTATTTCAACCCAGAACAAAAAATGTGCTTTGACGGACACTAAATAACTTTCCCAGCCACAACAGGACAGCGGTAACGAGAGATTTAGCGGGATATAAATTTGAGGCCTAGTATTTAGGCGCTGGGTGACAGGTATGGGTTTAGTGACAGAATTAGATTTGGAAATGCACAGTAGCGGGTGTGTGAAGTTATTCTGAATGACCCTATGTGCACCTTGAATATTATATACCCTTTTAGGGATAGATTTCAAATAGCTCTGATATAGCAGAAACCACTAAATTATGAAATTGCTAAATTGGGAATTGTATTTCAACCCAGAACAAGAAATGTGCTTGAACGGACACTAAATAACTCGCCCAGCTACAGCACTAGGGACAGATTTAGCTGGATATAAATTTGAGGCCTAGTATTTAGGCGCTGGGTGACCGGTATGGATTTAGTGACAGAATTAGACTTGGAAATGCACAGAAGCGTGTGTGTGAAGTTATTCTGAATGACCCTATGTGCACCTTGAATATTATATACCCTTTTAGGGATAGATTTCAAATAGCTCTGATATAGCAGAAACCACTAAATTATGAAATTGCTAAATTGGGAATTGTATTTCAACCCAGAACAAGAAATGTGCTTGAACGGACACTAAATAACTCGCCCAGCTACAGCACTAAGGACAGATTTAGCGGGATATAAATTTGAGGCCTAGTATTTAGGCGCTGGGTGACAGGTATGGGTTTAGTGCCAGAATTAGACTTGGAAATACACAGTAGCGGGTGTGTGTGAAGTTATTCTGAATGACCCAATGTGCACCTTGAATATTATATACCCTTTTAGGGATAGATTTCAAATAGCTCTGATATAGCAGAAACCACTAAATTATGAAATTGCTAAATTGGGAATTGTATTTCAACCCAGAACAAGAAATGTGCTTGAACGGACACTAAATAACTCGCCCAGCTACAGCACTAAGGACAGATTTAGCGGGATATAAATTTGAGACCTAGTATTTAGGCGCTGGGTGACAGGTATGGGTTTAGTGCCAGAATTAGACTTGGAAATACACAGTAGCGGGTGTGTGTGAAGTTATTCTGAATGACCCAATGTGCACCTTGAATATTATATACCCTTTTAGGGATAGATTTCAAATAGCTCTGATATAGCAGAAACCACTAAATTATGAAATTGCTAAATTGGGAATTGTATTTCAACCCAGAACAAGAAATGTGCTTGAACGGACACTAAATAACTCGCCCAGCTACAGCACTAAGGACAGATTTAGCGGGATATAAATTTGAGGCCTAGTATTTAGGCGCTGGGTGACAGGTATGGGTTTAGTGCCAGAATTAGACTTGGAAATACACAGTAGCGGGTGTGTGTGAAGTTATTCTGAATGACCCAATGTGCACCTTGAATATTATATACCCTTTTAGGGATAGATTTCAAATAGCTCTGATATAGCAGAAACCACTAAATTATGAAATTGCTAAATTGGGAATTGTATTTCAACCCAGAACAAGAAATGTGCTTGAACGGACACTAAATAACTCGCCCAGCTACAGCACTAAGGACAGATTTAGCGGGATATAAATTTGAGGCCTAGTATTTAGGCGCTGGGTGACAGGTATGGGTTTAGTGCCAGAATTAGACTTGGAAATACACAGTAGCGGGTGTGTGTGAAGTTATTCTGAATGACCCAATGTGCACCTTGAATATTATATACCCTTTTAGGGATAGATTTCAAATAGCTCTGATATAGCAAAAACCACTAAATTATGAAATTGCTAAATTGGGAATTGTATTTCAACCCAGAACAAGAAATGTGCTTGAACGGACACTAAATAACTCGCCCAGCTACAGCACTAAGGACAGATTTAGCGGGATATAAATTTGAGGCCTAGTATTTAGGCGCTGGGTGACAGGTATGGGTTTAGTGCCAGAATTAGACTTGGAAATACACAGTAGCGGGTGTGTGTGAAGTTATTCTGAATGACCCAATGTGCACCTTGAATATTATATACCCTTTTAGGGATAGATTTCAAATAGCTCTGATATAGCAGAAACCACTAAATTATGAAATTGCTAAATTGGGAATTGTATTTCAACCCAGAACAAGAAATGTGCTTGAACGGACACTAAATAACTCGCCCAGCTACAGCACTAGGGACAGATTTAGCTGGATATAAATTTGAGGCCTAGTATTTAGGCGCTGCGTGACAGGTATGGGTTTAGTGACAGAATTAGACTTGGAAATACACAGTAGCGGGTGTGTGTGAAGTTATTCTGAATGACCCAATGTGCACCTTGAATATTATATACCCTTTTAGGGATAGATTTCAAATAGCTCTGATATAGCAGAAACCACTAAATTATGAAATTGCTAAATTGGGAATTGTATTTCAACCCAGAACAAGAAATGTGCTTGAACGGACACTAAATAACTCGCCCAGCTACAGCACTAGGGACAGATTTAGCTGGATATAAATTTGAGGCCTAGTATTTAGGCGCTGGGTGACCGGTATGGATTTAGTGACAGAATTAGACTGGGATATGGCCAAAAAATAAACAGACTATTGCTGGTTAAATGCACTTGGTGTGACAGCTTCACCCTGATGTAGGCTTTAGCCAAAAAACAACCACACCATTGAGGGTTAAATGCACTTGGTGACAGGCGCAGCTTGCCCCTGATTTAGTATATGGCCAAAAAATGAACAGACTATTGCTGGTTAAATGCACTTGGTGTGACAGCTTCACCCTGATGTAGGCTTTAGCCAAAAAACAACCACACCATTGAGGGTTAAATGCACTTGGTGACAGGCGCAGCTTGCCCCTGATTTTGTATATGGCCAAAAAATGAACAGACTATTGCTGGTTAAATGCACTTGGTGTGACAGCTTCACCCTGATGTAGGCTTTAGCCAAAAAACAACCACACCATTGAGGGTTAAATGCACTTGGTCGCAGCTTGTGCTGGCGCACCACAAGACACAAAATGGCCGCCGATCACCCCAGAAAAATGTGACTGACAAACGGTCTGTGCAGCCTAAAAACAGTGAGCAATTGAGGATCAGCAGCTCAATGATCCACAGCTGCAGATCGATCAGTTAATCAAGTCCTTTGGAGGAGTTAATCTGCCTAATCTCGCCCTACTGTCGCAGCCGCAACCTCTCCCTACGCTAATCAGAGCAGAGTGACGGGCGGCGCTATGTGACTCCAGCTTAAATAGAGGCTGGGTCACATGGTGCTCTGGCCAATCACAGCCATGCCAATAGTAGGCATGGCTGTGATGGCCTCTTGGGGCAAGTAGTATGACGCTTGTTGATTGGCTGCTTTGCAGCCTTTCAAAAAGCGCCAAGAAAGCGTCACAAAAGCGCGAAGAAAGCGACGAACACCGAACCCGAACCCGGACTTTTACGAAAATGTCCGGGTTCGGGTCCGTGTCACGGACACCCCAAAATTCGGTACGAACCCGAACTATACAGTTCGAGTTTGCTCATCCCTAGCACTGAGGGATCATTGAGGACGCTGACAAGGTCTGCTATGTACTCCTTCACCATCTTCCGAAAATGTTCCCTCCTTGTCACACTAGGCCGCGCATCAGGGTGAGGGTGCTGGAGAGGTGTCATGAAACTGTCCCAGGCTTTGGAGAGTGTTGCCCTGCCTCTGATGGAACTGCTGTGTGTTTCCCTTGTCTCCCCTCCTCGGTTGGCCAAGGAACTACGTACTCTGCCGCCACCGTTGTCAGATGGAAATTTATGGAGCAATATTTCAACAAGGATCTTCTGGTATTGCACCGTTTTGCTCATCCTGTCCACCAGAGGAATGAGAGATGAGAAGTTCTCTTTGTAGCGGGGGTCGAGAAGGGTGAACAACCAGTAATCAGTGTTGTCTAAAATGCGCATAACACGTGGGTCGCAGGAAAGGCAGCCTAACATGAAGTCAGCCATATGTGCCAGAGTACTAACAGGCAAGACTTCACTGTCGTCATCAGGAGGATCACCCCCAATCTCCTCATCCTCTTCCTCCTCTTCTGCCCACCCATGCTGAACAGATGGAATTACACTTCCATGGGTACTACCCTCTGTAGCGGAGGCAACCGTCTCCTGCTCCTCCTCCTCTTCATCGTTAAATTTGTACTGAGAAGACGAACTGTGGGTGGTCTGGCTATCACCCTGTGTAATGTCTTCCACCATTTCCACCTCTTCCACATGCAAAGTGTCGGCCTTAATTGTGAGCAGCGAGCGTAGACACAGAAGTGGGATCGTTACGCTGATAATAGCGTTATCACCGCTCACCATCTGTGTTGATTCCTCAAAGTTTCTTAAAACCTTACGGAGGTCAGACATCAATGCCCACTCGTCGCTTGTGAGCAGAAGCTGACTGGAAAGGCATCGACCATGTTTCAGCTGGTAGTCCACTACTGCCCTCTGCTGCTCACAAAGCCTGGCCGACATGTGAAACGTTGAGTTCCAGCGCATGCTCACGTCGCACAACAGCCAGTGAGCTGGCAATTTCAAGGGCTGCTGCAGCATTGACAGACCAGCTGAAGCTGTCGGTGACTTGCGGAAATGTGACCAGCGTCCCTGGCCGAATGCACTTGTGTCCGTGGTTAAGTGGACCGTCCCAGTAACTGCATTGGTCAGGGCACATGTGATGTTACAGGACACAGGTTGGTGTAAGGCGGGCATGGTACACAGTGAAAAATAGTGGTGGCTGGGGACTGCGTAACGAGGGATGGCCACTGACATCAGGTTGCGGAAGGCCTCAGTGTCCATAAGCCTAAATGGCAACATTTGCAGGGCCAGTAATTTGGAAAGTTGCGCATTTAGTGCTAAGGCCTATGGGTGTGTGGCTGGGTATTTGTGCTTGCATTCAAATGCCTGGGGTAAGGACATTTCTACGCTGCACTGGGACACGGAAGAGGATGTGGTCGCTGATGGTGCTTGCGAAGGTCCAGGTGCAGGACGGGATACATCCGGGACTACGCCTTCGACAGGGAATTGGCCAGCACGTAACACAGGGAAAGAGGAGGCAGTGGTGTGACCCGCAGATACAGATTGTGGACCCAGGCGTTCGCCCCACTTATTACGGGGCTTGGATGCCATGTGGCCGATCATGCTGGTGATTGTGAAGTTGCTAGTCTTCAAGGCTCATTTTCGTATGGCACAGGTTGCAAACTACTATTCTTTTGTCGTCCGCACTTTCCTCAAAAAAGCACCATACTACGGAACATCTACCCCTTGTCAAGGGAGATTTCCACAAGGGTTTACTCTGTGGAACAGTTGCGGGCCTGTGTGGTGTGGCCCGCCTTTTCCCTTTTGCCACCCCACTGCCTCTTCCAGCCTGTTGTGGTGCTGCAGATTCCTCCCCCTCTATACTGCTGTCCTCGCTTGTCTTTCCACCTTCCCAGGTTGGGTCAGTCGTCCACCACCTCCTCTTCTCCTCTTCCACTTCCTCACTCTGATTATCCTCCTGATTTGTTGACCTAACCACAACCTCAGTGATTGACAACTGTGTCTCATCCTCTTCATCAACCTCTTGACACAGTAATTGCGGTTGAGTCATTGGCAACTGTGTCTCATCATCATCCACCTCATTAAACACTAATTGCCATTCCCCACCGTCATGTTCTTGTGACTGTGGATGTTCAAGAGGTTGGGAATCAGGACACAAGATCTCATGTCCCTCCTCAAGCGTGCTTGGCGAGAGGGCCAAATCAAGTAATGGTGATGAAAAGAGGTCCTCGGATTATCCAAGTGTGGGATCACTTGTTTGGCCAGACTGTAAATGGTGGGAGGAAGTACGATCAGGGTCAGACTCCTAGCTATGGAGACTGGACTTGGTGGAAGACAGGGTGATGCTTAACAGACTGGAAGCATTATCTGCTGCAATCCAACCGACCACCTGGTTGCACTGGTCTGACTTCAAGAGTGGTATCCTGCGCCACCATGCAAACTGGGACATGAAGCTAGGTATCGTGGATGAGTGTGTTTCTTGTGCTCTGGCAGCAGGCAAAGTTTCACCGCGCCCAGGGCCACGGCCTCTGCGTGCACCATCAGAATAACGGCCACCTCCCCGTCCCTTACTGCTCGCCTTCTTCATTTTAAATGTGATATATGCTTGAAAGTATGTCACACGTACAGTAGTGTAGGATTTGGAAGTGTATGCGCAAAAAAATTTACAAAGGTATTTGTGATGCGGAAACGTTACACAGGACAGGTACCACAGGTAATGTCACAGTTCGCAGTGTCTATGGAAAAAGTGTACTGGATGTAACTGATATTTTAGGGGTATGCACACTTTAAACAGGAGATGTGTCGCGGATAATTTAACTGTCCGCAGCGGACACCGTCTACGGAAAAAGTGTACTGGATGTCACGGATAGTTTAGGGATGCGCACACTTTAAACAGGAGATGTGGCGCGGATAATTTATCTGTTTTTGTATAAAAATCTTCCTATTACACTCCCTACACTGTCTGTCCCTTCCTATGCACAGCTCTTCCTAACACTGAGCATTATATATTGCCGCTATCACACACAATAGTCCTTACAAGGACTTTTTGGTCTATGAAATGTTTTTGTAGAAAAATGTAATTCAATTACACTCCCTACACTCTCTGTCCCTTCCTAATGCTCTTCTCTCCCTGACTTAGAATGAGCCGAACACGCGTCATCGGGTGCTATATAGCTCCTGATGACGCGTTCCGGCCAGCCAATCACTGTAATGCCAGTAGCCAACATGGCTACTGTCATTACAGTGAGGGCAGCACTTACCTGCGTGTTTATTGGCTGCTTAGTAGCTGCGAAACGTGCGGGGAGGAGACTCGAGCATTGCGCTGGAGCACATGCGTTACTCGGCCGAGTACCGCCATGTGCCGAGCATAGCGATGCTCGAGCCAAACTGGTATTCAGTTGAGCATGCTGGCTCAACACTAGTTGTCTGCTTTTTTTATATTGATGATATATCCTCAGGATAGGTCATCAATATCAGATCGGTGGGGTCTGACACCCGTAGTTCTGCCCATCAGCTATTTGAAGAGAAGGCAGAGGTCGTACAAGCACTGCCTTCTCTTCATTGGTTACCTATTGGCCGTCGCAACCGCAGAGGTGAGCAGGTGTAATTACATCTCAGCCATCCAGTTTACTTCTATGAAACGGCTCCTTTCATTCAACTGAATACTACAGAACCATCCCACTGAAATGAATGGGACGGAGTAGTTGTAATTACAAGATGGCGAGCATGTAAACAATGAAAAGAAGGCATCGCGCGTATGAACGTTGTGGTGTCTTCTAACAGCCGATTGGAAGGGGTTCGGGGAGTAAGCCCCTGCTGATCTGATATTGATGACCTATCCTGAGGATAGGTCATCAATATACAAAAGTGGACAACCCCTCTAAATGTACTGTAATCACTTGTATAGTCTGCAGAGAGTCACTGTATGGTGATAAGATTGGTCTTTGTACAGTGTTTTCCCTCACAGTGGTGTTAATATATGGCCATGGTATTGTGATATCACAATATACCATGTATAGTGGTTTCATATAATATTTAATCATCGTATGGAAGTATTCGGTCCTGGAATAACAGCAATGATGTTGTATGATAGGAGGGGACATGTGCCTTGAGGCATGTGCCCCTGATCTTTTAAGACCACAGCAATACACGTACATGCTATACCTTTGGGACATATTCTATATAAATTGGCATAAGATAAAAAACTGTTTCCCTCATACATTTTTTTAGAATCTTCCTAATGTTCCTTCTCAAAAGCTGGTGAGTATGTAAGAGAGGAGATTAAAAAGAGGAATAATTAGCTATGTCGGTTAGTACGGTTAAAAGGAAGGTAGAAGATGAAGTTGAGGGTAAGGGGTGGTAGCACATTGGATGCATCGGAACATATCTAATAGAGTGTGTGAGAATCCTTGACCAGACTCAGCAGTTATAAGGTTTTTATCTACATTGAGCAAATGCATTGCCAGTGTTTATGGTGATTAATAAGGGTCACTGATTGCAACTGTGCTTTTATATGATCCTATGTAGAGCCTTTGGCTGTGGCCCTCAGGGAGATTCCATTAACATGTTTGCGAAAGACAACAGCTTTTGTGCATTACATAAGTCAAATAATATGCTTTATCTCCCATTCCCTCCATTGCCTCAGGCACTCAGAGGAGATAGAACGCTTCATTCATTACTAGATTATGTGGATCACTACAGAGGATGAAAAAATAGCATTCTGCATAAAAGATATTTCATCTTCTTATTCTGATATCATGCAAGCAATTACTTGCAATGCTGCAAGACTAAGAGGACTGTGCACAGAATTAGGGTACAAGCCAAGAGGCTATGTGCACCCCTGCCCCTTGCCTCAAAGCACTGAGGGAAAGGAGGGCCCAAGCTGAACTTTTGCACCAGGGCCCATGAGCCTTTAGCTCCTGTATGCTCCTGTAGGTAAGTGTTCTGCATTGAGGCCTAGGAAGAAAGTTACACCTCTGGGCCTGCCAAGGGGAAGAGAATACTCTGAACCAGGCTACCAATGGAGTCACTACATCATTGCTAAATGGAACTTGTCCTGGGTACTGATTCTTAGACTGGAACAGTTTATTAATGTAGTAGTAATTTAAAAGCTATAAACTCCTTTAGGGGCAAATTTTTTATTATTTTTTATTATTGCATTTTACTAATTTTGGGCTAAAGATCATCTTGTCAATTGGTCATGTTCTTGTTTTGACGGCTATGTGTAGCCCTTATCTCTGAATTCATGACAGCTTATAAACACTCATTCATTATAGCTAAAATCTTATCAAACATAAGAATATGGCTTAAATGAGTGTTTATGAGCTATCAGGAGTTCAGTGATAAGGGCTATACAACCAGCCATCAGAACAGCAATTTGATGGCTCAGTGTGAAACTGAAACTAAGATACCCTGCAGCTGAGCTGAAATGTAACCTTGTAGCAAAAAAGTTCAGAAAATTCTTAAATAAGACCAATTGAAAAAAATATTTTTAGCCTAAAATGAGTAAATTGCAATTATAAAAAATTGCCCCTGAAGGTGATCAATAGTATAAATGTTTGCTGTAGGCTAGTGTTTTGTAACCAGGGTTGGGTGGAACCTTGTTTGTTCTTTGGAACTCATTTAAGGGTTCCTCCAAAGACAGAAAAGTGAGAGTTGTCAATTTTACAGTAGAATAGGGGTAATTGTAGGAATTCCGTAGGTGGGAAAAATCGTGGTTCTCTTATGGTAAAATGGTTGAGATCAACAACTATGCTATACAGAAAAATCACAGACTAAAATATAAGATGAAGATAATTACTGGCCAGATCTTGAAACATGGACTTGTAACACCTGGTCGGCACAGCAGTCTATGTATGACCACTAAATTTTTAGAGCAACCTGCAAGGTTTTAGGCTACTTTCCCACTCGCGTTTTGGCTTTCCGTTTGTGAGATACGTTCAGGGCTCTCAGAAGCGGTCCATAACGGATCAGATTTGCCCTAATGCATTCTGAATGGAAAAGGATCCAGTTAGAATGCATCAGTTTGCCTCCGATCAGTCTCCATTCCGCTCTGGAGGGGGACACCAAAACACTACCTGCAGCGTTTTGCTGTCTGCTTGACGAAACTGAGCCAAACGGATCCATCCTGGGACACAATGTAAGTCAATGGGGACTGATCCGTTTTCTCTGACACAATAGAAAACGGATCAGTCTCCTATTGACTTTCAATGGAGTTCATGACAGATCCGTCTTGGCTATGTTACAGATAATACAACCGGATCCATTCATGATGGATGCATGCGGTTGTATTATTGTAACAGATCCGTTTTTGCAGATCCATGACGGATCCGCCCAAAACGCAAATATGAAAGTAGCCTTATTGTTACTTTTATGAGATGTGTTAAGACAGTTTTGAATCCTGTGAGTAATGTTTGTGTTGAGTGCCTTGGGTTTGGGTCTTCATGTTTCTCTAAGATGTATTCATGGTTTCCTTGATTGTTGTCATTCATCTCATCATTGGTCATCCTTTCATTTTGCTTCTCTCAATCCTTTTAAACAATATTGTCTTTTCCAGTGAGCTGGGTCTTCTTGCATGTTTGGAATAAAATGAAGGTTTTCCTGGTCATTCAGTAATCCGTTTTAGGGTCTAAGCATTCAATTTTTTAAGTTGTTTCCTTTTTTTATGTTTTTTTTAATTTATTTTTATTTTTTTCTTAGGATTTAGTAATTATGTGTTTTGTTTGCAGTTTGTGCTGACCATCCTCCTGCTATTCCCTCCTTGCCACTCACTATGCCATTTGATGTCCTGGTTGCTGGCGTCCTTTCCATGTTGCGCTTCCATTATCTTGCTTATTGCACATTTAGTGCACATGCACTTTTGTCCAGCCTTTAGAAGGGCCAATGGCTGAGATTCCCTAGGTATTTAAGGCACTCTCTCCAGGCAGGGGGTGCCTGAGTGTTAAGGTTCCCTGTGACCAGCAAAGATTTTTGGAAGACTTAGTACTTCAACAATTTTATTGCTTTATCCTGCAATATCCAGTCTGTATTCCCATCTGTGTTCCTGCCGTGTACCCATCCTTCCTGTGTACATCCTGGAATTACAGGGGGAGGGACGGAGGAGCATTACATTTACTGGCACTACAGGAGGGACAAAGGAGAAATATATACTGACACAACAGGGGGAAGATGGAGAACCATTACATATACTGGCACTACAGTGGGGACGGAGGAACATTATATACTAGCACTTCTGGGTGGGGGGAGGCAGGGGAGCATTACATAGTGACACTACGGGGGAGCATTATACATACTGGCACTATTCGAGGAGCATTATACATACTGGCACTATAGGGTCATTATAAAGGGGGCACTACAGGGGGGCATTAAACATACTGGCAATACAAGAGAGATATAACTTTAGGGGACATTATAAATACTGGGGGCACTATGGTGGCATTAGTACTACTGGGGGTACTGTGGGGATATTATTATTATTTTGGCACAATATAGAGGGCATTGCTACTAATGGGAGCACGCTTGCATTTGGGAGCACTATTACCTATGAGTGCACTCTAGGAGAGACTTATTACTTATGGTGAAACTTTGGGGGGGGGGGCTATCTGAATGGTATTGTTATTTCTGCATTATAGTATTTAAGGGCATTGGGGTCTACAGTGGGCATAGTACTGGGGGTAGTAGAAGGATAAGAATGTTGGGGCCCCAAATGGAGGAGAATGATTGAAAAGTGAGGAATCTGTCTTTGTGACAAACTCTGCAGAGACGAGACATGGCTTAAAAAACTCATCACAGTGGTGTGCTTCCAGTGGAGATGAGGAGAGAGAGCATCTACATCAGAGGAGACATCACTGGATGTAAAAGTATGTAGCACTGTAGTCTCCTGTATGTTTGGTAGTACAGAATGCAATGTTCACCCAAATATGTCTTTAGCAGTACGGCATTGCCATTTAAATTTTTGCCTCAGGCAAAAAAGAACCTGGAAACGGCCCTGGCCTTCCTCTAATGTAAGCAAGCCACACTTTACAACCTCTGCCTGCTGCTTTAGCATCAACTAGGAGCCTTTTACAGGCGTCACTCGGGAGCAGAGGGAAGAGGTTGGGAAGTGTTTACTAGAGACCAGAGGCATTTAGTGGTATCATTGATAATATTGTCCTTTGTACAATGTGTTTTATCAAATTTCAGTATGGAGGTTGGACTAGATGGACCCATATCTTTTTTTTTTTTTCAACCATATCAACTATGCAATTATTTAACAACCATGGGGGTCATTTATCAAACTGGTGTAAAGTAGAACTGACTTAGATGCTCATAGCAACCAATTATATTCCACCTTTCATTTTCCAAAGAAGCTGTCACAAATAAAAGGTTGAATCTGATTGGGTCCAACTAACCCAGTTCTACTTTACACCAGTCAAATTTAGATTTTTATTTTTATATTATTTATTTCGAGGGGGGGGGGCATATGCCTTGTGGCTTTTGCTCCTGATCTTTTAAGACCTTAGCAATACTCTGACATACCGCCATTTGAACTAACTAAATGTGAGTGTGTTATAATATTTACTTTGGGGCCCCACTTCAAATATTACCCAGGGCCACTTATTGTCTAAAACCAGCCCTGCATAGGTTAAATGGCGAATACAAGGGGAGCACCAGACTAAATCCCTTAGGGTTTAGCCCAAAGCCAAACCAGTTAGTTGGCACAGTGGATCCACACTCACCGATCTGTAACAATGTGGATGGATAACATGTTTTCCATTGATCATTAGTGCTCCTGGGGATCTTCTCTGAGAAGTTCTAAGTTCAGTAGCTGATCTTTGAAAAGCCTATCAGTATTAACAGGAAGAGCAGTTATCGTTTCTCTGAGATGCTTGCTTTAATGAGGGACTATCCGCAGTAATTATGTTGTTTCTCTATTAATGTTGCCAAGTCAGCTATTTACTGAGCGACCAGAATGACCCTTCTTCACAGTATAATAAAGATGTGGTTTTGTTTTCGTGATTTATTGTGTAGTTAGATGACCCAGCGACAGCGATTTTACTTGTATTCTATGATAAGACTGATAGGGTTTATACATTCACCATAGGCTGGTGGCATTACCCAGTCAGGAGTTCTAGTCTCCCACGAAAAACTCCAGCCCAAAAATGATAATGTTGTGGATAAAGCAGAGGGGTAACTTGAAGCTTCTGGGCCCTAATTTGAATTCTGTAGCATGGCCCCAACCTTTTTAGGCAAGAGTACTGTCAAAGGGCTAGTATGGCATGTGCTATTGCTGAGTGCCAACAAGATAATATAGCTTGGCTATGGTAAGTAGATACAGTACTAGGGCAGCAAGCTGTAACTGGGTAAAGAAAAGCCTAGCTGCAACTAGGTCCTTGAGCTAATACAGCTGGACCTGTATGCTGCTGCCAACCTCTGCAACCTAAGAGTGCAACAAATTATTCACTTCACGTGTCCAATTATGCAGTGAAGGTACTGGTAGTGATATAGGGCGCAACATTTAGGAAGGGGACATTCACATTGTCCCAGAACTTAGCCCTGTCAACCCTTTACACAGATCGATACAAAAGGTAAGTATCAAGAACAAACCACTTGCTCCCAATAATTGCCTTCTCATCAGAGTAGGTGAGAGCTACATTTACCTGCAGCAATCACCTCCTCTTTATGGGGATGAGCAATCACTGCAGAAATCACTAGTCACCACAGACAATCGGATTTTGGTATCTACATAAGCTATGTGAGTGATTGCTTGTTCATTCGGCCATTAGTGGCACTTTTATAGAGAGCAGTTATCAGACATGAGCGTTACTATGAGCATTGTTCCCAATAATTGCCACAATTATCAGCCTGTGTAAAGACTGATAATGCTACACTTATACAAAAACGTACCCTTGTACACCCTAAATCAATCCCTTGGGATTATTTAGAGTTGTACTACGTTTCCACAGCTAGAGATACCATCATACAGTTCATAAATGTGTTACCGACAGATGCCCCTCTACAATATATTAGGTTCTCATTTCCTCATAAAAGATCCCCCAGCACACCTAAATCTACTACGGTATTCTACATGATACTTCCCTGCCGAAACTGGTACAATAAGACTATAAGTATACACTGGGGCCACACTATGATGTCTCCTGTGGGCCACATTTTGACTAAAGTTGATTCCAGTCCATTGTCCTCTATTGCAGTAATTGAGCTTTTACTTGCACCTTCATCATCTTTGCCAAAAAGTCCTCTGCCCTCTTGCACTTTGATGCTACTGATGTATATACATGTTCTCAGAATGCTTTTAGAATTCACTTAGATTTAAAAGGTCAGATCTTGTCATGTTCTGTAAATGTGTCACAGCATTTTCTGTCATTTTACTGCTTCGGTTGCAAAGTCAGACTTTACAGCAGAATTTTATTAGACGACCATTAGGAATTCTGGTCAAAGAAAAAAAGTTAAACATAGTAAAGATAACATAACACAAATGGCAACGAGCGTCTTCCAGCACATCTATTATGGAGTTCATTTTATTCTTAGAAAATATAATTCAATGATTTCTTATATGACAGGCTTAATAAAACTCTCGTCAGACACTATAAATCTATTTTAAGGGGATCATTGCGGTAATTTTCTGTTTCCAAAATGGTCAGATTACAGTATAAATTCTATTTATTTACCCATAAGAATTCATCAGTACAAGAAGTTTGGACTGGTTATCTATCTTTGACGTATGAAAACTTTCTCTCAAATGCCATCTTTCATCTAGAAATGTTAATTTATTTGTATAGATAGATAGAAGATAGATTGATTGATAGATATAGATACTGTATATATGAGAGATAATGAGAGATAGATAGATATGAGATAAATAGATAGATAGATATGAGAGATAATGAGACATAGACAGATAGATAATGTGATAGATAAGATAGATAGATTACATAACATAGTAACATAATTTGTAAGCTTTAAAAAAAAGTAATCCATCCATCCAGTTTAGCCTCTTATCCTGTAAGTTGATCCAGAGGAAGGCAAAAACCCCATGAGGTAGAAGCCAATTTTCCTCATTTTAGGGGGAAAGAAAATTCCTTCCCAACTCCAATCAGGCAATCAGAATAACTCCCTGGATCAACAACCTATCTCTAGTAGCTATAGCCTGTAATATTATTACACTCCAGAAATACATCCAGGCACATCATGAACTCTTTTAGTGAGTTCACCATCACCACCTCCTCAGGCAGAGAGTTTTATAGTCTCACTGCTCTTACATTACGATAGATAAATAGATAGATAGATAGATAGATAGGAGGGGATAGATACAGTTGCAAAAAACAGTATGTGAACCCTTTGGAATGATATGGATTTCTGCACAAATTGGTCATTAAATGTGATCTGATCTCCATCTAAGTCACAACAATAGACAATCACAGTCTGCTTAAACTAATAACACACAAAGAATTAAATGTTACCATGTTTTTATTGAACACGCCATGTAAACATTCACAGCGCAGGTGGAAAAAGTATGTGAACCCTTGGAATTAATAACTGGTTGAACCTCCTTTCGCAGCAATAACTTCAACCAAACGTTTCCTGTAGTTGCAGATCAGACGTGCACAACGGTCAGGAGTAATTCTTGACCATTCCTCTTTACAGAACTGTTTCAGTTCAGCAATATTCTTGGGATGTCTGGTGTGAATCGCTTTCTTGAGGTCATGCCACAGAATCTCAATCGGGTTGAGGGCAGGACTCTGACTGGGCCACTCCAGAAGGTGCATTTTCTTCTGTTTAAGATAGCCTTGGTGGACAGATGGCCTTAAGTTCTCCTGCAAAATGTCTTGATAACTTGGGAATTCATTTTTCCTTCGATGATAGCAATCCGTCCAGGCCCTGACGCAGCAAAGCAGCCCCAAACCATGATGCCCCCACCACCATACTTCACAGTTGGGATGAGGTTTTTATTGTTGGTGTTCTGTGCCTCTTTTTCTGCACACATAGTGTTTTGTGTTTATTCCAAACAAGTCAACTTTGGTTTCATCTGTCCACAGAATATTTTGCCAGTACTGCTGTGGAACATCCAGGTGCTCTTGTGCAAACTGTAAACGTGCAGCAATGTTTTTTTTGGACAGCAGTGGCTTCCTCTGTGGTATCCTCCCATGAAATCCATTCTTGTTTAGTGTTTTGCATATCGTAGATTCGCTAACAGGGATGCTAGCATATGCCAGAGACTTTTGTAAGTCTTTAGCTGACACTCTAGGATTCTTCTTCACCTCATTGAGCAGTCTGCGCTGTTATCTTTCAGTCATCTTTACAGGACGGCCACTCCTAGGGAGAGTAGCAGCAGTGCTGAATTTTCTCCATTTATAGACAATTTGTCTTACCATGGACTGATGAACAGCAAGGCTTTTGGAGATACTTTTATAACCCTTTCCAGCTTTATGCAAGTCAACAATTCTTAATCGTAGATCTTCTGAGAGCTCTTTTGTGCGAGGCATCATTCACATCAGGCAATGCTTCTTGTGAAAAGCAAACCCAGAACTGGTGTGTGTTTTTTATAGGACAGGGCAGCTGTAACCAACACCTCCAATCTCGTCTCATTGATTGGACTCCAGTTGGCTGACACCTCACTCCAATTAGCTCTTGGAGATGTCATTAGTCTAGGGGTCCACATACTTTTTCTACCTGCACTGTGAATGTTTACATGGTTTGTTCAATAAAAACATGGTAACAATTAATTCTTTGTGTGTTATTAGTTTAAGCAGACTGTGATTGTCTATTGTTGTGACTTAGATGAAGATCAGATCACATTTTATGACCAATTTGTTCAGAAATCCATATCATTCGAAAGGGTTCACACACTTTTTCTTGCAACTGTATATAGATAGATTTATATGAAATGACATTTTATTTTCACTGACACTGCTATCAGTGTAGTAAATAATTGTAGCCTTAAAGAAACCAGAAAATGTATTTTTTTATTTTATATTTCTATTCTATAATACATGACGATTTTATTTCACCTGCACAGCTTTTTCTAACACCCTCTAGTTATTATACACATAGATGATCAATGGTAATATACTGAAACTGCTGGGTATGGGAAAAGACCTGAGAAAATATTGAAAATCCATAAATAGTGTGTTTTCCTGATGCATCCTAGTCAATAGTAGATGTCATGGTACAGTATTTGCTGCAGTATAAAAAATGTTGAAGAGCCTTTGTTAGATGCTTTGTGTGCAACCTCTTTATTCGGGGTCATATGTTATTACTGTCAGCTATCTCTAATTTCTGTGTCTATATCTGCAAAGACTGACCAAATAATCTCTGTGGGTCTTTATATAGAGAGAGATACATTTGGCAAGGAGGCGCTCATTATTCTGGTCAGCCAGCTTCCAAGACCACTGAAATCGGTGGCCAAAATGATTCAGAATTTTTGCACATATTTCCCACTTGACATTCCAAAATTCTGTCTGTTGTTCTATAGAAACAAACTGCAAGCTGTCAGCACTTGCTGTTGCTAACGAGCCATAGGGACAGTGTGCCTTCCTGTAGGCTCCCTGCTTCTTTATCTACTCAGAGGGACACATGGTCAGTTTATCATAGTGAGTGGCTGACTATGTGATATTTGGATGAAGCTGAGCAAATGATTCAAGAGACAAAGAACCACTTTATTAAGTCCTTGTTGATGTCTTCTGCAGGCCAAGAAGTAGACACATAGAGTGGCAGTTGGTTAAAATAACGGTAATATCGCACCTAAACAGGATATTACAAGTTGTATGTGTGTCTGTAGAGAGCATTCTAATTAATAAAGTCCTGTGATTACAGCAGAATCTGCGCTTAGTTAAGTTGTTTGTAGGAGTGCACCAACATGAGATTAGAAGGTAGAAGTGATGTGTACTCTGAGCTAACTGGCCTGTGAACATAGTGACCATGACCAGTCTGGAGCTCCACTGCATCTCTAAAATGACAATGATTATAACTTTCTATTAGCTAATAAGAAGACACTTTTTAAAAACGGCATTACCAGCAACATGTGGCCAAACCCTTACCATTGTGGACTCTACCTAATCAAGATATCTATGATGAAAAAGAATTGACTCACTTCACAGTAGACAAATACATATAATAAGTCACCTTCTGTTTTTTTTTTCCCTAGGGGACATTGAGCGATGCTCATTCATCAAGTATCACTATTCCTCAGCCACAATTCCCAAGAACCTCACTTATAATATCACCAAGACCATCCGGCAAGACGAGTGGCATGCTCTACGTAAGTACCTGGCACTTAACCCTAGTGTATGCCTAGCTTGTGTAGCTTGTTTTGTAGCTATTGGTGGTGGCAGTGTGGCACTAACTGCTCTTTCTCACTTGGGGTTTAAGAGTGCTGGTGTTAAGAGTTAATTGAAAAGGTGTCTCTTCCTGACTTGGGAGTTAAGAACACCAGTGTTAGATTTGATGGAAAAGGTGGTTCATATTCTATTACTCTTTTTGTCACTTGGTTTTCTAGGGATTGTAAGATAATTTAAGAAGAAACTGGATGAAATTACGCTCAGTGATACCTAAAGTACCATAAAGGCAGGGCACAGCGCTGCTATGTGGCCTGTGGTGGGAGCAGACTCAATACTTAACTGCTTTCTCTGCTTACCCTTAGCAGTCACAAGGGGGAGCTCACTGTATACAGATTTATACAACCACTATGGAGTTTTCTAGTTGAACTAGCTGTATAAATCTATATGCAGTTAATTCCATCTAGTTCCCACGCTACAAATATCCTGTATCCATGGGCTAGGGAATAAGTGCAAGACTCGTCTTTCCAGCATAGCCTTAGGGAGACAGCTGTGACCATGCTCAATCTACTACTTTATTCACTCATCAGGAACAAGACCCTTGTTCTCATGATTAGTGGGGCTAATACCAGCTAGTGTTGAGTGCGAATATTTGAATAGCGAATTTTAATCTTGAATATCGGCACTTCGAGAATTTGCGAATATTTAGAATATAGTGTAATATATTTTTTTCCATCTGAACACATGATTCCTCCCTGCTTCTTGCTTGTGGGCCAATGATGTCATTGGCCCACAAGCAAGAAGCAGGGAGGAATCGTGTGTTCACGTCAGATGGGAAAAAATTACGACTATTCTAAAAAACTAATATATAGCACTATATTGAATATAGTGTTATATATTTGTTTTTTAGAATATTCGTAATTTTTTTCCATCTGAAGTCATGATTCCTCCCTGCTTAAGTTGCTTGTGGGCCAACGACTCATTGTGTTCAGATGGAAAAAATTACGAATATTCAAAAAACTAATAGACCCACGCCTGTATTGAGCGCACAATATTCGCATATTACGCGATCATTACCTTGCCGATTTTCATGTAAAAAAAAGAATGTAGAATATAACGAATATACAAATTCGCAAATATATGACGAATATTCTACAAAATATTTGCGAAATATCATGAATTCGAACATGACCCCTGCCGCTCATCACTAGTACCAGCAATCAGTCCACCACCAATCAGATACTTATCCACAATCCCATGGATAAGGGATAATTTAGTATTGTATCTAAACCCTTCAAAGTGGTTTTCTGAGAATGCAATATTGAAGACCCATACTCAGGCTAGGTCATCAATATCTGATTGGCGAAGATCCTACTCTCAGCACCCCAGCCAATTAGGCCATCGATGTCACGTTCATTGGTCACATGGCCTATTTGCAGTTCAGTCCCATGCAAGTGAATGGGTCTGGGCTGCAACACTAAGCACATCCACTATACAATGTATGGTGCTGTGCTTGGTATGCTTTTAGAAGGCTGCAGCACTCACTATAGTGCCACTGCCCGTACAAACAGCTGACTGGCATGGTGGCGGTAGTCGGACTCACATTGATAAAATACTGATGACCTGTTTTGAGCATAGGCAATCAATATTAAACTCCAGGAAAACCCCTTTAAATGGGTTGTCTGGTTTCCGATTTGGATGACGTATCCTCACGATAGGTCATTAGTATCGGTGGGGGTCCGCCTCCCAGCATTCCTGCCATTAAGAACGCACTGTTCCTGCCAGTGCTGCAATTCCTTCACTGTTTACCTGCTCGCCATAGAGCTGGTGTAATTACAGCGCCTCAGTCATCAGTATTGGAAACTGGACAACCCCTTTAAGGCACATTAAAGCGTCTCTCATGTGTCCTAGCTTTCCTATTGCAGGTGCTAGAGTTTTTTGCTACTGCAATTCTCAAGTGATTAATCCCAGAAGCAATTAATTGTGACATAAATCAGATTCCTGATGATGGAAATTAAGAAAATCTTCTAAGAACTGACTGCCTGAATTTGATGTCTTGGCATAGATTGTCTGCAAGTCTAGTTCTTCTATTGAGCACTATTTAAAGAAGCTCTCTGGAAAAATGTTGATACACTGGTCCAGGTTTCCTAATTCTGAAGATGGCGTAAGCTTAGACCATCTGTGTAGACCTGCACCAGATTTATCACTGGGGCTCAGGCTGGATGGTAAATGTGGTGACACTTTGCTCTGACTCTATACCAACTTGGTTGGCTTACTCTGAGACAGATTTTTACGCCAGAATCATGCCAAAGGCTAGATAGGATTGGTCAAGACTCCTGCTTAGCAACAACAGTTTAACTCTATGCTTTCTGTTGTGTCATTGAGCTTACCTTACATTATATAATGAATCTTAAAGGCACATTATCTTTTCTGCTTCTGTGAACACAATATATAACAGTTATATGACATCTAAACATGAAGTCATTGTAAATAACTCTGCTTTTGTCTTTAATGCGCAAATAGAAGAACTGTATTAAGGTTATTGGCAGGTCTAGCTGTATAAACACACAAGCTATAATAGCAACATAGGACAGGTCTTAGATGGCCAGCTACACAGGGTGGGTATTATACTGTGTGAGGGGGCCATTATATTGTGTGAGTGCCCCTTACACAGTAGAATGAGTAGTGCCTCCCACACACAGTGTAATGATCCACAGTGCCCCAATCAGTATGATTCCCCAATGACCCTCCATACAGTATAATGACTCCCAGTGACCCCCATACAGTATATTAAGGGTCACTAGGGATTATTATATTGTAGGGTGGTTACTATACTTTCTGGGGGGCACTGGAGGTCATTATACTGTGTAGGAGCCACAGGGGGACATGTCACTGTAAAAAGAATGCCACAAAGGGGCCCACTAAGATTTATCGCCCAAGGGCCCACATAAACCTGGAGCCGGCCTTGCAGGAGAGGTGACAGGTCCAATGTAAATCTTCCTAATCATGTTGTAGACCCTTCTGTTTAAAGGGCACCTAACTTACGCTGTGGGTCTTGGGATGCCAAAAAAATAAAGGACCTCTGATAGAGTTAATTTTGCAGTGATGTCATTGCCATTTAGTTTAGATGATTGTAATACATTCAAGAATTCAATTTTCTTAGAGCAATATTTTAATCAGTTTACAACATCACCCTCATCCCCGATACAAGACACATCCAATTTTCTATGGCACTTTCCAGCTTGTTATTGGTGAGTTTCAATTAGATTTCATGGTGGAATCTGTACAGATGCATATGATAGAAGACATACCCATTTCTCACCCGTAGTCAATTCTGCCCCCCCCCCCCCCATTCTCGTCTCATTTTATCTTTACAATTTCCTCTAGTAAATCTGCTTTTAGAATCCACCTGTCTAATGAGAAGATGTTACATTAATAAACATTCTCTTGTCCTATCACCCCTCCCCCATCCCCTGGTCTCTGACTTCCACACACTTAATACGGATTTCAAATCTGGCAACTGAGACGCACTAAACAATGTCCTTTCTCTGCTGTATTCCTCAAGGAGTCTGTGATATTTAATATAATTTAAGGGTTTCTTGTATTTCTTAGTTCAACGGAAGTTTAATTACTGATTTTAATAATAAGGTGTTAAATGGCTCAGACTAAAATAGATCAAAGGGAATTGGAGGAAATAAATCATTTTGGGTTCAAGTTCTTTTATGGATGATAGAGCTCAAATATTGAAAATACCGTACATGCAGCACAGAGAAAATAGAATTTATTTTTTTAACTTTTTAAGGGGACATGTATGTTTTATATTGTTGGCAAAAATTATTGAGGCATAAAAAATGTGTTACTGCCTATCTGAGATGTGACCCTAAAGGGGTTGGTCAAGAATGGTCTGCTGGACCGGCAATGGAAAGATGACTTACATGCTTCCCGATGCCGGCTCTCCGCTCCTTCTCCTGCAGTCCTGCTATGCTCAGCTGGACTCCATTAATGTGAGCATCTGCTTTGACATTGCCGCTGCCAATCACTGATGCGGCAGTGTCCGGCTCCCCTTACGTCATGACAATTGGTCATAGAACAGTCAGTGATTGGCTGCGGTGATATCAAATTGGATGTTGACATTGATGAAGCCCAATGGAGCATCACAGGAGTGCAGGAGAAGGAGCTGGAAGCCGGCACTGGGAAGCAGCTAACTCATCTTCCTTTGGCCAGTCTGGCAGAATGAGGGGGTTTGCCAAACACTCCCCCTTTCTTGCACAACCCCTTTAAATATTATACAAAGTTAGAAAAAAAGTTCTCACTTGCAGTACCCCATTTCAGCAAATTGTCAGCAAAATGCATTTTCTAGTGACATCAAGGCAACATCGCCACCACCATCAACTATAATAATGACAAAACATTGATATTTCGAAATTTGGCGCACATTGTTGTATCTTAAGCCACGCCCCCTTTCTGAGCGAGGTGACATGCATTATTCTTTTTTGTGCGTTAGTTCCATAAATGAGTCTAAAACTTGATGCAACATGCACTAGTGTGATGCGAAGGACTATGCTCACTAACATCTCTCACTCAGCAGATAGGGCCACCAGCATACTTACTCTTCCCGCTGCTCCACGTTGTCTTCTGTTAGAGCCCATCCCTGCCTGTTCCCTGCTGCTCAATCCATTAGTTGAGATGTGCATTCGCCCTGGGTCTTATAGGGCCAGCACATGCATGGCCAATCTTTCCCCATCCAATGGTAGCATTCCCTGGGCTATATAGGGCATATTCCCCTATGACTGAACCATAGTTTTCCAGCTTGTCTAGTCCTGCGAAAGTGCTCTGTTTTGACCTCTCATGCCCACCCATGCCCAACATCTGCATGTTTACTGGATTACATACAGTTGAAACCAAAAGTTTACATACACTATATAAAAAGACACATATGCATAGTTTTCTCAATATCTGACATGAAATCAGACTAAACCTTCCCTGTTTTTGGTCAATTAGGATTACCATAATTATTATTATTTGCCAAATGCCAGAATAATGAGAAAGAATGTTTGAAGACATTTTTATTACTTTCTGCCATGTCAAAAGTTTATATACACTAAGATTACTATGCCCTTAAACAATTCAGGACTGCCCATATGATAACGTCATGGGTTTGGAAGCTTCTGATAGGTTTGTTGGCAACATCTGAGTTAATTAGAGACACACCTGTGGATGTATTTAAATGCACATCCACTGTAACATCATGGGAAAGTCTAAAGAAATCAGCTAAGATATCAGGAAGAGAATTGGGGACTTGCACAAGTCTGGCTCAACCTTGGGTGCAGTTTCTAGATACCTGAAGGTGCCTCGTTCATCTATACAAACAATTTTACGCAAGTACAAACAAGATGGGAATGTCCAGCCATCATACCGCTCAGGAAGGAGACAGGTTCTGTGTCCTAGAGATGAACGTGATTTGGTCCGACATGTGCATATCAACCCAAGAACAAAAGCAAAAGACCTTGTGAAAATGATGGCGGAAGCTGGTAAGATTGTGTCAATATCCACAGTGAAACGAGTGCTGTATCATCATGGGCTGAAAGACCATTCTGCCAGGAAGAAGCCATTACTCCAAAAGAAACATAAAAAAGCCAGATTAATGTTTGTAAATGCACACAGGAACAAAGACCTACATTTCTGGAGACATGTGCTGTGGTCTGACAAAACTAAAATTGAACTTTTTGGTCATAATGACCATTGTTACGTTTGGAGGAAAAGGGAGAAGCTTGGAAGCCTAAGAACACCATCCCAAGTGTGAAGCACGGGGATGGCACCATCATGTTGTGGGTTTGTTCTGCTGCAGGAGGGACTGGTGCACCTCACAAAATAGATGGCATAATGAGGAAAGAAGATTATGTTGAAATACTGAAGCAACATCTCAAGACATCAGCCAGGAAGTGGGTCTTCTAAATGGACAGTGACCCGAAGCATACTGCCAAACTGGTTACATAGTGGATTAAGGATAACAAAGTCATTGTTTTGGAGTGGCCATCACACAGCCCATCACATCACAAAGCCCTGATACATCTGTAATGCATTGTCTGTTAATGTATTACACTAAGCCTGGGGCTGGATCTCCTGGGTACCCGTAGAAGGCAGGTCCCGATGCTGTGCAAGGCATTGGGCAGCCTCTGTCCAGCAGCGGGCTGCCTTCTCACCCATTGGGTCCCCGCCACAGCAGCGATGGGACCCGATTGGCTCCTTCACCCGCAACAAACCCCTTCTATGTCGCGGCATAGAAGGGGTTAATGTGCCGGCATCAGTATTTTCACTGATTCCGGCGCATACAGCAGGGGTCCGGCTAACGGGAACACTCAGTCCCCTGCAGCTGATCGGGCGGGCGCAGCTCCTGCACCCGCCCAATCAGTGGGCCGTAATAGTATGGCGCTGGGTGGGAAGGGGCTAAGGGCAATGGTACCAAATATTAATGATATGTATGTAAGCTTTTGACTTTGCAGAAAGTAATAAAAATTTCTTAAAACATTATCTCTCTTATTATTCTGGCATTTGGCAAATAATAATAATAATAATTATGGTAATCCTAATTGACCAAAACCAGAAAAGGTTTATTCTGATTTCATGTCAGATATTGAGAAAAACATGCATATGTGTCTTTTTATATGGTGTAAGTAAACTTCTGGTTTCAACTGTAGTTACTTATAGTTACAAAGTTAATACGGTTGAAAAAAGACATCCATTAAGTTCAACCAAGGAATAGGTGGGGATGCGAATCCCAGAAGCAAGTGAGACGCTACACGTTTTTATAAGCATTAATGTCCTTTACTTTTAAAGAGGACTTATCACCTCTCTTGACATTCCTGTTTTAATAGGTTCAGGCATTCCCCATGTACTAACAGTTCTGGAGCATCTATTCTTATAGCTCTGTGTTATGCCAGTCCTTTATTATTTCTACTAGATGTTATAAATGAATTGATATTAGCCTTCAGTAAGGGAACAGGGGGAGGTAACCAGTTTGGGGTGTGTACCTGCACAGTCTGACAATGGCAGCACTGATTGGATAGAGTTATTCTGTGCAGGTACAACCCCCCCCGTCCCCCCCCCCCGTCCCCCCCCCCGTCCCCCCCTCCCCAACTGGTAGAGTCATAAGAATAGATGCTCCAGAACTGTTATTACATGGGGAATGCATGAAGTTATTAAAACAGCAATGTCAGGATCAGAGACAGGTCCTCTTTAAGAATTCATCTAAGCCCTTTTCAAAACTGTCCACTGTTCCTGCTGTGACCACGTCCTGAGGAAGTCTATTCCACAGATTCACGGTTCTTACAGTAAAAAAGTTTTGATGCTTCTGGAGACTGAACTTTTTCCTCTCTGGTCGAGGGCATTTTACATGGAACAGTTTTTCGCCATATTTTTTGTATGGCCCATTTATACTTGTATAGGTTAATCATGTCCCCCCCTTAGACATCTCTTCTCAAGACTAAATAGATTTACAGTAATTCTTTTCATCTTTCTTAATAACTAACACCCTCCAGACCCCTTATACGTTTAGTCGCTCTCCCCTGTACTTTTTCCAGCAGCAGTGCGTCCTTTCTATGTACTAGTGCCCAGAACTGGACTGAATATTCGAGATGAGGCCATGCCTCGTTTAATGCATGACAATATCCTGGTGGCCTTAGAAGCAGCTAATTGACATTGTATGCTGTAATTTAATCTACCATCCACAAGGACACCAAATCCTTCTCTATAAGTGACTCTCCCAGTGCTACATCACCTAGGACATATGAAGCACAGAGATTATTACTACCAAGATGCATAACTTTACATTTATCCACATTGAACCTCATTTGCCAAGTTGATGCCCAATCACTCAGATTGTTCAAGTCAGCTTGTAGTTTGTGGACATCTTCCATAGACCGTACAGTTCTACACAGCTTTGTGTCATCTGCAAAAATAGCAGCACTGAACCTTGGGGTACACCACTTATAACCCAGGACCATTCTGAATAGGAATCATTGACCACAACTCTCTGGACACGGTCCTTCAACCAGTTTTCAATCCAATTACAAACTATACTTTCCAAGCGTATAGTCCTTACTTTACCGATTATCTCTGTGCTTCCTGTCCTAGACCTTGCCTGATCTCTGTGCTGCATGCCCTGATTTGCCCACCATACTGCATGAATTAACCCCATCCTGACCTTGGCTTGTCCACCAACCATGCTCTTGCCTATCCCCTTGGTGCAGTGCACCCATGTCTCTTGACTCACTTGGGTCAGCAGTTTTACTTATAGGAAGATAGCACACAAAAAAAAAATAATGTATTCACATATAAAGGGTTGAAGGGCTATCTGCCTACTAAATGTAGTATTAGGCTAGGTCTACACGACAACATTTGTTGCGCGATATTTTGTTGCACTAATGTCGCGCGACAATTTTTATAATGGCAGTCTATGGTGTCGCACTGCAACATGCAACATGCTGCGACTGCGACGCAACAGTCGCAGAAAATCCATTCGAGATGGATTTTTCTGCGACTGTTGCGTCGCAGTCGCAGCATGTCGCATGTTGCAGTGCGACACCATAGACTGCCATTATAAAAATTGTTGCGCGACATTAGTGCAACAAAATGTCGCGCGACAAATGTCATCGTGTAGACGTAGCCTAGCACTTTGTATAGAGGATAGGGATTACTTGCACGTAAAGAGCCCTCAGTTTGCTTGACTGCCAACACCTGCACAACTCACTACCCTGAGATTAGTGGATACATCCATTCATCCACCTTGCTCACTTTAATCAGCGGCAATGTGGCACACCATCAAGCATTCAGATGGTAGAGGAGGATTGTGCATACAGGCACACCTATAGAACTCGCACCTACTGATGCCCTATGTTAAATAAGCAGCTTAGTGCCATCTGCAGCAAACTCCAGATTCCCGTAGGATGGTGAAAACATGAGAACCAGGACTAGGCATCCACCTTGACAACATGCTGAGTAACCCCAAGCCCAATCCATTCAGCAGGCACAGTGGGTCCACACCTACTGCATGATAACCAAAAATGTGCCAAAAACTAGGTGCAATCAGATTAGAAAATGTGGCCCAGTGTAATTATAGTATGTACGGTATATACTATCGAAAGTATATTTGCACTATAAATCATACAAGTAATCTGTCTGTCTCATAATAATCTAAGATAGATAGATAGATATGGGATAGATAGATAGATACATATGGGATAGATATTAGATAGATAGATAGATAGATAGATAGATAGATAGATAGATAGATAATAGATAGATATGGGATAGATAGATAATAGATAGATATGAGATAGATATGGGATAGATAGATATGGGATAGATAGATAGATAGATATAGATAGATAGCTAGATCTAGCTCAAGAGCTAGCTCCTCTCTAGATCTGGGCTCTTCTCGCTCGCTCTAGCTCGCTCGCTCGCTCTGGGCTCGCTCGCTTCTCGCGCTCTGGGCTCGATCCTCGCTCGCTCGCTAGCTCTCGCTCGCTCGCTCTGGCTCGCTCTCCTCTGGGCTCGCTCTGGGCTCGCTCTCGCTCGCTCTCGCTCTCGCTGTCGCTCGCTCTCTCCTCTCGCTCGCTCGCTGGCTCGCTCGCTCTGGCTCGCTCGCTCGCTCGCTCGCTCCTCGCTCGCTCTGGGCTCTCTCGCTGCTCGCTCGCTCGCTCGCTTCGCTGCTCGCTCGCTCTGGGCTCGCTCGCTCTCGCTCGCTCGCTCTGCTCGCTCGCTCGCTCGCTCTGGGCTCGCTCGCTCCCTCTGGGCTCGCTCGCTCGCTCGCTAGATAGATAGATAGATAATAGATAGATATGGATAGATAGATAGATAGATAAGGGATAGCTATGAGATAGATAGATATGGGATAGATAGATAGATAGATAGATACATATGGGATAGATATGGGATATATATAGAAAGATAGATAGATAGATAGACATGGGATGGATAGATGAAAGATAGATACGGTAGGTAGATATATATATATATATATATATATATATATATATATAGATAGACAGACATGGGATGGATAGATGAAAGATAGATAGATAGATCGATAGATACATATGGGATAGATATGGGATATATATATAGATAGATAGATAGATAGATAGATAGATAGATAGATAGATAGATAGACAGACATTGGATGGATAGATGAAAGATAGATAGATAGATACTTACATAGGAAGAAAAATTGCAGCACTCAAGGTGGTAAAAAGTGAAAAATACCGTAAATTCATTCACCCATTTGAAATGAAACCTTTTAGTCCCCTCACAGGACATTTGTCAAGCCTGGGAAAGGTCCTGTGATACGCCTGAAATGTAAAGATAACTTTACATAGAGAAAACCAGAAATGCGAAAAGTCTGCACTAATGTAATGAGGACCGAGCACCCATGGTTCTCCCTGCGCTGGATCCAATCAAAACAGTTGTTTGTCTTCAGCTCATGTCTAGTGCGAGAATCTTCAAAGGTGAATTCTGCAGAGCCGAACTGCCTCTGCCATGCACAGGATATTAATAGCCCCCCTGATCTCGCAGCCTGCACCATTGATCCTTAAAATTTGAAAAACTATTCCGCTGAAGGAGCAGGGGATGATTGACAGGCGGGTGCTGAGACAGACACACAGCACAATTCAGAATGGGAGCCGTAGAGTCTTTAGGAAGCTTTTTACTTCTGCAAAGTGAATTCCTGTCTAGACATTTGTTTACCTCTTTGCGCATGTGATTTGCTCGGTCTTTTGGGGTTTCTCATGTTATGATCTTCTTTGCCTGAGGTGGTAACCTAGAAGGAGAATAACCGTGTAACTCTTCACACTGAATGCAAGCACCTGGTATGGAAATAAAATGTCAAGCCGAGGGCACTGCCATTTCCATTATTTAAGGTTGCGTGATAGTATAAGCCATATTTCATTTTATCACAAAGAAATCATGTAGATTTTTTTTCCCCCCAACTCCGTTATGCAGTATGTTACCCAACTAGTATAGTAAAACTTATATAGAAACACCTGGTAGCGACCTTAGGGTCCATTCACACGTCCGTAAGTGTTTTGCGGATCCACGGATCCGCAAAACACGGACACCAGAAATGTGCGTTCCGCATTTTGCGGACCGCACATCACCGGCACCTAATAGAAAATGCTTATTCTTGTCCGCAATTGCGGACAAGAATAGGACATGTTCTATTTTTTTCGGGATCGGAACTGCGGACCCGGAAGTGAATGGGTCCAAAATTCCGTTCCGCAAAATGCGGAACGGAATTGTGGACGTGTGAATGGAGCCTTAGTGGTTCAGCTGCAATGAAGTCCAGAACCCTTTACAGAGGTAAAGGGTGAAAACCAGGAGTGCCACTTAGATAAAGCCCTTAGGAGTAGCCTTAAGGGAAATCCGTTCAAGCAACACAGCGGATCCACATCTTCTTTGTAACATTGTTTCAGCATTAAAGGGAACCTGTCACCGCGATTTTGGGTATAGAGCTGAGGACATGGGTTGCTAGATGACCACTAGCACATCCGCAATATTCAGTCCCCATAGCTCTGTGTGCTTTTATTGTGTAAAAAAAACTGATTTGATACATATGCAAATTAACCTGAGAGGAGTCCTGTACGTGAGATGAGTCAGGGACAGGACTCATCTCAGGTTAATTTGCATATGTATCAAATCGTTTTTTTTACACAATAAAAGCACACAGAGCTATGGGGACTGGATATTGCGGATGTCCTAGCGGTCATCTAGCAACCCATGTCCTCAGCTCTATACCCAAAATCGCGGTGACAGGTTCCCTTTAAACTTAAATTTTCCAATTTTTTTTATGCTGGAACATTTTATATTCATTACTTTCTTTTTAACATTAAAATGAATGCAAGCCCAAACAAAAACTATAGTACCTACTGCATATTGTAGATTATATTCTATAGAAGTAAATGGGCAATTTTTTTTCTTTCCACTACAAAAACAGAGACTATTGTATAAACAAAACAAAAACTGTACCCATAAATGAATAAAAGAGACAAATGTGATGAGAAAGGTATCCAGATATCAAAATTATTTTTAGGAGTAGGCAACACCTCCTGTACATTCCAGTATTGGGTCATAAACTCGTCCATGTCCCCTGCCCAAAACCAGGTCAGGAGATTGTAGCCATAAAATCAGTAAGATGGAACCACTTCACAGAGACCCCTATCATAAAGCCGGAAGATAGCGTGAGGGTCGTACACAAGCCTCACACAGACTAGAACTCTTAGATGGGTCAGGGAAAAACTAGTGTCCTTTCCAGCTGAGGTCTCACATGAAACCCCTATCTTGCGATATACTTAAAAGAAATACGTGGCCTAATCCATATTTGGGCCACGTGCTTCCTCCTGAGAACTCAGGCCATGTATATGCTTCCACGGTATCAAAATCAAATAGATCCCAGCTCAGTAACAGGGAGCAATTAGATAACGCCAGCTATCCTGCCATTACCTCCGCCATGTTTAGTACATGTGGATGGAGTGGATGGAGGTGATATGAAGTTGCTAAGGAAGGATGGAGAAAAGCAAACGGTCATTTCTTTGGGGATCACTAGTTTGATGGACTGACCGATATTTCTGCTTCCCAAGGCAACCGGATTTTTCCGTCGCGTAACGCAAAGTTCTGTTTTTATCCCTTTTATGTTGCAAACAGCTATTTTGTATATGTCTGTATATTTTATGTTGTATTTTCTATGATAACCCCATTGTTTCTACACATTGTCCTTTTATTTATATTAACACTTCACTTTTATAAGAGCCTTCTTGTGTTCTAACAATTCCATGACCTTAGAAGAAGTGTTGCCTAGATTGACTTATTAACCCTGTGAATGCTAGCAGCTGTAGAGGGTACTTAGGTGTTATTTTATGCAAAGGTGTCTCGTCAGCCTGACGAGTGGTGGCAGCTAAGATTCATTGGTTTCAGATGACGGAGTGCTGACAGAGGGAGGTCCAGCGTGACCCTGCAGGCTCCCCTCCTAAATCTAAGTCCATGATCCTGAAAGCAAATATAAGAAACTTTGTGATTTATCTCATCAAAGAAAGATGCTTCCTTCGCCTATCAGACTCCTCCTCTTCTTCCCTCTCTTCATTAACTCTTAATTCACCATTCAAATCTATCTTCAGTGAAGAGGGATTACCTGCTCACTGAAGAATCATATTACATATAACTCTGTGCAGAGGAGAGGTGGAGAAGGAGGGGAAAAAAAGGAAGGGCTACTGGAGACAGGCAGAGAGACTGACAGAGACTGCTCCTGACTAGGTGTTTTACTGTCTTATCTCACTGCTGGATTCACATCTAAATTGCTCAGTACTGATGTATAATATTCTACATTGGCTTCTGAGGGTGTGCTACAGACAGTTACAAGAGCAGGATCTCCTTTTTCTCCATGTGTAGTCTATGGGCAGACATGAAACCAGCTACTCTCCTCCCACTAGCTGAGAAACAAAAGTTATCATACAGACAGATTCCAAAGGGAAAAACTGCTAAAATACCGCCAGGTACAAGTCATATAATGGTTAGGAATAATGTACACCTGTACACATGTACAACATATTAAAAAAAAAAGTTGAAACAAGCTACACTTCAGACACAGACTGATTTGAAAAAACTACATGACCTATTGCATTTATATATTTTATTTTGGATTTTTTTTCTGTAGTGTTCCATTTTACCATATAATACCATAGATAATTTATCCACTTCTCCTTATATCAGAGTGTGGAGTGCATAACCAATACAAAAATATTATTTTTACGCCATTACAAATGACATTATTTTACTTCAAAGGAAACTTATCATGAAGAGTTAGGCCTTCAAACCACCACCAACCCATTATTCAGGATGCTGACAGCTTCACAATAATGTTCTTCTATATTCTGGTATTTTTGCTATAACACAAAAAGATAATGGGTAGATTTATCAAACTGGTATAAAGGAAAACTGGCTTAGTTGCCTATAGCAATCAGTCAGATTCCACTTCATTTTCCAAAGGAGCTGTGAAAAATGAAAGGTGGAATCTGATTGAGTGCTATGGCCAACTAAGCCAGTTTTCCTTTACACAAGATTCGATAAATTGTCCCCAATTTGTTTTTAAATGCCTGAAAGGAGTCACAGAGGAGGAGCCTCTCTCCTG
This sequence comes from Bufo gargarizans, assembly GCF_014858855.1. Taxonomy (NCBI): domain Eukaryota; kingdom Metazoa; phylum Chordata; class Amphibia; order Anura; family Bufonidae; genus Bufo; species Bufo gargarizans. The sequence continues at coordinate 3,130,669 of NC_058090.1, read as the reverse complement.
AAAAGTCATCCATCCGGCTCTTGTGCAGTGACGGAAGGTGTACTGGCCTCAGCTTCACCTGCTTATGGATGCCACCGGAAGTGGCTTGTGATATGTACCTTGTCTATTGAATGTCAGTCAAGCCTGGAGCTGGACCGGCCAGTGTGACACTGAAGAGAGCGGCTCCATCCCCATGATATTTTATAGGCATTTTTTGTGTTATGGTGCCCTTTAATATTATCACTAATGTTTGTCCGTATTACTCCCCTCAGCCATAGAACGAGTTAATGTCTTTTTATGTATTGGCAACCAGACCTCGTGAAATGTTTATGTACTGAATCCTCCAGGTGTCTGCGTCCAGGATCCCACGCATTTATCTGCAGACGTTTTATTATTTTATGGAGAGGATAGAAGAACAAGGGAGGAGTAAAATTGACTTAAAAGAATATTTGCTTCACTTTGTTTAGTGTTTGCAGCTTCCGCATATAATAAAATGTGTTATTTGTTATTGTCAGTAAAATGAGGATTGCTGTAAGGCTTTATACAGACTGGGTATAAGTGACCCAGCTATCCTATGGGCCACCGCGTACATCAGATTCATAGGCCTCCATTTCCTGGACAGAGGTCAAAAGAGTCTTATTTTGGCCTCCATTTGGCCAAAATACATGAGGATTTCCTTTTGTTGTGCTATTCCATACAGAGGCAGCCACTAAAAACATCCTGCACAGCATTTTTTTTTTTTTTTTACATGGGCACCCATAGGATGGCACTAAGTGGCATCTATTAAATGTGCACATCAGAGGTTTTCCTCCGCAGGACTCAATTTGAAAGTAGTAGTCACATAGATACCTCAAAATATGAGGGTACATAGCCAAATAAATTTGAGGGCCCTCTGGTTATACTTTCATAAGGTCATCCAGTGGCATAACCAGGGTTCTTAGAAGTGATATGGTTGATTCAAGAGGGGGTATTATGTTTTGCCAGAACAATTTTTACCACAGGCCCATCACATCCACAAAGCCTCTTATGCAAGTCACCAGGTCCCCATGCCAGTATACCCTCACAACAGTCATTGTGCCTCCATCATAGCCAAGATCCCACCATAACATCTACAATGGCCCTTCATGAGACCAGCAAATGCACACCTCTCGCCCTGGGATGCACAACCTCTTGCCTGACGTTTTGTGCTCTTCTCCTCCTGCCAAATGCAGTCACTGCTCCAATGTCAGTGACTTACACCTCAGGCCCAGTTTGTAGATGCTCCCCTCCCCCCATTTCCAACTTTTTTTTTATTCAAGTGCTAACAAACCAGAGAAATAGTCTAGACAGCTGCAATAAGACCCATGAAAAAGTGGTGACCAGCACTACACCAGAGGGTCACAAACAGATGGCCAGTCGTGAACCAATGTCTATAAGGGCCTACATTTTAATTGAGTGAAGACTATAGTTACACCTACATGTTCCATTTGTGATATACTGCCAGCATACTCCATGGCGATATTCAAAAACTTTCAACTATCCTATCAGTCCTTGTTCCCAGTAGGACTCCTAATCAATGTATCTATCTTAGACAAACATTGGGACCAGTTCCCAAAAGCAAAGGGTTAACCACTGTGTTTTTGGAGTGAAAAAAAAAACCCCGAGAACAGGGAAGAAACCAATCCAGACCAAATCCACTTTTTTGGGTTTTAATAAAACTTTATAAAAAAAAAAACTACAAATTCAACCTAGACAGTCCATGTTGGCGCGTTTTTTTTATTTTTTATAGTGATCCACAGTATATAATATCATCTGTTCTTCTCTAGACCAAGATGACCTTTGTTTTTATATCTCTGGTTTTTATTTTTTTCAATACTGCCTTAAAGCAAAATGTGTCAGTAATTCCTCATGTCAGTAATTCACACTGCTTGCTAGCCACTAAGTGATTTTAAAATTACAGCCTGGTTCCTCCACATTTATTTAGTTAGTGAGAGATTTATACCACAGGCTACGTGGTTATTACGGGGAAAAAAATGTGTCTTTATTTGTTCCTAAGCCTTTAATCCATTTACTGGGATGACTGTAACCATCTCTTTTATCCCGACCGAAATTATAATTAAAAAAGCTTTTGATAATTTCCCAGAGCCCCTGACTGAGGTCCCTCTTGGTAGAGGGATGGGATGGACAAGGGAACCTCAGATAAAGTGTTCACGTTTGTAAGTAAAGAGATAAGGGAAGGAATCCCAGGGGGATGAAGAAAGCAGGATATAGAAAGTTCTATCCTTCTGTCAACTGCGGAAAGTCATTAAACTGCAGTAAGAACATACACATAGTGTAATTAGTTTTACTCACCTTTTCAGAGTTTATCTTTCTTTGCCTTCTTGCAGCTTCCCTTAAAGACTCCATACACATTAGTATATTGTTAGGGGAACCTGCCAAGAACGGCGGGTTCGGCCAACAGTCTAATGTGTGTGTGGAGCTCCCGACTCTCAGCCTGATTTCGGAGGAACGAAGAAAGGGGCCAAGTGAATATTTCCACACAATCCTTTTGTTCTCCCAGGAGATAAGCCACCTCTAGAAGTATCTGACAGCAGGTCTATCCTCTCTCCCCATTGAGCACTTATACATTTTTGACCAAACCAAATGTCTATGTGTGTGAGAGAAAGAGAGAAAGTTGTCAAAAGAATGATTGTTTGGCCGAGAGCTATTGAATATATATGACCGACTAGGGTATTAGGCTGGTTAGGGTGTTTGCCAAGGTCAGGTTGTTTAGCAACAACTCTTGTCACAGTCTCAGTGACCACCATTTGGGAGCATGTATTGAGGTAATCTCAAGATTATATGAAGGAGATAACCCAAAATTTAACCTGGTGGCCACTTGCATAAACCCAAAAAGGACGACATCCTAGACCACGCTTTTCCACGTTAAGTCACACCTATTAACTAAACTAAGCCACGTCCACCTCACAGTAGTGGTGCTGGCAAGAAAAGAGGGGGCAGAGTGCCCCCACTTCCTCCGAAGACCTTACGGCGAGCTGCGAGCAGGCCTACCTTGCTTCACTAACCTTCATACAGCGAGATCCCACTCTGTGACTAGCTGTGACGAGTGTGATGATGCAAGCTATTCACTAACTGCTGCATTGTGAATAGCTTATGTCAGACCAGTCACAGGGCGAGATGTCGGCTGGCTCTAGTAACTGACTAGAGGTGTGAGTGAGCCTCAGTCAATCAGTCTGTGCCACAGAAAAGGAGGACACCCAAGCGTCCATCCAGGCCTTGTGCTGGATGGAGGACAGGTAGCCAGACTATCTGGCCAGCCTAGGGAAGGCTCCACTTAGCAGTAGAAAAGAATGCATGAGAAGTAAAGATAGTGGGGACATTTATCAAAACTAGCGCTATGAAAAACCGGCTTAGTTGCTCATAGCAACCAATCAGACTGATCCTTTCATTTTCCAAAGGAGCTTTAAAAAATGAAACATGGAATTTGATTGGTTGCTATGGTCAACTAAGCCAGTTTTCCTTAGCACCAGTTTTGAGAAATGTCCCCCAGTGAGCGTGACCACAGAGTAAAATGGGTTTCAGCCAGGAGCACACATGCTGCAGAGAAGCTGTCCCCCTGGAGCGGTCGCATTCATCATCTGTGGAGCTGCATATCTATATATATAAAGAAGGACGTATATATGTGTATGTATGAATGTTCCATGATCACTCAAAAACGCAATCATCGATTTCAACGAAACTTGGTATACACATCCCTTGCTACATGGAAAGAAATCTTGTGGGGGTCACAGCTCTCTAGGACGTATACCGTTCCTGAGATATTCCCAAAAAATGACCTGCATTAGCCAATACAAGCCTGCAAGTCTTTCTCTTCATATCCCAACTGCCATACACACGGTCACATGTCCAATAGGCTCGCAGGCCCTCAAGCCTCATGCACATGTCTGTGGAACACGGGCCGTGAGATACCGGCCTGGATTCCTGCTGAGTGCAGGAGCACACGGCGTCATTGGTTCCTAATGTACAGCAGCGGTGGCACGAAGCACACAGCGTCATAGCAACCAATGACGCCGTGCGCTCCTGCACTTAGCAGGAATCCAGGCCGGTATCTCACGGTCCGTGTTCCACGGACGTGTGCGCGAGGCTTTAGTGTGCGTGAGGCCGCAATGTATGTGCCTCACCTTTGTGCCCGCAATGTATGTTTGTCTGCCCCAAACTACCTGCTGATGTGTTTTAGCTTGCGCTAATAAAGAAGAAGATTGCAACGTTTGGTGAGTGCCGCTTATTCATTTTCTATTATCGGTATACATTTAATAAACTGATCTGGACAATGATTTAAAAAAAAGACAATTACACTAGAAGTTTAAGGGTGCTCCGAAGAACAGGGCTGGGCTTAAAACATTCCTCACTTTTTGATTGACATTTTGAGGATTATGATGAGGTTTGATGATGGCATTTACTTTAATAAAGTTTTGTGCTCGGGCTATTAAAAAGGATCAAAAAGTAGCCAAATGCAAAATTGATATGTTTGGAGCCCATAGGGAAAGTTTACTTTAATACCATTTGCCATTGAACTTGTTTCTTTAAAACTCGTCTAGAGCCTGTTCTGCTGGGCCTCCCCTGCTGTCCTTCACTATTCTCCCCATGGTGTAGCTCTGCATTGCTGGAGGGGTCTGAGGAAGACAAATCAATAGGAAGATATCACATACTGACAGGAGCTGTACTGCAAGCCCTGCATGCCGAACCCAGACCCTGAATAATTCAAGACAGCCCCAGTAATTGTATTCCATGCCGAGGCCTGGAGGTCATTAATGTTTCACAGAGGACCTTAGCAGTGAGATGCCCCCTGGGTATTTATCTCACAACCTGGAATAATGGATTACTTTCTGTGGTGCCAGCATAGAATCTGCGCTGATACATGTAAGGGTTAAGACCAAAAATAGGCCCCCACTAATATACATAGATGAGAGATGGATGGTTGGATGGATAGATAGATGGATGAATGGAGGATGAGTGGATAGATAGATAGATAGATAGATAGATAGATAGATAGATAATTAGAGGCTGGATAATTTCATGATAGATAAAAAAATTGATAGATAATAGATAGATAAGTAGATGAGACAGATAATCAATAGATAGATAGATAATGGGATAGATAAGATGGATAGATAGATAGATAGATAGATAGATAGATAGATAGATAGATAGATGTGAAATAGATGACAATAGTAATAATAATAAATGAAATAAAATCTTAAACTCCATTCACACCCAGAGCTCCCTTCAAAGGCATGGCAACTTTAATCTACTCACATTTTTTGTGTAACTTTTCTAATCGTTGTTTTTGTTTTCATTTGGGGATTGTTTTATCTCTCACCCAAGTGTGCAAGGAAGCATGAAATGAATCAATCAAGGATGTCCCAACTTTCTCTAAACATCCAAGCCAGAAGCCCCCCTAAAGGTCCATGCCTGTATTACTGAATATAAGTTATATGTTGTCCTTTACTCCATTCACATCCAGAGCTGCATTGAAATGTTCTGTTATGCCTCAGGCTGCATGACCATCTCACAGGTGCCCCCTGCTGTAGTGTGAGATGCACTGCATAGTAGCCTGACCTAGATCATTGTGCTCCCTGGTTGCCTTGCAGCAGTGCCTTCTGTTTGGGGAATCGCATGAATTCAATGTAGTGACCTCCGGTTAGGGCTTCAGCTCCACTGTGCAGGTAAGACTTTGCCATCTGTCCACAATCTGATCACAGCGAGCGCGTCAAGCTCACAATAATACCATTGCATTACAGCAAATAATGCAAATCGGACACAGCAGATACATAGTAGACACATATGAACATTTTTGCCCCACTAACATCACCCCATGAATGGGCAGAATAGTTCTCTCCTGAAGTACTCTGTGCTTCTTTGGGGTTTTTAGCTCTCTACCATTCTCCTACTTGTTTCCATACCACTCTTAAAGGGGTTGTCCGGGATTTGGGACATTGGTTTAATTGTTTATCCAGGACTTAAATATCTCCTACATGACTGTCCTACCTTTCCCGTACTTTTCTGATGCCCCGTATTCATTACACAAATTCTCAGCCAGAAGTGATTCTTTTCTCACAGTCAATGACTTACCGAGTCCCTTCTGCAGAGCGAAGCCGCTTCTTCCGCTTCGCAGGGAGCCCAGTGACGTCACCATCAGCCGCAGGCATTATGCAGAGCGCTCGGAGGGGCGGTACCTCGGTGGCGACAGATCGTGCTAAGCCACGCCCCTCCGGTCCAGTGACATCACTGGGCAGGGCGTGTTGTTCACAAAGAAGAAGGCAAGGGAACTATGCTAATTAGCATACTAAACGCCTCCAATGCAGGCAAATGTGGCGGCAGGCTGGAGATGGAAGCAATACTCGGACCTAATCACGTTTCAAAGGACTGAGCCAGGAGGAGTTTAGGGGCGTTACTAAGGTGGGGAAGGAAAATGTGCGGCAGGAAGCGGAATATGATTCAAGGGGGGCGGATGCATGGAGGACGTGGCAATGTGCGGAGATGAGAGTCGTCTGAAAGCACGTGATGCCATGCTGCGCTGGGACCCACAGTGCAGAGCGGCAGGAAGTTAGGCAAAAATAAACAGAGATGTAAACAGTGCGTGGGGGACCGTCGGAGCCGTGTAGAAATGGCGAAAATACCTTAAAACATATGGGGGAACCTGGATTCACCTGTTAACACTGAGTACACTTTAAAAAAAAACTTTGATCCCGGACAACCCCTTTAACTGGCTGTCCTGACTCATCATGTGGGTGGGCGGGTCACTGCCTCTTCTGAACACTTCTCTCCTGAAATTCTCTGTGCTGCTGTGGGTCCCTGCTCCTTCCACTGTGTGTTTCTCACTCCTCATTTTATGATACTGCCCCTGGCACAAGCAGTCCTGTCTTATCATCACGTGAGTAAGCAAGTAACGGCTCCTCAAGTGGTTCCCCTTTATTGGAAGGCAACCACAGACCAAGTTCAGTTCTGTCATATACAAGGACAATCCACTGCCCCCTTCAGGAAAGGTCACACCCTCTCTCCACCCGTGAACACCCCCAAAGTGTGCACCCCTTTTTAAATGCAAATTACCATCAACTCTTTGACAGTCTCTGTTTGTTGCTTACATTGCTTACAAATGAGCTCTCCTCTAGAAGGAAGAAAACCTGTGGCTGATATAAGTCTCTTCCTTCTGGATATTTGCATACTTGTGTCTTTCTTCACCCTTGGTCCTAAGATGTGAGGTGTGAGATGATCAGCAACACAATATTGTGATACTCTGTTATGAGATGCCTATGTGACTTTGAGTGGCCATCCAGTGGTTATGATATGCATTGTAGCCTGTCAAGAGTTTGGGTAACATGTTGTGATATTGTATTGAGTCCTTAAAGAGCTTTTCCATCTTCAGGTGGCACCCTTCACGTAGACCCCCCCCCCCCCCATATGACTGGGCCCGTGGAGGGAAGCATGCTTACTTGCTCCCCGCCGCTGGGTTCCAGATCCTTTGCTCCCCCCACTGCTGCTGTTCTTCAGTCCCGGCTGGTCAACTTCCTGTTTGTGATGTGTTCCCCAACTCAGGGACATTACACATGGGGGCACTTGTTAGCACTGTGTCAAGCCATTAAGTGCACCGACCCACATGACCCTCTTTACTTGCAGGGACCAGATCACGGCAGGGGGGTGAAGGAGCCGGAACTTCCCACTACCGGTTCGGCCATGTGGAATGGGTCTGCCCTAAAGGCCATCTCGAAGGTGGACAACCCCTTTAATCAAGTTCAAATATTGGACACATCTGTAAATCACCTCATACTTGCTGGATCTATCCTATGAGAACCAGTTATTACTTAAAATTATAATTGTGTATTGATCACGGCACTCTATCTTGTACTGACTGGTTTTGGGTGCGCGTCTCAGTGCGTTCCTTGCTCCACCTCTTGGAACAGGTAAGTATTTCACAATTTAGACAGCACTCCGATATTGATTAATGATTTTTATTAGCCGGACATAGTGGTCCTTTTTAGAACTGAAGCAACGTTTCGGGCCAAAAGCGTGCCCTTCATCAGGCTGGTTACGGCATGCCGGCTATTCACCCCTATGAGCACGTAACCAGCCTTATTACTTAAAAGGGGTTCTCTGGGAGTTCAATATTCATGAGGTGAGGGTTTCAATCTTAAATGTTGGCAAGTGGGTGGTACCAGAAATTAAAGTGGGGCCCCATGTTGTTCATGGCATGACATGAACGATATCCTCGGAAGAGGAGTATAGTGATGATTCCTGGACCGTTCCTCTAGGATATACAGTAGGTTGGAGGTAGAATATAGGTAAACTGTAGGTTAATGGACTGTACAATACAAGCCCTGGAGCTTGGTGTATGTATTACTACAGTATTTCCATGTTAATTTTATCTCTGCACATTAATCTGACTGATCAGCAGAGACGAGGGACCTACATGACATATTTCACTTGTCTTCATGGGATGGGGGATGGGGAGACATGGCTTTGCGTTTAACCCTGGCGACCTCTCCTCAATAGACTGGATGCTGTCAGGACCTGCACTTGTGCAATTACAGGAGATTAAGTCCTTGGTTTTTGCTGCGGTGACAAGCAAGCAGCAAGGTGTCGGGAGACATCTTTACCAAGAAACCTGCCACTTGAGAAGAGGTCAGCTGTCTCCTCCACAAGCCGGCCCCTCACATAGGGGACTGCACTTAACATTTTGGCTTTGAGACCTTGAAAATGTTTTGCAGCATTTGTAACCATGGCAACATGAGCAGGAGCTGGAGCCTTGGTTTTTTAAAGATATAGTTTGTAGCACTGGGTAAACAGGTGCAAATCATTCGCCGGGACGGAATAATTACACCTCGCGCTACAGTCAGCAAGACAGACCCGAATTTTGACCTTTGTTCGCCAGATAAAGCTGAATGCAATGGTGAAACAGGGAGCCATTAGATCCCTGCTCCACCATTCCCCTGCCCCTGGCGGTTCGGCATAGGCAGACACAAAGCAGTGACATCTTTGTGCCTGATGCGCTTAGCCGCAGACTGGAAAATGGAGCAGACCTGCGCTGCTATATTTGTTATGGGAACGTGGGGTAGGTGAATATTCAATATGTCATACTGTGTGGGGGGCACTTATTTGGGGATAATACTGTTTGAGAGTCACTTAAAGGGGTGGTTCCATGAAAAATATTTTACGGTTTTCATACCAGTACCTGGATCTAAATACTTTTGTAATTGCTTATAATTAAAAAATTTAGTATAGCTACTGAGATATTCAATAAAAATGTATCTGTACAGCGCCACCTGCATTTTGTTATTTTTCCTATTTCTTTGTCCTGCTCACTGAGAAGGCCGCACATGCTCAGTTTCATCCTTCAACTGCCTCCTGAGTTGTGATAGGGAGAGCTGAGACACGCCCCCTGAGTTGTGATAGGGAGAGCAGAGACACGCCCCCTTATCTGCAGCAGAAAAGACACTCTTTCTTAAAAAGTAAGAACCAGCCCTGTACCTCACATGGATCCAGAGATCTCCCCATTCAATTGCTCTGCTAGATTTATATCAAGCTGGCAGCTCAAGGGGAGAGTCCTTTCTGGTGTAGCTCATGGGGCGTGTCATTTTTGCTGCAGTTCTCTCTCTTTCACAGCTCAGGATGAAACTGAGCATGTGCGGCCGTCTTAGTGAGCTGGACAAAGAAATAAGAAAAGAAAAAACAGCAGGTGGCGCTATACAGATACATTTTATTGAATAACTCTGTGGCTATGTTACATTTTGAATCACGTGCAATTACAAAAGTATTCAGATCCAGGTGCTGGTTTGAAAACTGTAGAATATTTTTGTGGGACATCCCCTTTAATGGAGGAACACTGGTGGCACTCTTAGTGGACAACCTTTGTATGGCATGGCTTCTAAAGAATCTTGCATCTTCAGTCTGCTTGAAATAGATTCTTAAAAGTAGACGGGTCTGATTATAGATTTCATCTCAGCTGTTAAGGGAATATCTGTCAACAGATTCAAACTAAATGTTGAATCTTCTGGATGTGCTTGGAGTATAAAACACAATTAGCAAATCAATAGGTTTTAGGACTTGTTCACATGGCGTGGACACTTGCACTGCAAATTCGCCTTCAGCCGTGTGGTTTCTGCCTCCCATTCATATCAATGATGAAGATGGATTAAAGCTGTTGCCATGCAGAGAAGGGACATGTCCGTTCTCGGTGCAGCCGCGGCTTTAAACTGCTGCTTCTCCATCTTTAGTGCTGCCTCCTATTGAAATGAATGGGAAGCAGAAACCACAAGGCCGTCAGTGAAATTTTGTCGTGGGTGTCCGTACCAAAATTCTTCAGACGGAACTAGGGTTGGCACCTTTCCTAACAACACATACCGGGCAAGTTTACATAGGTAAAAAGAGGGTGTGGTTTGGGGGCGTGGCTTAACATGTAGTGTTATTTGATACACCAATGGTTTGCTCATACAGTATTTTGTGTTCTGTGGCATTTATTTTATTTTTTTATAACATTTTTTTTCATGCAATTTTAATATAAAATGCAGCCAAAATGATTCAAAGGCATCATGTGTAAACAGTTGTAATTGACTGAGCTGTTGTGGAGAAGCAAATACAGGAAAATCCATCCCCTCCACCTATTTCAGTGATGTCCCTGAACTGTGCAGCCCTATGCAGGAGCCCAGTTTGCCCTGGTTTATCATACTAGTTTGTCTTGTAAAACTAATTAAAAAGGATGGTTTACGGCGGCAGTGAGTGAGAGAGAATGTCTGTTCTGACTGACGGAAATCTTCTCCATCTGTCAGAAATAAATAAGATATTCCTCTCTAGTAATAGTTGTTTTTTACTGTAGATTGTAACGGCATTGCTGCATGTTTTAATAGATCTGGTATAGACAAGAGAAGCAGAATACAATGGAAATTTTGGGGTCTTTTATCAAACTGGTGTAAAGTAGAACTGGCTTAGTTGCCCATAGCAACCAACCAGATTCTGCCTTTCATTTTCCAAAGGAGATGTCAAAGGAGCTTTCATTTTTGACAGCTTCTTTGGAAAATGAAAGGTGGAATCTGATTGGTTGCTATGGGCAACTAAGCCAGTTCTACTTTACACCAGTTTGATAAATGACACAATTTATTGATGTTTGAGTGCTTGGTGCAACAAAAAAAAACTAAAAAAATAATAAAAGCTAATACTTACCTGTGTCCGGAATGGTGAGGCAGCCCACAGGCGCGCAATATTCATTGTCCTGCGTCCCGGTGCGATGATGTCACCACGCATGCCTGCGCTGGGATTCTTCTATCACATAGGCCTCAGGCCTACTAGGCCTGAAGCCTATGGCGTTGATCAGCAGCAGGGCAGGGAACTATGCGCTCCTGTGCCCCGCCACAGTGTGTGGGCGTTTGGGTCGGCATTCGGCACCCCAGCGATGCCGGGCCCAGGGCTGCCGATCCTAACACCCCTATGTTAATCCGCCACTGCTTATATATACAGTGCTGCCCATAATTATTCATACCCCTGGCAAATTTTGACTTAAAGTTACTTTCATTCAACCAGCAAGTAATTTTTTGACGGGAAATGACATAGGTGTCTCCCAAAAGATAATAAGACGATGTACAAGGGGCATTATTGTGGGAAAAAAACATTTCTCAGCTTTTATTTACATTTGAGCAAAAAATACAAGATGTTCCGCACTGTGGAAAATCTCAGAGGACGTGGTTGGAAGCCAAAAGTGACACCTGTGCTGGCCAGGAGGATAGTTAGAGAGGTGAAAAAGAATCCAAGGATCACCACCAAGGCGATCTTGGTGAATCTGGGCTCTGCTGGTGGCAATGTCTCAGGGCAGACAATCCAATGGTCACTGCACACTGCTGGGTTCCACGGATGCAGACCAAGGAAGACGCCACTTCTCCAGATAAGGCACACAAAAGCTTGCTTGGCCTTTGCAAAAGCTCATCTGGACAAAGAAGAAGACTTCTGGTCTTCTGTGTTATGGTCAGATGAAACCAAAATTTTATTGTTTGGTCACAATGATGTTTCCTTCATTTGGCGTAAAAAAGGAGAAGTCTTCAACTCAAAGAACACGATCCCCACTGTCAAACATGATGGTGGGAACCTAATGCTTTGGGGGTGTTTTTCAGCCAATGGACCAGGGAACCTAATCACAGTAAATGGCACCATGAAAAAAGAGCAATACATGAGGATTCTCAACGACAACATCAGGCAGTCTGCAGAGAAACTTGGCCTTGGGGACCAGTGGACATTTCAGCATGACAATGACCCAAAACACACAGCAAAAGTGGTGAAGAAATGGTTAGCACACAACAACATTAACGTTTTGGAGTGGCCCAGCCAGAGTCCAGACTTGAATCCAATTGAGAATTTGTGGAGGGAGCTAAAGATCAGGGTGATGGCAAGAAGACCCTTCAACGTGAAAGATTTGGAGCTCATTGCTAAAGATGAATAGCAAAAATACCTGTGGAGACATGCAAAAAGCTGGTCTGCAATTATAGGAAGCGTTTGATTGCTGTAATAGCCAATAAAGAATGTTCTATTGATTATTGAGAAGGGTATGAATAATTTTGGACTGGATACTTTTTGCTCAAAGGTAAATAAAAGCTGAGAAATGTTTTTTTTCCACAATAATGCCTCTTGTATATCTGCTTATTATCTTTTGGGAGACACCTATGTCATTTCCCGTCAAAAAATTACTTTCTGGTTGAATAAAAGTAACTTTAAGTAAAAATTTGTCAGGGGTATGAATAATTATGGGCAGCACTGTATGTGACAGTCTCTTCTATTATCCACTGTTTGCTCTGTACTCCATTTATTGAAATAGCAGAAATCTTTTTGTAAATTGCTTACACCGCTGGCACCTTCCAAATGAAATTATTCAAACAGCGAAAAAACACCTGCAGCTACGCGCCCCGCTGTCAATAAGGAATTCAATTGCAAGCTACTGATCTGGCAGTTTAGCACCTTATAGACTATAGATCTGTAAATTAGCTATAATTGTGTCCAATCTATAGTCTAACATCTGTCCTTCTACCTTCTATTAGGGAGCGTCGCTAAACAAAACCCAATTTTCCCAGAGTGCGGCACTTGTGCCAGTTTGGCTGTAAGTGTTAATTGCTCAGTCAAGTGATGAAACATGTTCCTGTTTGTCTTGAAAATTATTTTAGCTCAAAGGAGTAGCCAAGGAAGAGGAATTTGGCATCTAGAAATATTCGGACTCTTATAAACTAGAAGAGAAGTAGCATTCCAGTTTATCTATCAAGATATCATAATGTGTTCTGCAGAGATTTATTAGTAATATTTTAGCAGTATTGTAAGGGGTCGAGACAAATGTTGGGCACACGCTGGACTTCTTACGTAGTAAGGACTCTGAAGGACATTGTCATAAGGTCCACCTTTATGATTTCCTATTTCATAGCTGAGCTACTGTACTTGTCCGTGGTTGAAGAATACCATGTAGTAGACTCTGACTTAAGAATAATATTGATTTCCTAGTAATAATTTATATTTTAGCCTAAGGCTTCCCATACAGCGCTACCCTGCCTATCTAGCCTCCAGCACCATGACCCCCACCTCCAAGGGCTAATGAAAAGACCATTCTTTCTACTTTCCTGCCTTTATTGCTTTCTATTCCATGGTTGAGTGCGTCACTTGAGTCCTATGCTAACTGACTAAGAAAGGGATTCTGGAAGGGAGGTAGCCCCCATATACAATTACTTGCATGCTATAATGTGGGCTAAGTCAAAGAGAGAAATGTAGGTCTAGTGTGATAGCAATTGGGTTCACAGCACATGTAAGTATTTGAAACGTGGGGACTCTAAGGCCTGTATTACACAAACAGATTATCTGACAGATTTTCTGGTCAGATGGCCTATTACACACACAGATCTTTTCTTACATACACCAACTATGGGTCAAATTGTATAGATATTGGTCAGATAATCTGTGGGTGTAATACAGGCCTAAGACTTGATGACCAGGGATTAGAACCTCCTTACCCACTAGCAGTTCTTATCCATTCCTCCCCATAACCACTGGGCATTCATTTTAGTGTCCAGAGCATTTAAATAATCTTGCAGTCTTTATCTCTACCTTTGGTTAAAGGGGTTGTTCTAGTAAATAAAAATGTGGGCAGTGCAGCGTGTCGGGGCTCCCTAAGGATGATGCGGGCGTTTAGCGTGCTAGTGATAAGGTGCCGAGTATAGTAATACTCACGGTTTAGTTGTCCCTTGGGGCCGGCAGTGCAGTGGATGGGAAGACAACACAAGATCTTCCGGGGCACTCTCTGTTGCAGGGAACACCAGCCAGATGTTGGTTGAGGTGCCCTTGATGGCGGTGATGTTTAGGGTGCTTGTGACTGGGCCCCTGGTTCGTGACGCCTGCACCATTGAGAAACAAAAACGACCCAGGGCGTCCCAAGGGAGGGTGAAGGGCAGTGCCCACCCAATATGATCACAAAGGACACCCATGATTTATAACTCGGTACAAGCTCCCGAGTGAAATAGAGAAAGAACAAGAAAATGGAGCTCATAGTACCAAAAAAGTTAAAATATGCTTTATTTAGACATAATTAAAAGGTATACATAAATAGGGAGACAAATAAATGTTACGCCATGTAAAAAGTGAAGAGGAACAGAGAAACCCTGGGATAGCACACAGGTCAGTTGTAAATATCAATTGTAAATATCAATGTATAGGTCAATGTATAGGTCACGGAATAAATACTAGGTACAATGAAAACCTATGACCTTGTAGCAAGGTAAAAACCAAAATACATAGGTGAGTCAGTGGTCCACAAGCAAAACTGCACGGCAGTAGACCAAGGTTTGTTTTAGCAAATGCAAAGTAAGGAGTAGACAACAAACCACAGTGAAGACCAGGTTTGGTAATGAACACCGAGGTAAAAATGCCATGCAGAGGAGCAGAGACTCACCTAAGGAGGACCGTGTGAGAAATTACCCAGGATGGTGCTAGGGAACACCAGCCAGATGTTGGTTGAGGTGCCCTTGATGGCGTTGATGTTTAGGGTGCTTGTGGCTGGGCCCCTGGTTCGTGACGCCTGCACCGTTAGGTGCAAATGTTGAGAGTAGTAGTTAAGATGATATGGAATAAAGAGACTAGAATTTTAAATAAACTCCTGGTATTTTACTGGAGCTGATCCACAGGTTATCAATGTATGAAAAGTCATTTACATCAGAGCAGCTTTTACAATGATTCCCAGTAGTTCTAAGAAGTTGCATGGGGGAATAGTCCTTGATGACAATCAGTCTTTCTCTCTCTTAATGCTCCAAATTGGAGGTTAATGCTATTTTTATTGTACTGTATAATCCTATACTTCAGTTTTCCTTTTATAGGAATACTACATTCAGACAAATGATCCTTTTATCTTTAAGTATGGTGGGTAGCTGATAGCTTGAGATCTCTCCACCTAATGCAAAGTAGGCTGGAGTCACATACACCACAGTTACCTTCCTTTGTCAATATCTTCATTACCTCTCTGAGTTGTCTGGAGATACTGTGATCTTTTCCCTTCTATGCGCTGGTACATGGAATTAACTATGGAGGTTTTGTGACCCTCCAAGATGGAAGCTGAGGTGCAGGTTGTCCTCAGGCACCACACGCTGACCTTCTTCTTCTGGCTTTCTGAACATCCACAGTGTAGAGCGGAGTCAGCCCGGGGAGGCTTGTTAGAACCTGCCCCTCCCTATGCAACTTTATGAGAACATCTTTACAAGGACAGTTTACATAAAACCCAATCACAACATTAAGCAGTGTGTTTCAGGCCACTGCAGCAGCACCTGTAAATGATCTTACAGCATTGCACTCCAGTGCTCCCCACTGCTGATGCCATCTTCCAGGCTGCAGTTGTGACATTGGATGCACACAAGCATTGGCATACTTTCAATAGACCATACAACTGCTATGGGGTCCGGGAGAACGGGGCCCTGCTTCTCCCGACAAGAAAACACTGCATTTCATGCAGCTGCCATGAGGTGGAGCTCAAAGAGATTATTTCAGCTTCCAGTAAATAGTTAACTGTATAAGCTACTATGCTCTGATCTCCCCCTAGTGGTGACTACAGGCAGACAGCTTTGTAATAGAAGGGAAGCAGAGTCAGCAATTTATTTTTGCCAGTTTTGGGGGTTTAAATACATTGTGAAATATGGTGGTCAGAATGAACATCATATTTTTGAAGCCCCTATTCTACTTTTTCTGATGTAGAAGGCATACAAAGTGAGTAAGGTAGAGGCGACTTTTTATCAAATTTATTTTTTTATCTCTTCTGCTTAATAAAAAGAAAAATCTGAGACGTTGCACTTTGCGTTGCCTGGACATGACTGCCGCACGTGTACTGGGGAATTGGGTGGAACAGGGGGGACCAAGCTAAGTTTTGCTATGGAGCCCTAAGAGAGTTGTGTATGCCGCTGCACACAGGTGACTGTGCAGCCAATCACTGCCCTTAGTGGCACATAGGTCATCATTGCTGAGGCCAGTGATTGGCTGCAGTGGAGACCTGTGTGCACGGAAGATCACCACTACACCCAGGAAAAAAGTAGCAGCAGGGTTATCAGAGGACAGCGAAGGAAGCGTCAGGGGAGAACAGATATACCATTTTTTATTTTTTATTTTACTCAGACAACCCCTTCAAGAAAACATACAGGAGATTTCCAATAGGTTCGTTCAGGCTCTGTAAACTATGCTACCCTGTCTATCTAGACTCCAGCAGAGCTGTCATAATAGGATGGCCCTTCTGATAACATCCAGTCTACACATCACAGCTAAAAAGAGAAATGTCCACAACAGAAATGGTTGTCTTATTGTGTGTCCTCTATTGGACAGACAACAAATTGTAATGTTTCGGAATAAATAAATAAAAATGCTGTCAATTTGAATGCAGCAGAAATAATAGGGCTGACACATCACATTGAGTTTATCTACCGTTTACAGTTTTCTTGCTGGACACTTTTCACGGGTACCAATTTTCTTTGTCTACAAAATGTTTTTGAATCCTTAAAATGTTTACTCTCATACAGTATACTGTACATTAGCACTCATTACATTGACAAGGTATAATTAAGGTCAGGTTGGAGAGCAGTTGGTGAACCTCAGGCATAAGGAGAAAATCTCACTTTTCCACCCAGCCAGTTATGTATCGCAGTAGGACGCAACGTGGTCCAATGGACATCATCTCAGAACCACCCCCTCCTCCCTTCCTCATCCTAGAATAACTCCCATTAAAGTAAATGGTCATGCACAAAGGATCTCACTTGGGTGTCTTCCTAACACGCATTATTACTTTTTGACTCTTTTCTTTTCTGGTGGAAATCCAGATACTATATCTCCTCCCCAACAGCTTTATAGAATAATATAATCTGCATTACTTAAAGGGAACTACACCCATGGAAATAATTAAGGCTTGATTACTTTCACATTATGTGCCATTTTTCCTCCGTTCCTGTGTTTTAAGTAGTCTATTGCAATATCCTGATATTTATGATCCAAAGTCACTGAAAGGAAAGCTGCAAAGGACAGAATTAATGATTGTTTGGTCTTGATAATTGTCCAGTGAAATGGGAAACCATATTGTAGCTCTTTCCTTCTTAGAACACAATAAATATAAAATTATATTTTAGTTAATCGAGTTATTTCTTTAAAACAAAATTTAATTTGCAGTATGACTGTTTTCACCTTGATTACAGACGTTATCCCATGACTAATGTAAAATCAGACATCATATAGTACACAACATCCTCTTTCTAATAAATCTAGAACCAGCCCTGTACCTCACATGGATCCAGAGATCTCCCCAATCATTGCTCTGATAGATTTATATCAAGCTGAAAGCTCAAGGGGAGTGTCTTTTCTGCTGGAGCTCAGGGGGCGTGTCTCAGCTCTCCCTATCACAGCTCAGGGGACGTGTCTCAGCTCTCCCTATCACAGCTCAGGAGGCAGATGAAGGATGAAACTGAGCATGTGCGGCCTTCTCAGTGAGCAGGACAAAGAAAAAGAACAAACAGCAGGTGGCGCTGCTCTGTGGGAATGGAACTGATGAGGAGACATGAAGCACAAGGAGAAGAGGTGGGGGTAATGAGCAGCAGCACTTGTATGCAATCTCCATTACCACAGCTCCATCTCACCACAGTCTGTCCTGTCTATCCTCTCTGTACTTTATGTCTCCTCTGAACTAAATTCACCAGAAATTCAGCTAAAGTTCTTATCAACTGTGTTCAGGATCATAACCCCTGACAAGCAGAGCAGAGAGGAGGATGAGGGAGCTCTTTACCTCAGTGCTGTGAAGTAACTTGTCCTCTTGTGTGATTAGGACAAGTTCTGTGTGTACTGATAGGACGACGGCCATTTTGCTTCCCCTGATCATTGCTCCCTAGACAAAACAAGCCATAATAAATAATGAAAGGTATTTGAAAATATATTTATTATAAAATAATATTTAAGTATTTTCATTTTCTTAAAGGGGTTATCCGAGTTATTTTTTTGTTCTTTCTACGTTCCTAACTAAGCAAATGTAACAGCTTTCCAATTAACTCACTTTATCTCCAGTGGCTGGTTTCTCAGATTTCACAGGGTCACATGACCTGTGATGTCAGCTTCTCTCCCTGCTCTGATAAAGGTAGTTTACAAGCCTGTAAACGAGACGTCACTGTGCTGGCCACGCCCCCCCTTCACTGCCTCTCTCCTAAGATTCTTAACCCCTTCAGCTGCACATACTGGCTAGCTGCAGCAGTGACAATTCTGGGCACAGGATCTGACAGACTAGAGAGAGCATTGCACAAGAAGGTAGGGGGAAGATCCTGTGTGTATTAGCAGTGTCATTATACAAGTGGGACTTGTAGTTCAACACTTACAAGTTGCTGTTGATTCTCCCAGCAATCAGGACAGCTCTTGTACCCACTCCCTTAGCAGTGTCATTATACAGCTGTGACTTGTAGTCCTACACATACAACATACTGCAGAGTCTCCCAGCAGGCAGACATGTCACTCAGGGCAGCTCTTGTATCCACTCCCTTAGTAGTGCCATTATACAGCTGGGACTTGTAGTCCTACACATACAACATGCTGCAGAGTCTCCCAGCAGGCAGACATGTCACTCAGGGCAGCTCTTGTATCCACTCCCTTAGAAGTGCCATTATACAGCTGGGACTTGTAGTCCTACACCTACAACATGCTGCAGAGTCTCCCAGCAGTCAGACATGTCACTCAGGGCAGCTCTTGTATCCACTCCCTTAGCAGTGTCATTATACAGCTGGGACTTGTAGTCCTACACATACAACATGCTGCAGAGTCTCCCAGCAGTCAGACATGTCACTCAGGGCAGCTCTTGTATCCACTCCCTTAGAAGTGCCATTATACAGCTGGGACTTGTAGTCCTACACCTACAACATGCTGCAGAGTCTCCCACCAGGCAGACATGTCACTCAGGGCAGCTCTTGTAGCCACTCCCTTAGCAGTGTCATTATACAGCTGGGACCTGTAGTCCTACACCTACAACATGCTGCAGAGTCTCCCACCAGGCAGACATGTCACTCAGGGCAGCTCTTGTAGCCACTCCCTTAGCAGTGCAGGGGGAGGGGCAGAGATTGTTGTTATTGCAAGTAAACAAAGGGCCAGAAAAGAACCAGGGAAATGAGGAAATATCTATTTTTTTATTGCTCAAAACTTGCTTAGCTTAGTTATATATTGCTGCCCATCAGATTTTCAGTGCTATATATTTTTTTTTCATAACTCGGACAACCCCTTTAATTCCCGGAGAACCTCTTTAACATAGTTTAAATTGTTTTTTCAGGCTACTGATATTGAAGTCTTATCCTCGGGATAGGTAATTAACATTTAATCAGTGAGGGTCCGAATTCTCAACCCTTGATCTCAGCCCTGGCGTTCCATACATTGCCTGTTAAATGTGGCATCAAGAGCCCATACGTAAGGATGACTACTACTCTCAGGTAAAAGAGTCACAGTTGGCGATAATCATCTCCTTGCATCTCATAAAAACCTTAATAGCACAATAGTCACTTTACACAATAGTAGTCCAGAATTAGAAAAAAAAAGTCTGCTCTTTTTTTATTTTCTTTAGAAACATTGCCACCATGGGTTATGTCTGGTATCACAGTTCTGCACAATTTACCTTAATGGGGATGAAATGTAAACTCTACCAAAACTCTGCAATACTACAGACCCATGCATGTGACTAAAACTGAGCATTATTGGACTGGGGTTTCTTGGTCCACCAGAGGAAATTATTCTTGAGGCCCAACCCTTATATCATCAATAAAGTTTAATACATTTTGAATGAAAGAAATAGACCCTTCTGGCAAGGGATTGGCTCTAAAGGCATCTTTGGGGCCCAATCTGGTATCAGGACCTGGGCAGATACTCTGGTACTCTGATGATCCAGTTCAACCCTAAAACAGTGTATTAATACATATCTGTGGAAGTTTCATATGCCAAATGGTTTCAATGGATTGAGCATGCAAGTTTTTTACGCAAAAAAATAAAAGGATCCCGTACATTTAGGCTATATGACAGAGAAAATTCTGGTCTGGCCTCCTTACCTCTTTTCTGTCCTCAACCCTAGGATTATTCTTCATTGATGACTTGAGTTAGAGGAGTTGCAAGGGACATGCTCACATGTGTCCCCTATTAAAAGGCATTGTTAGTTAAGAAGTGTATGCCAGGTAGGGTGTAAATTGAAGCTCCTGAGCATCATCACAAAATAGTTAACAGGGTCCCCACTTATTTATAGAACAAGTACCTTCTTATGTAGCAGGGGGGCCTTTAATGCCCCTCAGGCACCAAGGCTAAGGCCTCATGCACACAAACGTATTTTGTTTCCGTGTTTGTTCAGTTTTTTTTGCGGCTAGGATGTGGACCCATTCATTTCAATGGATCCACAAAAAATGCGGACAGCACACCGTGTGCTATCCGCATCTCTATGTCCATTCTGTAACGCCGCAAAAAATATATAACTTGTCCTATTCTTGTCCATTTTGTCTGTCTCTGGTAACTCATATGTTTGAAACAAAGCTGGATTGGGACTGTGATGAAGCAGAGAAGGGGAAAAAAGGTCCAACAGTCTGCACTGATTAATTTTTCAATACATTTTTATAGCCATTAGCGCTCCAAAGATTTATTTCTACCTTCAGTCACCACTAGAGGGAGCTAAGGAGTGAATGAATAATAACTGCCCCTTCATTATGAGTGTTATGGATGGATAAGTGTTCTCATTTAACGCAATGTCTCTGGAGCAATGAAATGGAGCTCTGACCACTAAAAAGCACAGCCTTTTTGATCTTATAACTAGTGTTCTAGGGTAGACATTCATTTGGCTTTTGGTAAATGCCATAGGGTATGAGAGAATCCTTTTTGAGTACAATTCAGTTAGATATACAATATGTTTACCAATGGGGGTGAGGGTGTCTTTTCTCTGATGGAAATAAGAGGTCTGACTGCTACCCAGAGTCGATTCTGCTTGGCTGCTTGATCCTCATATAACTCGCTCCTGATGTAACAACATTAGTGTAGGCCCCAGCTCCAGGATTTGACCTACTTTAACTCATATTTACACTGATTACAACACCTCCAACCTTTTAATCCTCTGTGGTGCCTTTTGCAGTTGTGTCATCGTGTCATTAATTGAATTTAATCAACCTCTCGCTAGGAAGTGTAAACAGCATGTTGGCTGTACATGGTACTATCATAGCGCTGAGCTTCCCTGTGGGGCAGATTTTTCACTAAGCCTTTATTGTACTGAGGTGGAGCAGCTCAACTGCACCAATTTTTATTTTTGGCTTTTGTTTTTTACTTTTGCTTATTATACATGGAAAATCTTATGGCTTTCTCTGGCATTGGTAATCTTTGGAGGTGTGAAAGAGGTGACATTCTGTCCATTTTTTTTTTTTTGATACTTAGGGACCATACGCATTGCAGTACCACTGTGCCCTTATAATGTCATCTACTTGGTCTATGATTGTGCCAGCTAGAGTACCCCACAACATAGGCAATCAGTATCATACCTATATAACAACCTAATCCCCTCATTACAGTATCAGCCAGCCATAGGACAGTATCAGCCAGATAATGTGCCCTCATAACAGCACCAACTAGACACAGTTACTAATCATATAGATTACATTTAGACTGGCTGTCTAGACCTGCACCAGGTGTATCACAGGGAATTGTGGCCCAATTTTGGCACAAAATGGAGCATCTTAGGGCCCCTTTCCAACGAAGCACTTGTCCATTTACAATGATCCACACACACTTTTCGAGCAAGTCAGAAAAAGTATAGGGAACCTAGTTCCGCCAAACTGTGAAAATTGTGCAGACACATTAGTAAATGTAGGCCATTCTCCTTATTATAGTACAAGCTAGCCACAGGTCCCTTATTACAGTACCAGGTAGCCACAGTGCACTCATAACAGTGTCACCAGCTAAAGACCCTTCTAACAGTACCAGTTAGCCAAAGTGCCTTTCCAACAGTACTTGCCAAACATAGTGTCCCCACAGTACATTAGCTACAGTGCAGCTATCTACAAACTTTTGTGGTTGGAATTAGTCAGTTTTCCTGTAGGCTGTGGAAACAAATAGTCTTGTAGATAGGGGAGAAAACAGTGGTCTCATCCATCTTGAGCTAGGGGTGTGGTATATTTAAAAGGAACAGGCTTAGATGGCTAAATTAAATTGCAGAAGGAGCCCTAGAGGAAGGTGTCTAGAGATTTTGTAAGAGAGTTGACTTAATAGGATGGAAGATCACTTCCGTCAGCTGCCCGACCTGCCACCAAATACCCACACTCCCCAAATAACACTCTGACGCCAACTTCTTGGTATAAAAGGCCGTAGCAGCCCGTTTATTAAACAAACAAATTCTCCATCAACTTTCTTTTAATGATCACAATCATAAACAAATAAACACATAAATAAAGTGCAATAAATTCCAGCACATTGAGAAAGGATCCTAGAAGGCAACCCAAGCAAGCTGCGTTCTTCACTCCTATCTGCACTTGACTTTCCACCTTACCCTTGGCCGCAGTCACCGACTCAAAGGTACCAAATCCTCCAAAATTATATCTCCATCCACCCCGTAGGCATTTTAGCCCAAACAGGAGCCCCAGCCATCAGCTTACCGAACCTCATGAAATGCACGCTCCAACGTGTCATGCCCCTCTTAAACATTGTATTGCCTTCCAGGACCCTCCATTAACCGGCCACAAACGAACACAGGAGACACCTCACCTGTGGACGTCCTGCCACACTCTCAAAGCTGTCTCAAGACCATCCTGTAACCCCAAGTCCCACAAAATCATACCCACATCATTGAGATGCACACCATCAGCCTTCAAGAATTGAGGCGACGCAACCTCCAATTCCCTATGGCGCACCACAAATCCGCCCTGACGACGGACAAAACGACCAACCTCCTTGTTAAGCTTTGCCCGCGCCTTCTTAATTCGTTCCAATGACCTCGCAAACTGCCACGACCTTCTAGCAACCACTTCAGACCAAACAACCAACAAATCAGGAAAATCTCCCAACAACAGCAACAGATCCAGTTTGATGTCACGTATCACATCCCTTGAGCGACAAACACTTAAATCGTTCCCCCCAACATGCAAAACTAAAATGTCGGGAGGGCCTATCCAACAAAGCAAAAGCATGAAATTCTGGCAACACCTGACACCACAAAAGCCCCCTCACACCAATCCACTGCACTTGCAACTCTTCCGGCCGAAAACCCAATTGCCTTCCATTCCTCCGCACGTCGGCTTTCAGCACTTCCCAGTGAATGTACGAATGACCCAGAATCCATGCCAAACACGAAGATGACCCTAAAAACCAAACACAATGAGACTTGACCCGAACATACAATCATAAACAAAACCCACCACTACAACATATGAGGGCAAATATATCCCCAAAAGCAATCTGATTCCCACCAACCAATCCGCTTAATAACCACATCACTGAGACCCCATCTTGCCGCCTCCGTCGCCGCTCCGATCCTGAAGGAATGAGATGCAAACTCCATGGCCGGATAACCAGCAGCTGCCAGACACCGCCTGAAAATCGCCACAAACTGAAAACAGGACAATGCAGAACCATTCTGGTGCACCAAAAAAGAACCCGCCACACCCGGCCGTAACGACAAAAATTCTTCCGAACAGAGCACAGCAGGGACCCAGCCAATGGGTGTAACAAAATGCAAACCCCTCTACCGACTTGATCAGTTTTCGACATACACAAAACACATCGCAAACCTTCCTCATCCAAACAAATGTCATCCCACAACAATCCGCCGCCTCGCGCACTGCTACTCGCCACAAGCTCAGAGACCCTAAAGGCCCCAAAGAAAGTCAACAAAAACGCGACCCGAAACAAACACACCTCATACCAAGAATTTCAAACCACACCAACCAGGAACATGCACCGTCACAAAACAAGCATTCAATCTTAACGCTCTGAGGACCAGGTGCCGAAGCAAACGCACAACCGGAGGTGAATTAGCTGACTGACTATTAACCACTTGCACCACACCCAAATTATCACAACATAAACGCACCCGCTTATTTTGTAACAACTCCCCCTACAATTCAGTTGCCAAAACAATCAGGAACAGCTGCAACAGCGCTAGATTACCAAGCAAGCCGGCCCCTCTACACTCCTCAGGCCACGGACCCGCACTCCATTGCCATTGCCAAAACACGCCGCAAGAACCCGACGTATCCGTAAAAAATTCCAAATCTGCACCTG
Organism: Bufo gargarizans; assembly: GCF_014858855.1. Lineage (NCBI taxonomy): Eukaryota > Metazoa > Chordata > Amphibia > Anura > Bufonidae > Bufo > Bufo gargarizans. Next base: position 3,105,919 of record NC_058090.1, on the reverse strand, counting down.
CAACAGGCTCCTCCGTCCACATCGAACGACCATTAAACTCCCTCAAAAAACACTCCCAAACTTCTAGATCCGCCCGCACCTCCGCAGACAGCCTCAAAAAATGGAAAGGCGCCTTAACACCTGCTGTAGCCATGGCCAATCGCCTGCAGAACACCCGACCCATGGGCAAAATTCTGCAAGCAAAATAAATTTACCCAAAACCGACTGCACACGACGTAGCTGCACTTTCTTTGCCCTACGCAGAAAAGCAACTCACTCAATTACTATACCTAAAAACTTGACCGACGTGGTCGCCCCTCAGTTTTTTCCAAAGCTAAAAGCACGCCGAACCTGGCCGCCACCCGCTCCATCGTGTGCAGCAACACCAAACAAACCTGCGACCCAGCCGGACCAAGAACCCAAAAATCATCCAGATAGTGTAACACCGAGTTCCAACCCGCTTCTTGCTTCACAACCCATTCTAAAAACGAACTAAACGTTTCAAACAAAGAACAAGAATTACCACAACCCATGGGTAAACAGCAATCAACATAAAATTGCCCCTCCCATCTAAAACCGAGTAAACGAAAGCTATCTGGATGAATGGGCAACAAACGAAAAGCAGCCTCAATGTCCGTTTTCGCCAACAACATCCCATACCCGAAATGTCGCACCCACCGCACAGCCTAATCAAATGACATATACAGCACTGAACATAACTCGTCGTCAATACCATCATTAACGGAATTCCCTGCAGTAAATAACAGATTGTGAATAAGCCGAAACTTGTTCGGCTCCTTTTTTGGTACCAACCCCAACGGCGACACCCACAAACTCTGCAACGGACACTCCGCAAATGGGCCCGCTATTCTCCCCGCTACCACTTCCTTGGCAATCTTCTCCGAAACTACCACCGGGTGAGACAATGCGGATGACAAGTTGCGATCTGCGACCACATCCCCCTCTGAAACACATGGGATCTTAAAACCGTCCCTAAAACCTGATAACAACAACTCAGTCGCCTCCCTATTTGGGTAAGTCCTTAGAAAAGGCTCCATCTCGACTGGAGTCACCCCTCTTCTGCATAGCCTCAAATCCCTTGCCCTTTCTGCACTTAAAATACCGCGACAAGCTGTTAGCCCTGCCACAACTGGAGCATTCGTGCTTGATCCGGCAATCAGTCAGGTACTTACAGTACCCCTCATTAAATTGCCAACAGCATCCCTTTTTATTCCCACTATTGAAGTCTGCCGCCGAGGAACCCCCGGCCGCACCCCGAAAGGACTGTTTACTCCCTTTTGGGGCAGACGTTAGCCCCATCCATAGGCTGATGTCCTTATGGTCTCATCTAATACTAGGCTAGACCGCCTTCCTCTGAAGAAACTGCTCGTCATACCTGAGCCAAGCCAACCCAAACCCCCATACATCCGATATGCCTCCCCCACCGCATCCATATAGCGCCTTCTCGCCTGTCACACTTGCCAATATAGCGAAAGCCTGCAGCCAATTCAGAAAAGTGCGCGGTATAAGCCTATACCGCCGCTTCTCCTCCTCCTCCCTTTTGCTCTCATCCAACCTCACCCTATCCAACTGAAACTTCTCCAACGGAAGTAACGAAAATATTTCAACATACTCGTCCTTCCAAATCTTCTCCCTGACCTCCGGCTTCAAGTGCGCTCCCAACGGCCCCTCAAAGCACACATATGCCTCCCCTCTCGCCGCATCCGCCAACCTAACGTCATCAACAACTTTATCTTTACTTACCCGCTCACCCCCACATCACCCACCGGAGCACCCACCGCCACAGCAGGCGCGCATCCCACCCTAACCACACTAGATTGTTCGCCAATCACAACCTCCGGCCCAGATGTCCACACCACCGTCGGGGAAGCCGCAGCCTCAGTTCCCAAACGCGAAATATAAGACAACATACCCGACAGCAATTCCTGCGCCAAACTCTCAGGCCCAGCCCCACCTAACTGACCCGCCGCAACCCTCCACACCCCTGAGCCTGACACGAAAATCTCTCACCTGGCTGACGCTGGGGTATTCTCCCAGTTGCCGCTGACCTCTCTGGAAATCTTCCTGGCATCAAACCGACCGGAGATGTAAAAGACACGTCGCACCTAGGCCCACCAGACGGTGCCCGCCGTCCAATAACCTCGCTTGTCTCCTCATCAGTTTCGCTGACCCTTAGCCCACCTGCTCGGTAGCCGATAGACGCAGTATGCCCCCTTACTGACAGGTCACCTGACTGATGCACTGGGGGCAGGGCCAAACTGGAACCACCAGCCAGCGCTCTTCCTTCTTATCTTCTGAGCTGCAGTACCCAGCCTCGCCACCGGTGTCGCTGTAACCGCCGAACTCTCCTCTTACTGCAAACCAGAAGACCGCTGCCGGCCTACAGGAACAGGCCGCAGCGCAACCCGCTCCGTCACTGCCACCTCCGTAGAAGAGCCCTCAACACAGGACAGTGAGGCCGTGTCCCCGGACATCCTCTCTGCCGATCTACTGCCCGCCACAGATCCAGGTAAGTCACCAGTGTTGAAGCTTTGCCCGCCGGGGACATCTGGAGATAAACACGCCGCACCCCCACGCGACCCCTCAACCGCCAAGAAAGGGACGAATGGCGGGAACTAACCCGTCCTTCTCCCGCAGGCGCACGCCGCGGTGCCGGATTCTTACCGCTACGCCGGCTAGCCGTAACCGGATAAGCCCCAGCCAGCCGCAGCGGAGGGTCGCTAAGGGGGCTCCGCAATCGTCGCCGAACCTGGGGGGGTTGCCTCGGGGCTCAAATGCCCTTATCCTCCCTTCTAACGCAGTCAGAGGCGCAGCGGGCGCCACCAAAGCTGCCTGCAAGCTCCTCTGGAGCCACGCAGAACCATGCTGTTCTGCCGCGGCCCTGACCGCAACCAATAAATCATCAAGGGAAGCCATAACTAACGCGCTGCACAAAACACAAACCTAACTCACCAAAATACCCTGGACACTGCTGCATATCCCACCCCTACCCTAGGTAATATACTGCCCACGAAATTTGCAAACTCCGCCCTTTTTCCTAACCATACAGACACCTAACCTTAAAACACATACTTAACCCTTTCCTGCCTACATACTTCCTCCTAAGTAAAGTTCCACTTTGCTACTGTCTGCGCCCCGCTAGAGAGTTTTGAAAAATTGGATTCGGCAACTTTGCCGAAGTTAGCTAAGAAATTTGATTAGTTACAAATTAATTTGTGATTAATTGCTATAAATCAGGTACACCTAGGCCACTGTGCCGTTCCGACAGTGCTGTGGGTGGGTTACAGTCATGTTGCGGTGAAGAACCGTATGGCCAATTAGCCTGCAGCTGCCTTTTATTTAATAATGAAGACCGCACTGTATAGTCCTTCTTCATTGTTAATGGCTGTGCAGCACTTTTAAACAGTTTGAATGTATCCAGGCTAGCTCAATGGCCAGATCTCTCCCCCATCGAGAATGTTTGAGACCGGATGGGGCAACGGATCACCCATGGACAAGAGCCAACAACCACCTTTACTGAACTACAGGTATAAGTTGAAAGAGCTTGGAATGACAAACCACAGGAGGATATCGAGCATCTGTTTGATGGTTACCATGCCAGAGTGTCAGGCTGTATCACAGGATGGGGAGATGCCACCCAGTATTAATGTGACCCTACCTCAGAACCCTGAATGAAGGGTGCACACCTTGTTTGTGTGATCATTGACCAAGCACCACGTGTGGTTTATACTTTGTCAGTCTCGGCTCAATTACATAAAGTTTTCTACATGTTCTTTCCAATAGAACAGGGGAGGATGAAGGGGGGAAAATGTTTTAATTTTAATGACTAGTAATACTAAGATAATTGAGGACCAGATATCAAAATAAACACGCCCCTTAACCATATCTGTTTGTAAAAAAAAAAGTTAAAAGATCACTATATCTGGCATGCTCAACCTGCGGCCCTCCAGCTGTTGTAAAACTACAACTCCCACAATGCCCTGCTGTAGGCTAATAGATGTAGGCTGTTCGGGCATGCTGGGAGTTGTAGTTTTGCAACAGCTGGAGGGCCGCAGGTTGAGCATGCCTGCTCTATATGGACAAGCTTCTATATCTCCAATAGCAAACTCATTTTGGCTCCAAGTATGAGGCCGCTGTGTCACTGCAGTATCTTTGCATTTTCCAATCGACTAGACACCCAATTATACTGACATTCAACCAAAGGGTAAACAAAGCTGATTTTCTGAAGGAAGATAAGAATAATTTAGGCCTATGAATATTCATGTCCTCCGCTCCGAAAATCAGCTCAGAGAGCTGGAGAAAATGATTACTGTTGATGTCCAGTATGAAAAAGCATGTGATTGAGGCTGACATGGAAATGGCTGGTATGTGCTGAATGGCTGTCCCCCGTCACCTCACTAAATGTCTTTTCATGAGATCTCACAGCGTGACCTGCCAGCCTCGTCCTTTTCACTCGTACATTTTAGTGTCTACATTAATGCTCAGACTCATTACTGGACTGGAAGCAAATTGCTAATAAAAGATGCCAAGGAAATGCATTGGTTACCTAATAAATCCATCCAGGGCCCAGAAATTATTTAAAGGGGAATATCTCAAGTACGGTATATCATTTTAGTTACATCCATTAGATGTTCTATAGAAATAAAATTGTAATATGTTGTTTTTTTAACCCCTTCAAGATACAGACAGTTTTCACCTTCCTGACCAGATCTATTTTGCAAGTAGGACACGTGTCACTTTATGCAGTAATAACTTTGGAACTGCGTTTACTTATTCAAGCCATTCTGTTTTCCTGTGACACATCATACTTCATATTAGTGATAAATTTGGGTCTGTATGTTTTACCTTTATAAAAAAAAAAAAAAAAAAAACTAAATTTATAGAGAATGTAGAAACATTTGCTATTTTCTAAAATTAGTTATTGGTTAACTTTCACCATATGTCTACTTTATGATGCCATAATTTTTTTCAGATATTAGAAGGCTTAGGATTTGAGTAGCTATTTTTTAAATTTTCCATTTTAATCAATTTTTTCTTTAACACAGCAATGGGTAACAGCAAGACAAACCACAATATTTATTACCCTGATTCTGCAGTTTACAGAAACACCTCATATGTGGTTGTAAACTGCTGTATTGGCACACAGCAGGACTTAGAAAGGAAAGAAGCGTCATATGGTTTTTGCAAGGCAGATTTTAATGGGATGGTTTTCGTGCGCTATGTCACCTTTGAAGAGACCCTGAGATACCACAACAGTGGATACCCACGAAAAGTGACCCCTATTTAGAAACTATACCCCTCAAGGAATTTTTCTAGGTGTGTAGGGAGTGGCTTTAATCAACAGATGTTCCGTAGAACTTAGAAACACCTGTCTGTGAAAATGAAAAGTTACATTTTTTACAATAAAATGCCAATTTCAATTTAGCCCTAAATTTTTCATTTTCAAAAGGGGTAACAGAAGAAACTCTCCCCACAATTTCTTATTAATCTTCTCCTAAATATGGCAACACTTCCTATGGGGCCATAAATTGCTGTGTGGGCACACAGCCGGGCTCAGAAAGGGAGGAGCTCCATATGGTTTTTTGGGCACTATATTGCATTTGAAGGGACCCTGAAGTAACCCTACAGCGGAAACTCCCCAAAAGTGACCCCATTTTAGAAACTACCAAGGAATTTTTCAAAAGGTGTAGTGAGCACTTTAACCCAACAGGTGTTTTATAGAATTAAGCAGGCTCGGGCTGGCCCACAGGGGTACAGGGAAATCCCCCGGTGGGCCCCTGAGCAAGGTGGGCCCCCTAGTTTCCCACCCCCTGCACAAGTGACACATAACACAGTAGACTTACTGCACTACATACATATATTCAATGTACAGCACCTCAAACAGCCTATGTTCATGTAAAAAACTTGTTAAAATATTTATCATATTTGAATGTATCTGTACAGTAGGCCCCCAAAATAAATTTTACTGGTGGGCCCTAGTTAACCCAGTCCGACACTGGAATTTAGAAATACTTTTTTGTGAAGATAAAACATTTTTTCAAATAAAATGTTGCTTTAGACCCTGGTTTTTCATTTTTACAACATCACAAGGGATAAAAGGAGACAATGCACTCAACAATTTGTTACCCATTTTCTCCTAAATACGGTAACACCCGATATGTGGTCGTAAGATGCTGTGTGGGCACATGGCAGGGCTTAGGGTACTTTCACACTGGCGTTTTGAATTCCGTTTGTGAGATCCGTTTCAGGGATCTCACAAACGGTTCAAAACGGATCAGTTCAGCCCCAATGCCTTCTGAATGGATAAGGATCCGTTCAGATTGCATCAGTTTGCCTATGTTCTGCCTCCATTCCGCCCTGGATGCGGACACCAAAATGCCGCCTGGCGATGCGGAGCCAAACGGATCCGTTCTGACTTACAATGTAAGTCAATGGGAGCGGATCCGTTTTCACTGACACAATATGGTGCAATTGAAAACGGATCCGTCCCCCATTGACTTTCAATGTAAGTCAGGACGGATCCGTTTTGACTTTGTTCTTCATAATGCAAACGGATCCGTTCTGAACGGATACAATCGTTTGTATTATAGGTGTGGATCCGTCTGTGCAGATACCAGACGAATCTGCAATTAACGCAGGTGTGAAAGTAGCATTAGAAAGGAAGGAGTGCCATATGACTTTTGGAGGTAAAATTTTGCTGGAATGGGTTTAGGGCGCCATTTTGCATTTGAGGAGATCCTGAGGTATCCCTACAGTGTAAACCCCAGAAAAGAGACCCCATTTCAAAAACTACTCCCTTTAAGAAATGTATTTTTGGGCAGTAGTGAGTGCTTTGATCCCACAAGCATTTCATAGAATTTAGAAGCACTTTGCTGTGAGAAAGAAAAAATAGTTTTCTTTATTTAAACGGGGTATCCAATCCTCTAAAATGTCCCCCCATATGCTGGGTGATGCTAGGGAGGCTTGTCCCCGTCCCTGCGTGCCATTGGCTGCTCCCCCTCCCCCTACACCAGATGTTTTAATCCGCACACCAGAAGAAGCAGCGGCGGCGGTGCAAAGACCAGGAGCAGCATGGGGAGCCAGGTAAGTATATTCATTGTGAGAGGCCAAGCATATGAGGGGACATTTTATAGGATTGGATAACCCCTTTAATAAAGTGTTGTTTTTGCAACAGGAGGAACTGGAGAAAAAGCACTCTAAACTTTGCTACATATTTTTTCCTAAATATGGCAACACTCCATATGTGGTCTTAAACTGCTGTTTGGTCACACAGCAGGGTTCAGAAGAGAGAAAGCGCCATGTGCATTTGAGTCCTGATTTGGTGACCTATACAGCACTGGCCAACAAATGCAGAGGTTCTGAGGTTAAATAAAAAAGAAATTCCCAACAAGTGACCCTATTTTAGAAACCATGCCCGTCACAGAATTTACCAAGGGCTATAGTGGGCATTTTGACCCCATAAGTGTTTTGCAAAAATTAATTCGCAGTAGATGGTGCAAAGTGAAAATTGCAATTTTATATATCTGTCACGGTGGGAAGTGGGGGAAACCCCTGTCACGGCCATCGCTATGACCGTGACTTCTGCACCGCATGCGGTTGTCAGCGGTTTTGGTTTCGTTGTCAATCACAAGTGAGGGCTTTGGTTTTTGCCTCACCTGTGGTTGCCGCTGGCAACAGTTTTTATGTGGCAGCATTGCAGCCTGAGTTGTTTCGTGGCTGCTTGCTGTGTGGCGCGTGCGGTTGCATCTGGCAACTTGTGTGTTTGGTGTGCACTTCCCATGTCTGGTGTGCACAGGGTTTATTTGCCTGTATTCCCCTTTAAGTTGCTGTCTTCCCTTCCCTGGTGGTGGAAGGGTTAATTCCCTTCCCAGTGTGTGTGTGTCTCACTGGATGTGTCTGACTGTGGGGTGTGGCTTCTTGGCCTATAAAGCCTCACTGTTTTCTCAGGTCTGGAGGTTGCTTCAGCCATGCTTAGCTGGAGCAGCCTCCTGTGTTTTCCACCTGCCAGTGAGAGTCACACCTGTGGTCATAACCATTTTGTCACATTTAAGTTTATTGTCCAGTTATGTGTGATGTCTATTTTGATGTTTCCTTGTGATTTTGTGCAGCTATGGATCTGGATCCCTGTGGGAGGATGCGTTGTGATCTGCACCTTGCCAGCACAGGGATCCAGTCAGCAAGGCTGTGGCAGGTAGGTGGAACTCCTTGTTCACCTGCCATATCCATAGAGCTGTTTATGTTCCCCCTTTTCCAGCAGCTTGGCCATTGAGACTACTGCTCCTCTGTGCCTAGGAGGAGTAGGTTGTCTTACCCTGACTCCTAGCTAGGGACCGGACGGAGGTTAAGTCAGGGCTCCTAGGTTCCTGCGCATGGGTCCTCCTACCTTTAAGGTCGGCCCATGCAGGTAGGAGTTAGGGTCAGGTTAGGGACGCTGTAGGAGGTGACCTGCTCCCTAATCCTGTTGTCCTGGCCGAGCATCCATAACAGCATCAGGCATTGCACGGCTGAGGATTTTCCATCCTCAGCCGTGACAACCCCCCACCATACAATGGGGAGCACATGGGATAGCAACTAGACCTGGATGCCGGTATTGGGGAGCAGGTCACCTCCTATAGCGTCCCTAATCCTCGCCCTAACTCTTACTGTATGGGTGGACCTGTATGGTAGGACAGCTCATACCCAGGAAACCTAGGACCCTGTGTTGCCCTGATAATCCCTCAAATAGAGAAAGGGGCTGAGACAACCTGCTCATCCCAGACACGGTTGAACAGGAGTCTCACTGGCCTAGCTGCCAGAGAATGGACAGACAGTGCACCACTACTAAATCGGCAGGCAAGAGCCAACAGACAACATGCATTTATCTGCCACGACAACCGGACCCCATGCGCACAGGATGCATAGCGGCCCCCGGCAGAGCTACACACTGACTTGCTTTAATCTATGGAAAAGTGGATTTGTTCAGGAGCAGCACCACAAGCGGCTTGTAGAGAGCAAAGATGGTGGTCATGCAATAGCTGGGCAGGGGATCACAGATCCAACGCGATCCAAGGGCATGTGTAGAAAGTAGGGAGCCACGGCAGCATATCACCAAAACTCTTCTTTATTCAGATAAACGCCTCACAGCAAAGCATAAAAATTGCAGCAACGTTTCGGCTAAGGGTAGCCTTTGTCAAGCATATTTAAGTAAAATCACAGCCTATAAATCCCATATATTGGGCCCACCCACACCGCTGAACAACCAATAGATAATGATGTTATAAGTCACACCTACACAACGAACATGGGATCACCAACACATTGAAACATATTAACCAGCTGGTACAAATTATAGCTATCATGTTCATAATTTCACCTGTGTGGGGCCACGTTGCACAGACTCTCATGATGGATCCGGCGTCTCGCACTGGATGATGCGCATGTCCGCAGACGTCATCGCAGAGCGACATGCACAAAGCGTCGCTGCGCACATATGTCAGACAGCGTCCAGACGTACAGTCAGCGCAGATCCATGCGCATCATCAAGGGGTGGCCGGCTAACGTCACAAGGCCACTCCCACGTGACGCATCAGGCTGACGTATGCATAGGGACGTAACAGGGCTACCAATTGAAAGCGCTCGCACCACTGTTAAACAAAAACAGTGTGCCGAACGCTCCATGGGTTAAGGCCCCAACTTACACTGTGGACATATTGCGCAGCCTAGCATAATATTAGCGCAAGGAGAAATCAAGAGTGACTGTGAAAAAACACGAACCCCTCACAGGTTTTACATATATAGTATGGTATAGACATCCAATGACAGCAATAAGAAACATATGCACCTGACATGGAGTCTCATTCACACATGGTCCTTCATGTCAAAGTACCTTGTCAATAAAAGCTAGTGACCAGGTTGGTATCTATTATTGATTGTACAGCGTTACACGGTGGTATACAGGGAGTGCAGAATTATTAGGCAAGTTGTATTTTTGAGGATTAATTTTATTATTGAACAACAACCATGTTCTCAATGAACCCAAAAAACGAATTAATATCAAAGCTGAATATTTTTGGAAGTAGTTTTTAGTTTGTTTTTAGTTTTAGCTATTTTAGGGGGATATCTGTGTGTGCAGGTGACTATTACCGTGCATAATTATTAGGCAACTTAACAAAAAACAAATATATACCCATTTCAATTATTTATTTTTACCAGTGAAACCAATATAACATCTCAACATTCACAAATATACATTTCTGACATTCAAAAACAAAACAAAAACAAATCAGTGACCAATATAGCCACCTTTCTTTGCAAGGACACTCAAAAGCCTGCCATCCATGGATTCTGTCAGTGTTTTGATCTGTTCACCATCAACATTGCGTGCAGCAGCAACCACAGCCTCCCAGACACTGTTCAGAGAGGTGTACTGTTTTCCCTCCTTGTAAATCTCACATTTGATGATGGACCACAGGTTCTCAATGGGGTTCAGATCAGGTGAACAAGGAGGCCATGTCATTAGATTTTCTTCTTTTATACCCTTTCTTGCCAGCCACGTTGTGGAGTACTTGGACGCGTGTGATGGAGCATTGTCCTGCATGAAAATCATGTTTTTCTTACCTTGCAGACTTCTTCCTGTACCACTGCTTGAAGAAGGTGTCTTCCAGAAACTGGCAGTAGGACTGGGAGTTGAGCTTGACTCCATCCTCAACCCAAAAAGGCCCCACAAGCTCATCTTTGATGATACCAGCCCAAACCAGTACTCCACCTCCACCTTGCTGGCGTCTGAGTCGGACTGGAGCTCTCTGCCCTTTACCAATCCAGCCATCTGGCCGATCAAGACTCACTCTCATTTCATCAGTCCATAAAACCTTAGAAAAATCAGTCTTGAGATATTTTTTGGCCCAGTCTTGACGTTTCAGCTTGTGTGTCTTGTTCAGTGGTGGTCGTCTTTCAGCCTTTCTTACCTTGGCCATGTCTCTGAGTAATGCACACCTTGTGCTTTTGGGCACTCCAGTGATGTTGCAGCTCTGAAATATGGCCAAACTGGTGGCAAGTGGCATCTTGGCAGCTGCACGCTTGACTTTTCTCAGTTCATGGGCAGTTATTTTGCGCCTTGGTTTTTCCACACGCTTCTTGCGACCCTGTTGACTATTTTGAATGAAACGCTTGATTGTTCGATGATCACGCTTCAGAAGCTTTGCAATTTTAAGAGTGCTGCATCCCTCTGCAAGATATCTCACTATTTTTGACTTTTCTGAGCCTGTCAAGTCCTTCTTTTGACCCATTTTGCCAAAGGAAAGGAAGTTGCCTAATAATTATGCACACCTGATATAGGGTGTTGATGTCATTAGACCACACCCCTTCTCATTACAGAGATGCACATCACCTAATATGCTTAATTGGTAGTAGGCTTTCGAGCCTATACAGCTTGGAGTAAGACAACATGCATAAAGAGGATGATGTGGTCAAAATACTCATTTGCCTAATAATTCTGCATGTAGTGTAATAAAGACATATAATATAAAAACAAAGCAAAATATTGTCACAGATGAAAATTTAGCTGATACCAGCCACATTAAATTCTAGATTTAATCCAAATGGTTGTAAAGATTTCAATGTATAGATCCATTTGAGCTCCTTCTTTCTTAGTATTGCGTCCTTGTCTCCCCCTCTCCGTAAAGGGCCCACGCTGTCTATAACCCTAAAGCGAAGTTGGTTCACTGAGTGCCCTGCTTCGACAAAATCTTTTGCAACGGGTTTATCCATGTTCATTTTGCGTATGGTACTTTTATGCTTGTTAATGCGTTCCCTAACTTCCATAGTGGTCTCTCCCACATAGATAAGGCTACAGGGACACTGGATGGCGTATATCACATCCCGTGACCTGCAGGTGTAATAGCCGTTGATTTTATATTTTTTACCGCTATACGGATGGAAGAAGTGATCACCCTTGAGAACGTTACCACAATTACAACAAGATAAACAAGGATAAGTACCATTTTTATGTGGTGCAAGCAGATTTTGTGTCAGTGACTGGCCACCTACGTCGGACTTAACCAGTCTATCACGGAGGCTAGGGTTCCGCCTGTACGCCATCATCGGCGGGGACTTGAATTCTTCTATTTCTGGCAGACCCCTTTGAAGTATATGCCACTCCTTTCTAAGGACATGGGCAATATCGCCACTGTCCCGGCTGAAGATGGACACAAACGGAACCCTAGCCTCGGATCTGGCTTTTGTCGATTTCTGTAATGCAGTGCACCTGTCAACCAACTTCACCTTCTGTTTAGTTCTAGTGAGTAAGGGTTTAGGGTAACCTCGTTCTAAAAACCGTGTGCACATGGTGTCCACCCTTTGTGCACAGACTTCCTCGTCAGAGACTATTCTCCTCACCCTTAGAAGTTGACTCCATGGAATGGAGTCAAGCATTTTGTGTGGGTGATAGCTATCATGCATCAGAAGGGTATTTCTGTCGGTGGGCTTCCGATAGAGGTCCGTAGCCAAAAGACCCTCCATCACATAGACCCGCACGTCAAGAAATTGTAGTTCACTAGATGAAACAGTGACTGTAAATTGCAGTCCCGGGACACCCGCATTCAAATGTACGTGGAATGCTTCTAGTTCATCCACTGTGCCTGTCCAGATCATAAAGATGTCGTCGATGTAGCGCCACCAACACAGGACCCTCCCAAAGAAAGGGGAATGATACACAAGTCTGTCCTCCACCTCAGCCATAAAGATGTTAGCGTAGGTTGGGGCCATGTTAGACCCCATTGCCACACCCCGCTGTTGCTGATAGAAAGTGTCCCCGAAGAGGAAGTAACTCCTCTTCAGGACCACCTCTAAGAGGTGGAGGACAAACCGGCACACCCCCGGGGAGAGTCCCATGTCGGCCAGGGCCACATCGACGACACCAAGCCCATAAGTATGGTCAATTGATGTGTACAAAGATACAACGTCAAAACTGACCAATAAAAAATGGGCGGGCAGTTGTAACCCCTGTAATTTGGATAGAAAATGCCCAGTATCCTTGATATAGGATGGGGCGGAGGTCGCCCGGACCTGCAATAACTTGTCCAGAAAGACAGACAATAGATTGAAGACCGAGCCCCTACCAGAAACAATTGGTCGACCCGGTGGATCATTCAATCTTTTATGGATCTTGGGGAGTATGTATAACATCGGGGTGACAGGGTGAGGCACCATGAGATATTGATACAGACCATCATCAATGATTGAATTTTGCAGTGCCTCCTCTAGTATCACCCCGATGTCACGCATAATGTCCCATTTGGGATCCCCAGGTAGTTGCTTATACACCTTAAAATCACATAATTGTCTGTCTATCTTGCCAATGTACAATGCAGTGTCCATAACGACCACCGCCCCACCCTTATCCGCAGGCTTAATGGTAATGCGGGTGTCCCGTTCCAATGCTATAATGGCCTGTCGCTCTGACTTGGAGAGATTACTTCTATCACAGCTAGTGGGTTTAAGAGATTCAATCTGTTTATGCACTATGTGGATGTAAGATTCCACCACATGGTTGGTGTGTGGAGGTGAAAAGACACTAGGTTTCCTGAGTTGCAAATCATTGCATGTTAGTAAAGCAACATTGTTATTACTAATCACAGATATTTTATTATCAACTTTTTTAGATGCAAAAAAGCACTTTAAACGTAGACTTCTAAAAAAACGTTGTAGATCCAACTCTAAAGAGAACCAGTCTCTATCAATGGTGGGAGAGAAGCTTAGTCCACGACTTAATACCTGGATCTGTTCAGGAGTAAGTGTTACTGAAGAGATATTTATAACAAGCTGTGTTATCTCCGTGGATTGCGTCTGGTCGATCTTGCAGGCATCACTTGGTTCGGTGGTGGTTTCCCTTTTATGTGACCGATGGTGTTTCCTTCCACCCCGGCGACATCCCCGTCGCCTTGTTGACCTAAAAAAGGGGCTGACGTGGAAGGTTCATCCGTGGAGTCGGAGAAGGTGGAGAAACCAAAATTGGTTGTGATCAAATCTCCTGTTACGCCTCCTCCTAGGTCTACCTTGTGGCTGTTGGTTACGCCAATTTTACACTTTACCAGACCGATAATCTTCAAGGTCCCTGTGCCACTTTTCCCTTTTAACTCGTTCAGTTTCGCTTCTGTGGCGTAGGGCCTGTTGTGCAATTTTGTCAGTGTGCGCCGTATATTCATCCGCACTGGTCAAGGCCTGGATTTGCGTGTTTAGATCAACAATCATTCTCTTAATGTTGTCAACCTCCTTACATAGAAAGTCAATATTAAGCAGGATCAAGTCAAAAGAGTATTTATTACTCACCGCCTCGAATTTCATGCAGAAATCTGTATAGTTCGGAAAAGGATTGCTTTAATCTTTGGCCTCCATGGCCAGCAGAGATGAGGGTGCTCTGGCTGGCTTGGGCACGTCCAGCAGACCTTTCCCAAGCAGGGGGTAAGCTAGAACTGACTAGAAACTGGGAAACACCCTTCCCGCAGGAAGTAGGGCTCACCCACTTCTCTCCGGGGGGTTAGAATGCAATGGAAAGCTCCATTCTACCTAAGTATAGCTCTGCCATGTTTGCTGCCACTTGCTGGTGCATTAGGCACATTACATAGGAAGATAACAGTTTCAAACAAAAAAGGAATGCACAGTGTATAGGACCTGAACAAAAATACATAAGATGACACTTTGTTAGCCCATTATAGATAGTAGCAGGGTGCAGAAGTGGTAATGCAACTCTGGGGCGTTATACTTCCTTTCCAGTGCTTTATGGCATTTTCAAAGGATGGGAGATAATGGTTGGCTTTCATATAATATTACAGTCTTGAAGAGCTGGAATACATCCTTCTCTCCTGGAGACCAGGGATTGACAGGGCAGCCGCATACAGAACTGTATATGCGTTTACTGCTTTATCTAGACCTCTGCCAATAACAGAGCTGTCATTAAGGTGGTTGTCCAACCATAATAACTCATCTCATATTTGCAGGATAAGTGTTTGATCACTGTGACCACCACCACTCAAGAGAAAGGGGATCTTTTGTCCTCCATTTGAATGGAGTAACAGTCACGCATGCTATCGCTCTGTTCATTCTTTATGGGACTGGAGGAGATGGCCGGCCGTTATCTCGCTCAATTCCATACAGAGTGAATTTAGTTGCAGTGCAAACAGGATAGGTTGTAAGTGCTTGACCTCAGGGGGTCTCAACGCTGAGACCACTACCAGTAACATGAAATAGATTAACAGTCACACATGCATGCTATTGCTCCCTTCATTCTCTATGGGACTGCTTTTGATGGTCGACTGCTGTTTCGCTCAGTCGAGAATGATTGTAGTGGCAGCGCACACTCATGACCTGTGGATAGGTGAAACATTTTCAGGTGGAAAAAAATCCCTTTCTTTGCAGACTCCTGTCTCTAACAATAATGAGATGACTTCTGACCCAACTGCAACTGCATTTCTCTCTTCCCTTTTCCCGTCTGTCTTCTTTTTATTGTAATAAGGTTTGTGGTTTTTTTTTATTTTTTGTGACCAAGCTGGTCTGAGAATATTTTAATGGGGGCTGCAGGCAGGGAAAATGATAATACAAACTGCCGGCAGGTAAGATAGATACTGCTGTGCCTCATAAGATATAGTACAGTATATAGTTTTATATAGTCACATGTACTAATGATTTAAAAAAAAATATATATAAAAATAATTTAGTTACCAGTAATTATGATTTCCTTTGGGCTGTGGTTCCAATAACAGACAGATCATTTTTGATCATTGGATCTGGTCATTTTGTAGCATCTTTCACTCATTTCACTCAAATTAATGCATTGTACTCATTTAGAGCTAAAAATTAATTTTTTAATTGGTATTTATTAAAAATATGGCGTCCTTTTTCCTGTACAGAGCTGACATGCTCTAGTAGCACCCTTTGGATTTTCTGAATTTTCTATCAGACCAGGAGCTGATAGGCTTCTTATCTCTACTCTCTGACATTATAAACACTCATTATAGCTCAATCCTTATCTTACTGATAAGAATGTGGAGTAAATAAGCGTTTATGACCTCTCATTAGTTTAGAGATAAGGTTTAGAGATGAGCGAATTTCTTAAAAGTTCAATTCGGCTGATTCCCCGAATTTCACAAAAGACAATCGCTTTGTGACAAATTACTATATCACAAAGCAAATTTTTTTGTAAGTGGCGGGTGCAATGACAGGGAGCTGCGATAGCGCCGCCCTAGTCATTGTACCCCTCAGATGCCACATTCATACATGATCGCGGCATCTGAGTGTAAAATTAACAATAAAACATTTTTTTTATCAAACTTACCGCCTCCATTTGTTCACGGCCTGATGATTTAATTCGCACTGCACAGCATTTCATCTTCAAGCAAAACGGAGGCTGGCGAACAGATGGAGGAGATAAGTTTGAATTTTTTTACACTATTTCAAGTTAAATCGATTCGCTGACACGAAGCACTTCGTGGGATTTGATTTGCTCATCTCTAATAAGGTTTATCAGATGGCACAAAGGGAAAGTGAAAGTGCCAGTCACACAGCTAGAAAAACAGTTAACCTTTTGTGACAGAACAGCTCAATATTTTGAATAAAGGCCAATTGAAAAAATGATTTTTAGCCAAAAATGAGTAGCATGCAATCATAAAAAGGTCTACATAGCCTTTAAGGAATATTTTGGGCATTTTTATACACTGTATGTAAGATTTAAAATATATAGTTGTTTGGGTGGATACTTAGCTCTTGGGAACATAGGGCATACAGGTACGCCCTGATGTTCTGGTACTTAAGGATACAGGGCGTACCCCTGAAATCAATCAGCAGGCACCCTGGGAGAATGGCAAGGGGGGGGTCCTGTGACGGCCCCTATCGGCTATCCCTGCGGATTAACCCCTTCTATGCCAATGACATAGAAGGGGTTTGTGTTTGAGTAAGCTCATCGAGTCCCCGCGCTGCTGTGGCGGGAACTCGATGTCTCAGATGGCAGCCCGATGCCGCGCAGAGGCTGCCCAATGCCTTGCACAGAATCGGGACCTGCCTTCTAAGGGAGCCAAGGAGATCCAGCCTCAGGCTGGGTCTCCTAGGTAACCTGTTAGTGCAGGGGTAGGCAACCTCCGGCTCTCCAGCTGTTGTGAAACTACAACTCCCAGCATGCATTCTTACTCTGCTCTTCTAAAAACTGACATAGAAATGAATGGAGCATGCTGGGAATTGTAGTTTCACAACAGCTGGAGTGCCAAAGGTTGCTGATCCCTGTGTTAGTGTATGACTTAGAGTCATACACTTACAGGCAATGCATTACAATAGAGATGTACTGTAATGCATTGCAGAGGGGATTAGACCTCAAAGGTTTTTAATAAAATTAATAAAGTAATAAAATTAATAAATTAAAAGAAAAAAAACACCCCTTTCCCCTTATTTTATAATAAAAAACTGAAAGAAAACTCATATATTAGGTATCGCCGCGTCCGAAATGACCGGTTCTATAAATATATCACATAATCTACCCTGTCCAATAAATACCATAAAAAAATAAAAACTATGTAAAAAAAAGCTATTTTTGTCACCTTACATCACAAAAAGTGCAACACCAAGTGATCAAAAAGGCGTATGCCCCCCAAAATAGTACCAATCTAACCGTCACCTCATCCCACAAATAATGAGCCCCTACCTAAGACAATAGCCCCCCAAAAAAATATATGGCTCAGAATATGGAGACACTAAAACATTATTTTTGTTAAAAATTGTGTAAAACTTAAGTAAATAAAAAAGAGTTGAAATATAAGGTATCGCTGCATCCGTAATAACCTGCTCTATAAAAATATCACATGACCTAACTAACCCCTCAGGTGAATACCGTAAAAACAATTAAATAAAAACTGTGTAAAAAAAGCCATTTTATGTCACCTCACATCACAAAAAGTCACATAATCTAACCTGTCAGATGAATGTTGGAAATAACAAAAAATAAAAATGGTGCCAAGACAGCTATTTCTTGTTACCTTGCCTCACAAAAAATGTAATATAGCGAAATTAAAAATCATATGTACCCCAAAATAGTACCAATAAAACTGGCACCTTATCCCCTAGTTTTTAAAATGGGGTCACTTTTTGGGAGTTTCTACTCTAGGGGTGCATCAGGGGGGCTTCAAATGGGACATGGCATCTAAAAACCAGTCCAGCAAAATGTTCCTTTCAAAAACCATATGGTGCTCCTTTTCTTCTGCTTCCTGCCGTGTGCCCTTACATCAGTTTACAACCACATGTGGGGTTTATGTAAACCGCAGAATCAGGGTAATAAATATAGAGTTTTGTTTGGCTGTTAACTCTCAATGTGTTAAAGAAGAAAATGGATTAAAATGGAAAATCTGCCCACAAAGGGAAATTTTTAAATTTTTGCTCCATTTTCCTTTAATTATTGTGGAACACCTAAAGGGTAAACAAAGTTAGTAAAAATCAGTTTTCAGTAACTTAAGGGGTGTAGTTTCTGCAATGGGGTCATTTATGGGGGGCTTCCACTATGTAAGCCTCAAAAAGAGACTTCAGTTACTTAAAAAGTGGGGTTTTTGAAATTTTCTTAAAAATGTTAAGAATTGCTTCTAAAATTCTAAGCCTTCTAACTTCCTAAAAAAATAAAATGACATTTTCAAAATGATGCCAACATAAAGTAGACATATGGGAAATGTTAAGTAATAAATATTTTATGAAGTATTACTTTCTGTTTTAAAAGTTGAGAAACTGAAATTTAGAAAATTGTGAATTTTTCTAAATTTTTGGTAAATTTGTGATTTTTTCATAAATAAAGGTGAAATAAATTGACTCAAATGTATGACTATCATGAAGTACAATGTGTCACGAGAAAACAGTCTCAGAATGGCCTGGATAAGTAAAAGCGTTCCAAAGTTATTGCCACATAAAGTGACATGTCAGATTTGCAAAATTAGAAGTGGACATGGGGGCATCAATGACCCTTGGTCATGAAAGGGTTAAAATTTCCACAAAATAGTACCAATAAAACTGTCACCTCATCCTGCAAGAAATTAACCCCATCATAAGAAAATCGGTCAAAAAATTAAAAAAAAACTATGAGAAAATGGGAATTTAATAAGGATTAAAATGGAAAATCTGCCAAAAAAAGTGAAATTTTAAAATGTCATCTCCATTTTCCTTTAAAGGGTTTTTGTCATAAGAAATAACGTTACGTAGATGACTGACATTAGTGATGTGCTAATATCATCAGTACATAACAGTATGTTTATAACTGCAGGCGCAGTGAGTGAAGGACGCTCTCCTGCTGCTGGCTTCCTTCCTTCGGCGCAGGCACAGTGAGGAAGCTGGCAGTAGGAGCGCGTCCTTCCCTCACTGTGCCTGCGCTGAATACTAAACGGGATGGCGCAGTCGCGGGATTTACGGGACACTGAGGAGAACTCGAAAGTCAATAAACTCGACCTGGGCGTGCCAAAGGGTGAGAAGACAGAGCCTCTAGGTGCTGAAGCAATGCCCTAATAGCACCTAGAGGCTCAATAGCATATTTTAAAAGTATTTATTTTAATAGAACGGCGGCAGGCAGGGAGTTATAAATCATACTGTTATGTACTGCTGACATTAGCACATCGCTAATGTCAGTCAGCTACATAACGTTATTTCTCATGACAGAAACCCTTTCATTCTTGTGGAACAACTAAAGGGTTAACAAGGTTTGTAAAATCAGTTTTGAGTAACTTGAGGGGTGTAGTTTCTACAATTGGGTCATTTATGGAGGGGGGGGGGGGGGGGTTCCACTATGTAAGCCCCACAAAGTGACTTCAGACCTGAACTGGACCTTAAAAAGTGGGTTTTGGAAATTTTCATAAAATTTTTAAGAATTGCTTCTAAAATACTGAGCTTTCTAACGTCCTAAAAGAATAAAACTTCATTTACAAAATGATGACAACATAAAGTAGACATATGTGGAATGTTAAGTAATAAATATTTTATGAGCTATCACTTTCTGTTTTAAAATCAGAGAAATTGAAATTTTTGGTAAATTTGGGATTTTGCATAAATAAAGGTGAAATATATTGACTCAAATTTTTTACTATCATGAAATACAATGTGTCACAAGAAAACAGTCTCAGAATGGCTTGGATAAATAAAAGTGTTCCGAAGTTATTACCACATAAAGTGACACATGTCAGATTCGCGAAAAATGGCCTGGGCAGAAGGGCGAAAACTGGCCCGGGGTAGAAGGGGTTAAATGTCTGGTTTAGCTCTGTTGTTATGTCTTGAAACTTGTTTTTGTCTGGAAAATCTGCTCTGTCATTGCCATTGAGTATCATTGAAGCTTTAAAGAGGACCTTTCATTACAATAAAAAATCTAAACTAAGCATACAGACATGGAGAGCCGCGCCCAGGGATCTCCCTGCACTTACTATTATCCCTGGGCGACACTCCGTTCTCCCGGTGTAGGCTCCGGTATCTTCAGATTTTCGTCTCAACTCAGAGGAGCCTGCTCTAGTTCTCCTGGGAGAAATTAAACTCTCAGGCTATGAGCTGAGCGCTGCGATTGGCCAGCGCTACAGCCTGGGAGAAGGAGATGCCCAGGAGAACAAGAGCAGGCTCCTCTGAGTTGAGCCGAAAATCTGAAGATACCGGAGCCTATACCGGGAGAACGGAGATGCGCCCAGGGATATTAGTAAGTGCAGGGAGATCCCTGGGCGCCGCTCTCCATGTCTGTATACTTAGTTTAGATATTTTATTGTAATGAAAGGTCCTCTTCAATGTAAGTCTATACCAGATGGGAGCTGAAACAATGCATCTGTTTGTGCTGAGTTTCTCCACTCTACCCCTCCCACTAGAATGTTCTAGTCTAGCAAAAACTGTATATAAGGAGAGCAGTCAGAGCCCCTAGTGTGCTGCAGTTCGGGACCAGTGCTTGGAGGGGAGACTCATGCCAGTCTGCATGAGTGACCAGAAGAAGATATTGAGATGGGGACGCTGAGCCACAGACCATGGGTCACTAGCCCTGTGACCAAGGAGCCAACTACTGAGCTACAGACCGTGAGCCCTTGACCAGGATGCCAGCCTTCTGAGAGAGAGAGGGACAGCTAGCTCAGGCCTTTCCTCAGCATCAAACCCTTCTTCTGCCAGGGAGGAGACTGGAGAAGACAGCCCAATTCCTCGCCCGTATTGTTTTGCACTTGAATTCCTCCAGTGAAGAAGCACCCTGGTTTACTGCAGACCCTGCCTCCCTGGACTTATTTCCCATAGGGGTTCACCACACCTTACCATCCCTTCTGGTGAGCAGCAACACGTGGTGACACCTCGACAGTGTCCGGGGGACCAGGCGTATCTTAGTGGCCACCCCAAACCCGGCCACTGCACAACAGCCTGCACCCCTGCTCATCAGCTGTTCTGCAGTGGCTCCGGCACTGGAAGTTGGTGCCAGAACTGCTCAGCTCTGTCCACTGTGTATAGTAGACAGAGCGGGTTACTGCAACACTGCTTTCATTGAAGTGACGGAGCTATGTAGTTATGCCATGGTACCAACTTCGTCAACAGAGTTAGTGTGGGGTATCAGGCACCTCACTATCAGATATTGATGGCCTACCCTGAGGATCAGTAGTAAAATCCTGGAATACCCCGTTAAGGGGGTATTTACAAAAAATTCTGTGCTGGCTTTGTTTGTTCATATTTCTTAAATTGTGTCATAGATTTAACATTTATAATATCTCATTTATAGCCACAGAGGCACATGGTATTTTCCTGATTGCCTAAGGCATTTATCGCATACTGTTTTATTGCTCAGTTCAATATATAATCAGTGTGCATTAGCTCCAAAGCTCCCTCTAGTGGCAGTGGCAGGTAGCTAGAATTTTATCATTTAATGTTATGATTAGGCAGAAGATTTTGAAAAAAATTTTTATATGAAACTTATCTACACAGATAATAGTTATAAAAGGCAGAGATACAGTTTAAGGCTACATGCACACGTGTCACGACCCATGGTTATGGTCGTGACTCTTGTGGCCGCATGCAGTTGCCTGCGGTCTTGGTGTTGTTGTCAATCACAGGTGTGGGCTATAGTATGTTGCCTCACCTGTGGTTGCCGCTGTCAAATTGGGTATGTGGCAGCAGTGCAGCCTGAGCGGTGTTAGGCAGATTGCTGCAGTAGGCATGCGGTTGCACCTGGCAACCTCTCCTTATAGGTGTGCCTTTTATCAGTGTGCACGGGGTGTTATATGTGTTGTGTGCACTTCCCCTTTAAGTTGATGTCTTCCCTTCCCTGGTGTTGGAAGGGTTAACTTTCTTCCTAGTGTGTGTGTGCACTGGGTGTGTCTGACTGTGGGTGTGGCTACTTGGCCCTATATAGTCTCTGCTTTAGGCAGTAGTCAGAGAGGGTGCTTCATCTGTTATTGCAGCATATGGCTTACTGGGTTCCTGTGTGATGTCTGTTGTGTGCTGTGTCCTTGGTGTTGGTTGTGGATAGCAGCACTTGCATGTGGGTTCCAGGTTATGTGTCTGTGGCAGGTAGGTGTGGTACTAGTCTCACTTACCTGTCATTGCTATATGTCTGTTTAGGTTTCCCCTTTCTATGTAGCTTGGCCAGTGAGACTCCTGTTCCTCCGTGTCTAGGAGGAACGGGTCGTCTTACCCTGCTCCTAGTCCAGGGCCACCCTGAGGGCGAGCAGGAATATCAGGTTCCGGAGTATGAGCCCTCCCACCTTCAGGGTTGGCTCATACAGATAAGAGACAGGGTCAGAAATAGGGATGTGTAGGAGGTGACCAGCTCCCTAATTCTCTGTCCTGGCCTTGCAGCGACTCCATCTGCTGATACCGCACGGCTGAGGGTTTTCCCCATCCGCAGCCGTGACAACACGACAGTTGTTTTTCTCTGCGTCCGTTCAGTTTTTTTGGGCTGATCAGATGGTTACCCATACATTTCTATGGAGCCGTTAAAACTGTGGTGTAGTCAACCATTTCTTTTCCGCGTCCGCTGTCTGTGTTTCCCATCCGCAAAAAAAGTATTGCATGTCCTATTCTTGTCCACCATAAACGTTTTGCGGACCCATTGAAGTCAATGGGTCCTCAAAAAAAAATGCGGATGACCAACAGAAGCCATACGTATGTCATCTGCATCCGTTTTTTTAGGGGGGGGGGGGTGGTTGCTGGGAAACTTGTATATAGTACATTTCAAGAATTACAGCCTTCAGGTTTTTTTTGCGGACCGCAAAAAAAAAACTGAAGAAACACGGAAACACAACCTACAAAATTTGCGGACAAATGGAACGGATGTGGATGTAAAAAAAAAAAAAAGGAATAGGGATGCGTTATTTGCTGACCGCAAAAAAACAACTGTCGTATGCATGTAGCCTAAGAGCAAATTAAATGCAGATGGACACACACAATCAGGCATAAACTAATGCTGTAATTTACCCATTTTTTGGCGGAAAATTGAAACTTGCCATATTCTTGAATAATGTGCCTGAGACCCCTCAATACATGTACATCATAGTGATTACATTTCCTTCCCTTTTATTGAAGCACATTTTCTGGCTGCATTCATTTAAATGGATTTTCTTTTGTGCCACAGTCTTCGAAGAAACCACCGTCCAGCTGCCAGTCACAATACACTGACAATTAGTGGGGCTGGCCCGATTTTCAAGACATCATAAACATATGTTTAGCTGGCGGCATCCAAGCTTTCAGTATTTGGCCAGGCAATTGTCTGGATCCCATCTGTAGCTGAACTGGAAACTCCCTCATTCAATTTAGTGGCTTCGTACCAAGTTTTTTAAACTTACAGCAAGTTCAAGAAGGAATGTTTCATTAAATCTTTATAGAAACTAGGTATCGCCTTTGTGCTTAAAGGCATGCTTACCTTAATTGCAACACAAGGGACTGTACATTATTACGGTGTATTATCTCTTGGTGCAGGCTGTAGGCAAATCCAGGTTAATGTCTTTATCTCTTTCTTGCTATGCTTTCTTCAAAGAGGAATTCCACCTCAAAGTGAATGCCACCATTAATTGACATCTCATTTTTAGAACTGAAATTCTGTGCTGAATAATTTTGTAATTTATCTTTATAGTGATCAGAGCTTCATATTTCTGATACAGAACTCCAAATCCTCTACATGGGGTACCATTTTGGCTACCTGCATTAACCTCTAGCTTGGTATGCAGAAAGCTCCTGTGCTCCACCTAGCCGTGACTGCAGGTAGCCAGAATAAAATTGTCACGACCGCTATCCCAGCAGCAGTCGTGTCGTACCAGACGGAGGGGAAGGGGGACCCTTATCTACGGATGGGAAATAGAACGGCCACCCCTGACTAACCCTAAGCTGGCACCTGTCTGCCCTGATACCCTAGACGGGGTGTGAACCCGTGCGGCGAGCAGGATGCCTAAACCCTCAGTCACCCTAGCAAGACTAGACTGGGGAAAGGCAGATGGGAGCACTAGTCACCATCACTCATGTCTAGGAGAACAACAGGGGAAGACAACAACAAACAAACAATCTATAACAGAGATAGACTTATCCAGTCACGAGCAGAGAATGTGATCCCAATAACGACAGTCCACGCCAGACAAGAGCTCCACAGCAATACCGTCAAACGATCTTCTTCAAAGGTCAGAAGAACACTGCAAGTAAGGACTATATCTGGCAATGACTGCAAGTGAAACTGAAACTAATATAGTAGCTGGGAGTGGTAGACAGGACTCACCTGAGAAGGATGCCTACAAACTCCCAGTCAGGACAAAAAGGTTCACAAGGCAAAACCTGGATGACATACCCTGAACCACGGAGCAAACTCACAAGCTATCGCGAGTAGCAAGTCGCTGCGACCTTCTCCTCCCAGACCTGTCTGTATCAGTCACAGTCGTAACAGAAATCTTTTTAATTCCATGGCTATGCAGGAGAGTTGGAGCTCTTTATCAGATGAAAAGAGCTCTGAGTGCTATGTGAAAAAAAGTGAATTAACTCCTTCCTGCCACAGTCAGGACAGGATGGGGTTAATACACAAACAGCAGGATCACAGCTAACTGTACAACCAGCAGGCGTCACACTCACATTGAAGATCTTAGCTGAGTGCACCCTTGCCGGCTTTTCTTCCGTGTAACAGCCTTTCACAGGGATCAGATATCTGGAGACCACTTTGGCTGGTCTCCGCTATCTTCATTGTGACCACAGCTGTGTAAAGACAATGCGGTCACAGTAATTTGCAGCTCCATGTGCAACGGGCTGTCTTCCCAGGGCGGTCAGGTCCCAGTGTTTAGGAATGCCGAGTGATTTTGTTTTACTGTGCTCCTACCTGGATGCTACAAGGAATTGTAGTTGGTGGAATAAGTAGAGTCCAGACTTGGTGACGTAGGGTGGCTTTGGCTCCGTTTTCCGGCTCAGAGGTACTAAGTACTTTTATATATCAGGAATGTGCTGCTCTGAGTGTATTTTTCCATCACATTATACACTGATTGTTTCCATGGTTACAGCCACCCTGCAATCCATCAGTGGTGGTCGTGTGTCACGAGGGTGTCAAGAGCCACGTCTGACTCCGTTATACCCGGGGTCAGGAAGTCGCAGCGGGTGGCTGCGCGCTCTATGTCTAAAGATCATGCTGCTTCTTAATGATAGCTTTCTGTGTTTGCCTTGCAATCCTTTTTGTCTCACTCAGGGATCCGTAGCTTCTTCTCCTCAGCTGTTCCTTGTCCAGCACTCCCAACCTCCTTATATTCTCCTCTCCCACTTCTCTGGTTGCCAGATATAGAGCTTCCTGCCTGGACTTCTATACTGACCCACTGGAGCTGTGTTGCTACGTTCCCTGGTTGTTGTTCCAGAACGTTACCCTCCGGATCCCTGTTGGGCCTTTGTGGTCTGCTGTTGTTGCCCACCTGGGTTTATATGTTTGTCTGTATTGTCTGTCCTCTCCCTGGTGTTTCCCTCTTAGTGTCAGTGGTGCGGACTAGTGATCCCACCGCCCCGTTCACTACCTAGGGCTCATCTTAGGGAAAGCCAGGGTTTTAGGCACGTGATTGGCGTACGGGTGAGGAACCAGTCTAGGGACGTCAGGGCAGTCAGGTGCCAGCCTCAATGTGAGTTAGGGGTCACCACCTTTCCCTCTTCCTTGGACAGGGCTTTCCCTTTTCCCTCCCTTTGTGTCACGTATGTGATCGGCACGCCAGTCGTGATATCGTGCTTGCACACTATAGGATACAGCACTAGCCTTTGTGTGCTCCCAGGGTTCTGGCCACCAGAGAGGTTGACACTTATGCCTCTAGTGTGCACGCATGACCACCACTGCTGGATTGCAGGGTGGTCTGTGACCATGGAAACGAGCAGTGTATAATGTAATGGAAAAATGAATTCAGCCATCAAAGGAAGCAATTTGGATAATAAGTTATAACAATATATTAGTAAGTTGCTCGCATTAACTTTTTCTACATGATAAATAGCACTTACTGAAGTGAGACAACCCCTTTAAGACCCTTGTGTACATAGATTGGCGGTAATGTAATTGAATGTCTCAGGATCCCGTTTTTGATAATCATTGGGTGTTCCAGCAGTCAGACCCCCAGCAATCTGATATTTATCACCTATCCTGTAGATCAGCAATAGGTCATTATGGTAGGACAACCCTTTTAAATATACTGTAGATTATGTGCAATCTGAGGAGGTTATGATTTGATAAATATCATGCCAGACATTTATGCTTAAAGGGGTTAAAAGGGTTGTCTCACTTTAGTAAATGGCATTTATCATGTAGAGAAAGTTAATACAAGGCACTTACTAATCTATTGTTATGATCCATATTGCCTCCTTTCCTTTCCATCACAATATACACAGCACATATACGTGGTTACGACCACCCTGCAATCCTGCAGCGGTGGCCGTGCTTACACACTATAGGGAAAGGCTGGAAGTGTGCATAGGCCAACACCTTTACCTATAGTGTGCAAGCATGGCCACCGCTGCTGGATTGCAGGGTGGTCGTAACCACGGATACGTGCTGTATATAATGTGATGGAAAAGAGCCAATAAGGAGAATCAGAATACATTAGTAAGTGCATTGTATTAACTTTCTCTACATAATAGCGTTAGCACGGATGCAGCAGGCTGTTCCCCTGCCGGAACATCCTGCCGGACCCTGCTACTGCAGTGTGAAAGTAGTCTAAATTCTGCCACATGTATGTTTGTGCATTTTGCTGTGAATGTCTGCCATCATACTTCATCTTTAATATTTCTGTTGTCACTGTAAGTGCTCATGAACACGACCGTTGGATGTTTTGCAGTCCGCAAATTGCTGATCCGCAAAACATGGACACTGGGTGTGGGCATTCCACATTATGCGGAACAGAACAGCCGGCCTCTAATAGAACAGTCCTATCCTTGTCTGTAATGCCGACAATAATAGGACTTGTTCTATCATTTTGCGTACAGTATATTGGACAATTAATTGGTGGGACACCCACCAATCCCCCAAAAAGGACGTCCCTCTGTCCCACAGAGAATGAATGGATTGGCAGGGAGCACGCTTGATCCACCTCTCTATTAGAGAAAGGTAGACGGACCACCATTCTTGTGATCTGACCACTAGGACCCCCATTTATCAGTTAGTTATCCCCTATCCACAGTGGAAACTTGGCACAGCCCTTTTAACTGCAAATGGAGACTATAACTGCTTGTACCCCACCTTCATGGTCCCATTCAGACATCTCCTATCAGGTGTATAGCCATAGGAGGTGCATAGGTAGGAGTTTTACCCATGCCCTACTGGGTACAAAGTCCCTCTATCACATAAGAAGTTATTATTATGAATAATGGGAAGTGTGTGGGGGGGGGGGGGGATATATTACAAAATTTTAGTTAGGCCTCCTGCATACGAACGTGTGCGCCCCGGGGCCCATGCTGCGGCCCGCAAAAACAGACCCCGGAAACTAAATGCAGTGTCCCAGGGGGTCAGCAGTGCATGCTGGGCTCTGTAGTGCAGACTGACCACTAACCTGGGATCCACTGTCGTCTTCAATCGGGGCAAATACAGGAACAGGCAGATGTTAAAAGTTCGTGACGCCAGTGTCAATTAAACGGTGACACGCCGTGTAAAGTATGGTGGAAGAATGAAGCAAGCACAGGATAGCCAACAAAAACTGGAACTTCCACTGAATATCAGTCAGGATAATACACGGACACTGGTAGTGCACAGTTCCATAAAAGACGGTTGGTTTTAGAAGAATACAGATGGTTCTTGACATTACAGGAAGGCCGGTCTTAGCGATGAATTATACAGAGTGTTGATTACAGGAGATGCAGTACAGGCGGCTTGCACACTATTCCTGACTGGTCCTGCTACATGTGACTTTCCTCCAAGGTCTAATGCCCTTTATCTGGCGTACCCTTGAAGCTGTCCTTATCTAGTACCTCCTCTGTTATCTTGAGTACCTCTCGCTTTATCTGATCGGCCTCTGTGGTAATCTGTGTCTTGGTTTGTGGCTCGCTTATGCTGCTTCAGCTGAACGGATGGTGACTCAGGAGGGGAACCTTTTCCTTGGATCCGGAACCCGGTTACAGGGCCTTTACTACCCTCTCCTAGCCGGCAGGCTTCAGGCCTGCTATGCTCTCACAGGCCCATAGCCTGGCTTTCTCTCAGACACAGGATCATTTCTGACCTCTGCTCCCACTGTCTGTCTCCCCTGCTACTACTTCCTGACTGGGCCTTATATAACCTAGGGTTCCCTAACTCCCTCTAGTGACTCAGAGCTGGAACTACACCCTAGCCGGCCTGCAAAATGCACGTTTCACAGTAACAGGAAAATACCTAGCATGACATTATAAGATGTTTTATACCAACCTCCCCATAACTACAGGGGGAACGACAATACCCAAGTGACCCTTCAGTAGTGACGGGGTATTACTCTCCCGTACACTACATACCCCGCTGCTTTAAGCTGAGTACGACCTCGTACTCCATCAGGGCCCGCCCAACTGGAATCATGACCTGAAATAGAGGAAGACACATGCATGCATACATATATGTCAATTACACTCTTATCAGACCCAATTGGAAATGGTGAAGTCTGGTGACAAGGGGCGTCGTTCTCTTTTTCACAGGATAGTGAGTGGAAAGGGGGCGCTGACCTGGCACAGCGGATGTTGAAAGAACCAGGATAGTCCATGACAATAAATAAGTCCATAATAAATTAACCTCTCAGAGGCTTGCACATAGGAAGTCCATCTCTGGGCACATATACTTGAATAAGAAAACCGGTTATTAAATACTGTCAGCAGCACATATATAAAATGACAATACAGGACTCTGACAATACCAAGGCCTTGTTATCCTGGCAAGTCCTGCTTACCCTTTAAAATAGTGCTGACATAAAAATGTCTTTTCAACCTGAAATGGGGGTAAAAGGGGTAAAATTTGTGCAAAAACTTCAAGGCACAACCGGGAATTCAGCAGCAAACCGGATGTCCCAAACAAAACAAAGGCAGCTGGAAGCATTGATACACAGTGGCACATGATTTAACTAGGATGCCACCGGCCGTGGGTAACTGGCAGCGAGCTTGACCAGCTCTGCCAACTGGAGGGACAAACGGCCATTAAGGAGATGAACAAGAGGGCAAAAGTACTCACAGACGAGTATCATGTTCCTCCTCAGATGACGAGTCGACATAGGGAACCTGCAGCAGTTGTTCCGGCAAGGACGGCCACATTTGAAACCCGTCTCCCCTGACAATTTTTAGAGGGGGAGGTTTATCTTTCACGGCCTCCATTTCGGCCTCCGTTCTCGGGAATGGAAACCACTGCACTCCTCCAGCGCAGCCAAGGTCCGCCACCCCGTACACCCGCTTGCGCAGGGCCTCTAGTTCCGCTTTAGTGCAGGTGGTTGGATCTACCGGAGGTCCAGGGGGTCCGGCCGCTGGGGTAACAAGGGCACCTGCGGTTTGGCGCCGGGCCTCAGCCCACTCCTCTGCTCTCCGGCAGCTGTCCTGTCGCTCCTTCTCCTCCTCTCGTCTCACTGCATCCGGAGGGGGATACCGCTCCTCCAGCCCCTGCAGCACGATGGGCTCCCAGAAAACGTCGGGGCTGAGGTAGGTCTGGTTCTGTAGATGGGTGGTCCGGGCCTTTTCCACATGCGCTCTCCCTGTCTCAACTGGCTCTGACCTCTCTTTCCCAGAGTCCCAGTTCTCGGCCGGCACCTTCGGGCGAGTCACTGCGGTGGCGTAGGGGCCCCTTAGACTTTCGGCAGGGGTGTATTCTATGATCTCCCCCATAGTTAGATTGTGGAGATGCTCTGGGAGGTAGTGCCGTTTTACCGATCGCCGGTTGACATAGAAGTCCCGGCCAGTCCCCAACTCCTGGATAAACCCATAGCCTTTTTCCTTATCAAAGGACACCACGATCCCGCGGCGCCTTTCTAGCTGGGGCTTACCCGGAAAGGAGTCTCCCTGTATGGACTTAGCCATCTCCTCGAACCGCTTCTTCCGGCTGGTGTTCTTTTTCGCCACCGTGGCTCTCAACTCCTCCATAATAGCCGGCCATTCTGCATGCCGGCGACGGATCGGTGGGGACTCAGGTCGGGTGATGCTTAGGTCCATGGCCTGGGCCCAGGGGGTGGCCGTCCAGGCTAGAGGATCCCACGGCCCCAACTCCGGAAAGTCCGGTGGAGTGGCGCCCCACTCGCACGTGGTCTCATCCTCGCTCTCTGCAGCGCACGCCATCTCTTCTCTTCCTGGTTGCTGCATCGACTCTGACTCCTCCCACGCACTGGGCCAGTCTATCTCCATCGGAGCCCCGCCTCCCAGGCGTAACTCTTCAAAGTAGTCAGCCGCGTCGTCACTCCTCAAGGTGGGTGGCGCTCCAGGGCAATCGTCTCCTCCTTCTTCTTGGAAGGTTTCGGCGCCAAATATTCGCGCCTCTGCACATCCTGATGGCGCAGTAAAAAGCCTCATGGCGTCGGCGGCCATTTTAGATGTCCTGATGCTGCAATTCACTGCCAGCAAGCAGGATGACGAAAAATCCAGTAAAACACAGTCCACAAATACGATTTTTCTCTCTGGGGGCAGCGCAACACAGCACAGCGTCTCCGATTCCTCCCAGGCACAACTGCAATCCACAAGTTAGGAACAAAGGTTGCAGTCTTCGCAATACGGTGGTGGAATAATTAAAGCACACAGTTCACACCTCCCTGCACTTCAGAAGCATGCGTATCCCGTTCGTGACGCCAAAAAGAGCGATGCAGTGTCCCAGGGGGTCAGCAGTGCATGCTGGGCTCTGTAGTGCAGACTGACCACTAACCTGGGATCCACTGTCGTCTTCAATCGGGGCAAATACAGGAACAGGCAGATGTTAAAAGTTCGTGACGCCAGTGTCAATTAAACGGTGACACGCCGTGTAAAGTATGGTGGAAGAATGAAGCAAGCACAGGATAGCCAACAAAAACTGGAACTTCCACTGAATATCAGTCAGGATAATACACGGACACTGGTAGTGCACAGTTCCATAAAAGACGGTTGGTTTTAGAAGAATACAGATGGTTCTTGACATTACAGGAAGGCCGGTCTTAGCGATGAATTATACAGAGTGTTGATTACAGGAGATGCAGTACAGGCGGCTTGCACACTATTCCTGACTGGTCCTGCTACATGTGACTTTCCTCCAAGGTCTAATGCCCTTTATCTGGCGTACCCTTGAAGCTGTCCTTATCTAGTACCTCCTCTGTTATCTTGAGTACCTCTCGCTTTATCTGATCGGCCTCTGTGGTAATCTGTGTCTTGGCTTGTGGCTCGCTTATGCTGCTTCAGCTGAACGGATGGTGACTCAGGAGGGGAACCTTTTCCTTGGATCCGGAACCCGGTTACAGGGCCTTTACTACCCTCTCCTAGCCGGCAGGCTTCAGGCCTGCTATGCTCTCACAGGCCCATAGCCTGGCTTTCTCTCAGACACAGGATCATTTCTGACCTCTGCTCCCACTGTCTGTCTCCCCTGCTACTACTTCCTGACTGGGCCTTATATAACCTAGGGTTCCCTAACTCCCTCTAGTGACTCAGAGCTGGAACTACACCCTAGCCGGCCTGCAAAATGCACGTTTCACAGTAACAGGAAAATACCTAGCATGACATTATAAGATGTTTTATACCAACCTCCCCATAACTACAGGGGGAACGACAATACCCAAGTGACCCTTCAGTAGTGACGGGGTATTACTCTCCCGTACACTACATAAAGGCCAGTAAGTTTAACATCTGTTGTGGGTAAACTGTTTGAAGGTTTTCTAAGAGATGCTATCTTGGAGGATCTCAATGAAAACAAGCAAATAACACCATATCAGCATGGCTTCATGAGGGATCGGTCACGTCAAACTAATTTAATCAGTTTCTATGAGGAGTTAAGTTCTAGACTTGACAGCGGCGAATCAATGGATGTCGTATAACTGGACTTCTCCAAAGCATTTGACACTGTACCACATAAAAGGTTAGTATATAAAATGAGAATGTTCGGACTGGGAGAAAACGTCTGTAAGTGGGTAAGTAACTGGCTCAGTGATAGAAAACAGAGGGTGGTTATTAACGGTACACACTCAGATTGGGTCACTGTCACTAGTGGGGTACCTCAGGGGTCAGTATTGGGCCCTATTCTCTTCAATATATTTATTAATGATCTTGTAGAAGGCTTGCACAGTAAAATATACATTTTTGCAGATGACACTAAACTGTGTAAAGTAATTAACACTGAAGAGGACAGTATACTACTACAGAGGGCTCTGGATAGATTGGAGGCTTGGGCAGATAAGTGGCAGATGAGGTTTAACACTGACAAATGTAAAGTTATGCCCATGGGAAGGAATAATGCAAGTCACCCGTACATACTAAATGGTAAAACACTCGGTAACACTGACATGGAAAAGGACCTAGGAATTTTTATAAACAGCAAACTAAGCAGTAAAAATCAGTGTCAGGCAGCTGCTGCCAAGGCCAATAAGATAATGGGTTGCATCAAAAGGGGCATAGGTGCCCGTGATGAGCAAATAGTCCTAACACTTTACAAATCACTAGTCAGACCACACATGGAGTACTGTGTACAGTTCTGGGCTCCTGTGAACAAGGCAGACATAGCAGAGCTGGAGAGGGTTCAGAGGAGGGCAACTAAAGTAATAACTGGAATGGGGCAACTACAGTACCCTGAAAGATTATCAAAATTAGGGTTATTCACTTTAGAAAAAAGACGACTGAGGGGAGATCTAATTACTATGTATAAATATATCAGGGGTCAGTACAGAGATCTGTATTTTTTCGGCCTTATATACTATGTTACTATGTAAATTATGGGCTGCAATGCACAAACTCAAACCATGGGACAGCCGCAGCGGATCGCGGAACCATTCACTTTAATAGGTCCACGATCCGCCCGTTCCGCAAAAAGATAGGACACGTTCTATCTTTTTGCAGAACGGAAGTACGGGACAAAACCCCACGGAAGCACTCCGTAGTGGTTCCGTGGGCTTCCGTTCCGCATCTCCGGATTTGTGGACCCATTGAAGTGAATGGGTCCGCATCCATGATGTGGAATGCCCACGGAGCGGCGCCCGTGTATTGCGGATCCGCAAATGCGATCCGCAATACGGCAACGGGCAGCACACGTTGTGCTTCCGCTTCCGTTCAGTTTTTCCGCAAAAAAATCTCCGTATGGTTTCTGTATGCGATCCGTTTTTTGCAGATCGCAAACGTAAACATAAAATTCGCAATCATTACTGTAATGCACAGTAATGTTTGTAAACAGTAAACACATGGGCAAAGTGGGAATGGATCCTCCAAAAAACAGATGACATACGGATGTGTTCCGTATGCATTTCGTATTTTTTGCGGACCCATTGACTTGAATGGAGCCACGGTACGTTATTTGCAGACAAATTCTATCTTTTAGCGGAACAGATATACGGAAATACAGAAACTGAATGCATACGGCGTACATTCCGTTTTTTTGTGGAACCATTGAAATGAATGGTTCTGCATACGGACCACAAACGCAAACAGCAAAAATGGAACGGAAACGGAAAAAAAGTACGTGTGCAAGAGGCCTAAATATGACCGCATCCAGCAGCTTCAGCACCCGATAACAACATTAGAAAACTGAAATCCGGAAGGAAGACCATGTTTTTCTCCTGAGTAATATGATTCGATTATTGTTCCTTAGCCACAATATGTGGGAGTTATTAGTAATTTCTCATGTCAACTGCCTCGGTCGTAGCCGCCCATCCCCTCCTGTGTAATTAGAAAAGCGTGGATGTTAAACCTCCGGAGAGAGATGCCTAATCTCTCCTCTTCGCCATTAATGATCTGGCTCTCAGAGCCGCACTTAGGTTTTTTGCCTTCTGATTGGATTCACAAGCAACAACCTGAAATGGATGAAAGCTAAAATATGTATATGTATATAAAAAATCCAACATATGTATGTCATACATGACGTTAGTTAAAAGGGTACATATACATATGGGGGGCTGATAACTATCAACTATCTTCAAAGCTGGCTTTACGGCCATGTTTTCCCAAAGATTACAGCTGACCGCTGGGAGTCCTAGGAGGGATAGTTCAAAGCAGTCAACCCCTTAAGGCTACTTTCTCACTCGCGTTTTAGCTTTCCGTTTGTGAGATCCATCATGGGCTCTCACAAGCGGTCCAAAACGGATCAGTTTTGCCCTACGGCATTCTGAATGGAAAAGGATCCGCTCAGAATGCATCAGTTTGCCTCCGTTCCGCCTCTATTCCGCTCTGAAGGCGGACACCAAAACGCTACCTGCAGCGTTTTGCTGTCTGACTGACGAAGCGGAGCGAGATGGATCCATCCTGACACACAATGTCAAATGTCAAAGTCAATGGGGACGGATCCGTTTTCACTGATACAATATGGCGCAATTGACTTTCAACGGTGTTCAAGACGGATCAGTTTTTGGCAATGTTAAAGATAATACAAACGGATCCGTTCTGAACGGATGCATGCGGTTGTATTATCAGTGCGGATCTGTCTGTGCAGATCCATGACGGATCCGCGCCAAACGCGACTGTGAAAGTAGCCTTAATTCCATAATTCTCTTTAGAAGTTGTAGCAACAGAAATCTGTAAGTGGCATCACCGGGGTTAAAAGGTTCTGTAGAGCCCTTTTATGTTTTACATTTTGCAGATATAGATTCAAGGTGAAAGGAATAGGAGCAGGAGGACTAAAAGGGTTTATCCAGAATAAATCATCAGTATGATAAAAGCTGGCACCCCTGCCACGGCGCTCCGTGAGAGCTTGGGCCTCTTTCTAAGGCCTAGTTCACACGAACGTATGGCTTTTATAGTTTTTTTAGGTCAGTTTTTCACGGATCCGTTATTCCGTTTTTGAGTTCTGTTGTGTTTCCGTTTCCTTTCCGTTCCATTTTTCCGTATGCCATGTACAGTATACAGTAATTACATAGAAAAAAATGGGCTGGGCATAACATTTTCAATAGATGGTTCCGAAAAAACGGAGCTGATACGGAAGACATACAATGCATTTCCGTATGTGTTCCGTTTTTTTTTGCGGACCCATTGACTTGTATGGAGCCACGGAACGTGATTTGCGGGCAATAATAGGACATGTTCTATCTTTCAACGGAACGGAAAAACAGAAATACGGAAACGGAATGCATACGGAGTACATGAATTGAAATGAATGGTTCCGTATACGGAATGAAAAAAACGGCCCGCAAAACGGAAGCAAAAAACGGTAGTGTGAAAGAGGCCTAAGCCAGTGATGTCACCGTACATTAGTCACGTGACCTAGGCACAATCCCACTCAAGCGAAAGGGTCTGAGTTGCAATACCAAGCGCAGCCGCTATACAATATATGGAGCTTTGCTTGGTGAGCGCTGCAGAATTTTTACACAGCTGTGGGTGCGCCGGGTATTGGACCCCCACCAATCTGATATTAATGACCTACCTTGAGGATAGGCCACCAATATTCAGAACCCCTTTTAATTTCTGTTATTGACTGTGAGGAGGAGCGGAGGGGGGAGCACTGCGTGGCAGGGGTCAAAGTAACAGCTCCATGGGGGAAATTGACATAAAATTTCCCATTCCAGAACTTGAAGGCTGGAGAAGTCCGACACACAAACAATTTAGCTTACAAAAAAATATAAAGATTAAGGGTACTTTCACACTTGCGGCAAGACGGATACGACAGGCTGTTCACCATGTCGGATCCGTCCTGCGGCTATTTCGCCGGACCGTCGCTCCGTCCCCATTGACTATAATGGGGACGGGGGCGGAGCTCCTGCGCAGCACGGTGGTGCACGGAGAAAGGGCGCCGGACTAAAATGACTGCATGTCAGGCTTTTTAGTCCGGCAGCTTTCTCCGTGCACCGCCGTGCTGCGCCTGAGCTCCGCCCCCGTCCCCATTATAGTCAATGGGGACGAAGCAGCGGTCTGTGGGCACAGCGAAATAGCCGCAGGACGGATCCGACATGGTGAACAGCCTGTCGGATCCGTCCTGCCGCAAGTGTGAAAGTAGCCTTAGCAGAGTCAAGTTTTTATTTTTGGATGGAGAAATTCTCTATATATTAGATTTGATTGAAGAAAACATTTATTCATCATGGCGGTCTTCACAGGTGGAGACTCTTGGATGGAGCAACAAGCAAGAGAGAGTAGCTACAAGGAGCATCTGCCTGTTGATTTCAGGGGACATCATGTAATATTTCTTTTCTCCTGTGGTGGTGCTGTAGGAGAACGGAACGTTTGCTGAATACAACAAATCACTGATCGTCAGTGAACACTTAAAAAAAAAAATGAGTCTAATAAGGGCTTGTTCACACGAATGTGTGATGCCGTTGCCGTATTGCAGACCGCGGCAATACGCGGGCACCGTTCCGTTATTATTCCGCATCACGGATGCGGACCCGTTCAATTCTATGGGTCCGCAAATCCGGAGATGCGGAGTGGAAGAACAGAGCGGAACACTACGGAGTGCTTTCTGGCATTCCACACCGCAAAAAGATAGAACATGCTCTATCTTTTTGCGGAACGGAAGGATCGGGGACCCATTCAAGTGAATGGGTCCACGATCCCCATGCGCCTGCCCCACGGATGGTGCCCGTGCATTGCGGACTGCAATTTGCGGTCCACAGCACAGGCACTGGCTTCACACGAGCCCTAAAGCAGACACCTTTAAGAGCTTTTTAAAATGTCCAAAAATGTTCCATTTATCCTTAAAAGGACCATCCTCTGAACGATATGAGAAGACAACTTTTGGGATTGATAAGGATATATTGCATATTGTACCTGGAGCGATTTCATGTCCCACATGCCAGAAAATAAAAAAAAGTTTCTTCTCAGAGATTCTTGCAGCTGGCTGATAAGGAAACATGTCTCTACATAATATACTGAAGTCATTAGACAGAACTTCTGCAGCAAAGCACCAGATAGTGTAGTGAAGATTTTCATTCAATTAAATAGTATTTCAGAAGAAATTAAACCCTAGGAGCTCTGAGTCTGAAACTTCTGATGTAGAGAGGCCTCGGGGTATACTGGGAGAAGGCTTTATAATGGTACATTTCCCAGGATTGGGAATTGTAAGATATTCCCTTTATTAATATTTATTATACATGTAATTAGAGCTCAAAGGGGAAAGTATGGCTGCTTTCTTCCATAAAACAGTGCCTCAGCTGTCCACAGGTTGTGTGTGGTATTGCAGCTTAATCATTCACCTCAATGGAGCTGAGCAGCAATACGACATATAACCTGTGGGAAGGTGCGGTAATGTTCTAATCATGAACAACACCATTAGGGCTCGTTCACACGAACGTGTGCTGCCCGTTGCCGCATTTGCGGATCCGCATTACACAGGCATCGTTCCGTGTGCATTCCGCATCACGAATGCGGACCCATTCACTTCAATGGGTCCTCAAATCCGGAGATGCGTAACGGAAGCACGGAACGGAACACTACGGAAGCACTACGGAGTGCTTCCTGGGGTTCCGTTCCGTGCCTCCGCACCGCAAAAAGATAGAACATGCTCTATCTTTTTGCGGAACGGAGGGATCACGGACCCATTCAAGTAAATGGGTCCATGATCCCCACGGACAGGCACGTTTGTGTGAACAAGCCCTTAGTCACAGTGGAGAGCCAATAAGCAAAACAGGCTCCCACATTACATGGACTGGACGAATGCTATACTGCATTTACCCTATAGCGGCCACTGCAGGGGAAACGTGTGTCCGGAATTATATTTCGTAATTAAAGGGGTTTTCCCATGACTATTGTAAAAAAAAGAAAATCAGACATCATATAGGACATGACAATTAGGGATGAGCGAACCCGAACTTTACAGGTTCGGGTTCGGCATTTGGGCAGTGGAGGAATCCCGTTATGGATTCCGTTACAACGGACTATAAAGGAATTCTATGATAAAATGCAAAATGGAAGAGGCATTCCGCTTTAATCCGTCATAATAGAAGTCTATGGGCAAGCATAAAGGATCCGTCTGGTTTCAATTTTTTATCCTGCAGGAAACCTTCATTTGGGAGGTTCGCAGAAAGGCGCGTCGGGGTTGGCTCCATCCTGGAGGAGACACAATATGGGTAACTGATTGTGTCCTATATACTGCCATAGCACTTGAAATTGAATTGGGTTTGTTTGGATTATTATAAATTGTTACCACTATGTCCTCTCTCAGTGATGCCGCCATTTTCCCTGCAATTGTTTTTAATATTTTATATTTGATGAATTTTGTTAATAAAGTATACTATTACTTCATGCGGTCTGGCAGTTTTTTGTAGGTACTTTTAAATGTTTAATTACATGCAATTTCAAAAGTATTTAGATCTAGGTGCTGGTTTGAAAACTGTAGAATTTTTTTTGTGGGACAACCCCTATAATGTAAAAGGGGTTATTTGAGACTGGGAATAACTTGTAATTTGGCCAGGGAAGTGCAGGGATTAAAAAAAGACCACCCGTCACCGAAGCTCCAGTTCCAGCACTAAGGCTGGGTTCAGACTTGAGCGTTTTACAGCGAGTTCCTACGCGCTGTAAAACGCTCAACAGGCAAGAACCAATGATTCCCTATGGGAATGGTTCTCACCTGAGCGTTTTACAGCACGTACGATCGCGCTGTAAAACACCCGACGCCCCAAGAAGTACAGGAGCTTCTTTGGGGCGTCTTGTCGTGTGTTCCTGAACATAGACTTCAGCGGGAACGCACGACAATGGGCGTTCACTTGTCTCTGTATGCGCGATTGCAAACGCCCGTACAATCGCGCATACAGAGCGTACGTTCAGTATAGTTTATCTGTTTTTAACAGACGTTTTATTCACTGTCGTGTCCATTTAGCCTAAGTATGACTTGCTGTCTACACATATCACAGCTGCCGGCCAATCAATGGCCTCAGTATTGACAGATGCCTGCACACATCCCTGCTGAGGTAATTAACTTTAAAGGGGTATTCCCATCACAGACAATGGGGCATATTGCGAGGATATGCCCCTATTGTCTGATAGGTGTGGGTCCCAACTCTGGGACCCACACTTACAATGAGAACAGAGTGGGGAGAGCTGTGACTGGAGGACCCCAGATTTCCCAGGGTCTGTCCACCACCAAGCGCTGCTCCCATAGAAGTTAACGGAAGCGCATCGCGCACGTGTGGCCCCTGCTCCCATTCATTTTTAGATTAATCAAGTTTTATTGAAGTTTTCAAATTAAACTTTACAGAATAACAATGCCCCAAGTAGGAGCGCCATGACAATTTATGACAGTATTGGTACAATAAGTCAAGATAGCATGCACTTACATAAATCGCACAATCCTATCAAATTTATTCCGTCCTGTCATAATTTGCTGTTCAGATTGTCAACAAAGAGTGACCAACAAAAAAGAGAAAGAAAGAGGGGAAAGAAGAGGGAAAGGGAGGGGAAGGAACTATATCCCTTTCGCTAAGGGAGATATAAAGTCTAAAGCTTACACCACCACAGTACATTAAGGTCCTCCTACCTCATGTATCCAGAATTGCTCCCATTCATTTTTATGGGGCAGACGGAAATAGCCGAGCCAGTGCTCGGCTATTTTCGGCGGCCCCATAGAAATTAATGGAGGGTGGCTGCGCATGTGCAGTGTGCCCTCCGTTTATTTCCCTGCTTCGTTCTCATTGTAGCGATATGCCCCCCTTGTCTGTGATGGGAATACCCCTTTAACATCAACTAGGGCCATACATTTCCCCTGCAGTGGCCACTACAGGGGAAATGTAGTATTGCATGTGACCATTCAAATGAATGGGCGAACAACATAATATATGGCTGCGCCAAGCCCAACAGAGTTGGAGGCTCTTTTGCTTAGTGGCTCTCCACTCTAATAGAGAGGGGTCCCAAGTGGGACACCCCCTCCCTTCCATGAAGTCCATAAGCTCTAAAAGGGCTTCTAGGCAAGACATGTCTAGTCGAGAGAACCATTTTACTATCCTGTCAAATAAAAATTCTGCCTAGTTACGCAATTCTCATTCTGGGCAGCCCATGTGCCGCCCATGTGCCGCCCCCCTCCATTATAACAAATGGGAAACAGAGTGTCCACTCATTCACCTTGTTCCCATGGGAGGTGATGTTCCAAATGGTCAGATCCTCTCCATTAGGTGTAACATGAAGCTGGTGAGGCCCAATGCTACATCTGTAACACAGCCATCCGCCTACCTGTACCTACTGTGGTGGAGGAGCCTTTGAATTTCCTCATGCCCCAATGCCCGGGTGTATCTGCTATCTACTGTAAACATTTTAAATATAGGATTTTTAATTCATGGACTTAGCAGTACTAATAAGATTATTAGATGAGGGGCCTTTGAAATGTTCTTTCCGTTCATACAGTACGTGCAATTGCCAATTTTAACGTCTGATTTCACCCTAGTCCATTGGCACAGTAGAAATCCTCAGAAATAGGCACGTTTGTCTGAGCGTCTGCGCCACATCAAGTCCTTTTTTTTTTTTTTTTTTTAAACAATATCACTTCCCGTCTCTCACATCAAATGAACACTAAAGCCGAAGAAATATCACGCTAGAAAAAAAAAATGGGCACAATCCGACACACAGGGTTTAATAGCTGAACGCTACAATATAGATCAGATTATCTGGCTGCACAAAGGCAAAAAAAGAAACACACAAAAAATGTCTGGCTGTAAAATCTCTGTGTAGCAGAGATCTTTCAATATTACGATGTAAGGAGCTGCAGAGGAAATCACGCTGATAATATACTGTGGATGGATCGTACTGTGCAACAGTATGAGGAGATGGGGGAGGGGATACTATGGCAGCCCTATATCACCGAGCTAAAGTGAAGCTCTACCTCTCATTGGCATTGGATGTATATTCAGCAAATGTTGTTCAGTGTAGTGTTTAAAAGCTCTCCTGTTGGTACGGGAAACCATCAACATGTTGGATCGGCTTAGCTTGTTAACACCTGAATGCCCCCTGCTGCTATGATCATTAAAACATACATCAATTTCTAATTAACACAATTGGTATTTGTAGGCTAATTAGACAAACTGGATGGAAAGGGTTTTCCGACATTTTACTCCTGACGACGTATCCTCAGGCCTTCTCCGTTCCTACCAAGCACAGTGCCATACAGTGTATATAATGGTATCACAGCTCAGCCCCATTCACTTTAATGGGACTGAGCTGCGCCTAGGCCACGTGATTGATGAACATGTTGTCACTGGCCTAGGGAAAGCAGCAAAGAAGGCCACGGCGCTACTGTGAGTGCTGCGCTGCCTTCTTGAACAGCTGATCTGGCGGAAGTTCTGGGTGCTGGACCCCCACGGGCCAGATACTGATGATCTATTCTAAGGATAGGTCATCAGTAGTAAAATGTCAGAAAACTCCTTTAAGTCATAACAAGGTCCATCAACAGCAGTTTTCCAGGTAGTGTCATTTTTTTCTGAGCTGCACAGAGAAAAATCAGATTGGAAATTTAAATAAAACCAAGGAAACCATCAGCATGTTGTTGCTGACTGATTAACCTATTGGCACTGAACGCCCCCGTCTGTCATTCTAATTAATACATGAATATTAACTGCAGATTTCACACATTAACCAGATTAGCTGGATATCCAAGCCATAAGAGATCTGTCAACAGTAGATTTCCTGGTAACACAATATTTTTCTGTACTACAATTAAGACCTTGTGCACACGAACATATTTTTATTTTTTTTTGCGGATAGGATTCGGACCCATTCATTTCAATGGGTCTGCAAAAAATGCGGACAGCACACGTGTTCTATCCGCATCTGTATGTCCGTTCCGTAGCCCCGCAAAAAAAATAGAAGTACTTACCTGTCCATGCTCCTGCAGCTAGTCGGTCCCCTCTAATGCGGCGCCGCTGGCGGAACTTCGTTACCGGGGCAACCAGCCCAGTTGACAGTGGGGCTGATCGGCTAAGGCTACTTTCACACTTGTGGCAGTGTGATCCGGCGGGCAGTTCTGTCGTCGGAACTGCCCGCCGGATCCGCCGATTTTGATGTGACTGAAAGCATTTGTGAGACGGATCCGGCTGCTCTGTGTTTGTTTCTTCCTTGGTTCTGACAGTATTCTCTGGTTTTGATTCAACCTTTCTGACTTCCCCTTTTGTCTTCTCTAAGTAGAGCCTGCCCACTTAGTCAGGTCTGAGACCGTCGACCAGTTGGGGACCGTCGTTTAGGGCAGATCATCCAAGTAAGTAGGGACAGTGGTGTGGGTAGTGGTCAGGTCTGCACTGTTCCCTACCTGACATGACACATTAAAAGCCATTGAAAAGGTAAATCAGAATTTTCCTGCCATTGTTTACAGGGTGTATGGGGCCCCCATTCTCATGATCGGTGGGGTTTCTATCTCCTATCCACCACACAAGGATAGAACAGATCAGCAGAAGATTAAAAGGGTTTTCTGAGATTTTTTTTACTGATGACCTATCCTCAGGATAGGTCATCAGTATCTGATAGCTGGGGGTCCGACACCCAGGACCCCCGCTAATCAGTTGTTTGAGAAGGCACCAGTGCTTGTGTGAGTACTGCAGCCTTTTCGCAGCTTATCAAGCACAGCGCAGTGCATTAAATAGAGGCTGTGCTTGGTATCGCACCTGAGCCCCATTCACTTCTATGGGGCTGAGCTGCTCCTAGGCCACGTGACCGATGAATGTGTCATCACTGGCTTAGGAAAAGCTGAGAGAAAGCAGTAGCTCTCAGAGGAGTTCCGCTGCCTTCTCAAACAGCTGATCAACGGGGGGTACCAGGTGTTGAAACCCACATCGATCAGATACTGATGAGTTACTGTATCTCAATCTATCTCTGTAGTGAGAGGGGGGCCCAGTGGTAGACTTCTCCTGCTTGATGACAGACTCACAGCACTTTCCTTCAATCATCAAGAGAGGACCCAGTGGTAAATGTCTTCTGCTTCCTGACGGAGATTCGTCTCCGTACATCATTCAAATGTATGGGCTCCAGCGAGGCAAATTCGTAATCACTAAAGTATCGCGAGACTTCAGTGATAACTCTATTCACCTCGCCGGAGCTCACACACTTAAAATTTTTATAGAGATGGGTCTTCAGCTATTCTGACCCTGCTGCAGTGAGGGATACTATTAAGACACCCATTACTCCTGGACACGATTACCCAGTCATATCACTAAAACCCTTCACCCCACATGGACATTACAGCTGCTATTGCAAAAGTACTAATGCCCACCATAGATTCTGCAAGAAGAGACTTGAGAGGAAGGAGGGCCATAACTCTCAACCTTGCCAAAAGCCACATGTTGTTATTTGGGACATAATTGCACCGTGTACAAATGGAACTGTGTCTTCTATATCTGGATGTACTACGACTCCCTTTTTGCACTTAAGCAAAAAAGGGGTTTGTTCTGCTACATTTGGCCTGGTTAATGGCTCCCATACCATACGCTTGCATTCCACACACCCTGCCGTACACCTATACAAGCACCTAACATCACGAGACTACCATCAGGCAGGAGCCCAGAACCAGGGTGTGCCCCAGGTGAAGAAAAAGTGCCCCTTCCTTTTCCATGCACCATTATCACTCCTATCGTCTGCTTCAGATCATAAGGGGAATGCTGCAGATGTGACTGATGCATATGTACATCATATGAAAGGAAAGT
The DNA here is from genome assembly GCF_014858855.1 of Bufo gargarizans. NCBI lineage: Eukaryota > Metazoa > Chordata > Amphibia > Anura > Bufonidae > Bufo > Bufo gargarizans. The sequence continues at coordinate 3,061,814 of NC_058090.1, read as the reverse complement.
TTTTAACAACATTAGGGATCTGCATGTGTGAACAGGGCCGGCAGTGACAGACTTCACTTGACCCAGCAGTTTTAAAAGTCCACTTCATTTAATTTAGCATTAGGCAGAATACAGGACAAATAAGTTGTGCAATCACTTGGGTGAAGACACGCCAGCACAAACAAACACAATTCACAAAATCAGCCTTGTCCATCTGGGCACTTACTAAAGTACATCAACCGTATGTACCTCAGCTAGGTACACGTCACAAAGAGATCAGGCCTTTAGAGGTGACAGGTCTACCAGCTTCAAGGCTCTATTTATTCTCTAGTAACAACTCCAGTCACTAAGCCTGAGAACTACTCAGGCTAGGGGTAACAGCTGTACTTCCGTTGAGTTTCCTGGTAGGTACCTCTACCAATCCTACCTACCATTCCAAAAAACATCCATCCCATAAATAAAGTCTGAATAAATCAGTTCCAGCAAACTATACAGCCTTTTATCTCACCCATCTGGATTCTTTTTACCTCACCCATCTCAGCAAACCCCCTCCAGTACTTTAACAAAGACATTGTTACACAACATAAAAAAGGTACTTTGCATCCAATCATCTCTTCCTTCTCATACAAGTGTTGTCCTTGTAGGTAAGAACTAGTGCTACAGCATTCACGTTTGGTTGCTCTCCAGTGCCACCTCACCTAGTGGACAAAACATTAGAAGCTGTGATTTGCAGATGTCGCTTTTTGTGCTGTGTAAGGCTACTTTCACATTAGCGTTTTTTGCGGATCCGTCATGGATCTGCAAAAATGCTTCCGTTACAATAATACAACCGCATGCATCCGTGATGAACGGATCCGGTTGTATTATGTCTTCTATAGCCATGACAATGTAAGTCAATGGGGACGTATCCTTTTTCTCTGACATAATAGAAAACAGATCCGTCCCCATTGACTTACATTGTGTGACAGGACGGATCTGTCTTGCTCCGCACCACATCGTGGACAGAAAAATGCTGCAGGTAGCGTTTTTGTGTACGCCTCCAGAGTGGAATGGTGACTGAACGGACACAAACTGATGCATTCTGACAAGATCCTTTCCCATTCAGTATGCATTAGGGCAAAACTGATCCGTTTTGGACCGCTTCTGAGAGCCCATGACAGATCTCACAAACGGAAAGTCAAAACACTAATGTGAAAGTAGCCTTGACTGATGTGCCTCTGTACTGTGATCTTCTCATCCTGCAGTAACACATCATAACTGTAAGCATTTTGCATACTGCGTATCTTGCATTTTTTATACTGAGTGGTTAAAAAATAAACATGAATCATGGCGTACATTCTTATAATATTAAATATTGATCACATTGTTCTCCTGTAAATTTGGATTTTAACATTTCATGAGTCTAGTCTCAGTATTATCCTCATAGCACCCCCCCCCCCCTTTATGTTTGTAATGATGGACAAGAAAGCTGAATATATGGAGGGTTTTGTAAGCATCTGGATATACAGAACATCTGTTGGGCACTTAGGATATATAGATATTAGATAGATAGATAGATGGATAGATACAGTGGATATAAAAAGTCTACACACCCCTGTTAAAATGTCAGGTTTCTGTGATATGAAAAAATGAGACAAAGATAAATAATTTCAGAACTGGGCTGCAGAGGTAGCAGTCGCTACCGGGCCCAGGAGCCTGAAGGGGCCTGAAGACACTTGTACCGCATAAGAAGACACACAAAGCACTGAGGGAAGGGGGGTCCAAGCTGAACTCTTGCACCGGGGCCCATGAGCCTTTAGTTATGCCACTGACCCCCTCCCCCCAATACCCCCAAATACTATCCTGAAGAAACATTACTGCCCCCCATAGTAATAGTGCTCCTCATAGTCCCACCAATAGTAATAACCTTCTAGAATGCCCTCATTAGTAATACTGCCCCAACCGTGATACTGCTCCTCAACAATGCCCCCATTATTAGAAGAGCCCTCCCATATTAATAATACCCTCACAGAGTCCCCAGTAGAAATAAGGCCCCCTATTGTTCCCCCAGTGGTAATAAAGCTCCCTACAGACCCCTCAGCAGTAATAAGGCCCCCATAGTGCGCTTAGTAGAAATAAGGCGGATCTATAAGACCCTCCTATAGAGCCCCCAGTAGAAATAAGACTGCCTATAATGTCCCCTGGATCTGCAGTGCCCCCTGCAGTTATAATCCTCCCTCCACCATACAGTCCCATGTAAATAACATCACCTCCTCCCCAGCCACCTCCAACGCACAATCCCATGTAAACATCACCCCCTAAGGCTACTTTCGCACTTGCATTCGTGCGGATCTGTCCCGTACTTGTACAGGATGGATCCGCACCGATAATACAAACGAATGCATCCGTTCAGGACCGATTCGTTTGTATTAGATTTGAATTTCTAAGTCCCAATACGGATCCGTCCTGACTTACATTGAAAGTCAATGGGGGACGGAACCGTTTACAATTGCACCATTTTGTGTCAATGCAAAGGGATCAGTCCCCATTGACTTACATTGTAAGTCAGGACGGATCCGTTTGGCTCCGCAAGGCAATCCGGACACAAAAACGCTGCTTGCAGCATTTTGGGGTCCGCCTCCAAAACGGAACGGGGCCGAACGGAGCTGAACGAATGCATTCTGAATGGATCCGCATCCATTCAGACTGCATTGGGGTTAAACTGATGCATTTGGGGCTGTTTGTGAGAGACCTGAAACGGATCTCACAAGCGGATCCCCAAACCCAAGTGTGAACGTAGCCTAAACATTAAGTCCCATGTACATAAACATCATTCCCCCCCACCATCCACTTTCAACATACAGTTCCATGTAAATAACATCACTCCCTCCCTAGCCACCTCAAGCACACAGTTCCATGTCAATAACATCCTTCCCTTCAGCCCTAACATACATCCCAGTTAAATAACTACAACTTCCAGCATTGCTCTGCCTCTCCCTTCACTTACCTTCTCTCATGTACAGACATCACCATTAGGCTCCTTCTCCTCTTCACTCCGGTCCAATCCTGCACTGGTCACATGATGGTGACATCATCCAGGTCATCCTATCACAGCCTGTTTTGCTGATCACATGACCTGTGATGTCACCACAGGTCCTTCAACTCTTCCCAGTGTATTAGATTAATTTATATTGCCGTTCTGTGTACGGCAATACAGTTGAATCAAGCAGGCAGGCAGGACATTCGGGGCATGGGACAAAACATCTGGGGCCAAGGCCCCGAATGTTTTACCTAGCGATGCCCCTGGGTGGAGGGAAGAAAACTAAAAAAAACTAAAATAATGTGGTTGCATAAGTGTGCAGACCCTGTTATAACTGGGGATGTAGCTGTGTTCAAAATTAAGCAATCACATTCAAAATCATGGTAAATAGGAGTCAGCATGCACCTGCCATCATTTAAAGTGCCTCTGATTAACCCCAAATAAAGTTCAGCTGCTCTAGTTGGTCTTTCCTGAAAAGCCATGGTCCACAGAGAGCTTCCAAAGCATCAGAGAGATCTCATTGTTAAATGGTATCAGTCAGGAGAAGGGTACAAAAGAATTTCCAAGGCATTAGATATACCATGGAACACAGTGAAGACAGTCATCATCAAGTGGAGAAAATATGGCACAACAGTGACATTACCAAGAACTGGACGTCCCTCCAAAATTGATGAAAAGATGAGAAGAAAACTGGTCTGGGAGGCTACCAAGAGGCCTACAGCAACATTAAAGAGGACCTTTCACCGATTATGACATTGTGAACTAAGTATACAGATATGGAGAGCGGTGCCCGGGGATCTCACTGCACTTACTATTATCCCCGGGCGCCGCTCCGTTCTCCTGCTATGCCCTCCAGTATCTCCGGTCACAAAGTTATAGTAGGCGGAGATTTCAGTCACTAAGTTATGGTAGGCGGAGTCTGCCCTTGTTCTGCTTTAGCGCTGGCCAATCGCAGCGCAGAGCTCACAGCCTGGGAGGTTATTTTCTCCCAGGCTGTGAGCTCTGCAATGCGATTGGCCAGCGCGACAGCAGAACAAGGGCAGACTCCGCCTACTATAACTTTGTGGCCGGAGATACCGGAGGGCATAGCAGGAGAACGGAGCGGCGCCCAGGGATAATAGTAAGTACAGTGAGATCCCCGGGCGCCGCTCTCCATGTCTGTATTCTTAGTTCACAATATCTGTAAAGAATAAATCAAGACAACTGGATGTACTGTAGATTTCTTGAAAACGTTTCACTCGTTCTTCCAACGAGCTTTCTCAATTCTGAGTGATTGTACAAGAATTCTCTGGGAATAAATATGTAACTGAATCAACATCTGGTAATTATACCCAGCATGGGGTCAGAGGTCATTATACCCAGCATGGGGTCAGAGGTCATTATACCCAGCATGGGGTCAAATGTGTTGATTCCATTGTCCTAATTGGAGTCAGTAGGTGATAAAGACTTCCCAGAAAAAGGGGTCAAGACAGCATTGTGTGTGGCAGACAATAGATGTCTAACCCCCCCACCTCTATTCAAGCTTGGCTTCTCCATTTTTACGTAGATGGCCTCCTTCACGCCTCGTTTGTACCAATCGGCCTCCTTATCCAAAACACGTACTTGACTGTCTTCAAAGGTGTGACCTGTTCCTTTTTGATGTAAGTACACAGCTGAATCTTGACCAGAGGTTTTGGCTCTTCTATGCTGAGCCATACGCTGATGTAGTTGTTGTTTTGTTTCGCCGATATACAGTTCTGAGCATTCCTCATTGCACTGGACTGCATACACAATGTTGTCCATCTTGTGTTTAGGCGTTGGATCTTTGGGGTGAACCAGTTGTTGCCTCAGTGTGTTGCTGGGTTTAAAGCAAACAGGAATGTGATGTTTATTAAAAATCCTTTTGAGTTTCTCAGACACCCCAGCTACATATGGGATAACCATATTCTTGCGTCTGTCATGCTTCTCGCCCTCACTGGTAGTCTTGGTGGTCTTTCTTCTCCTTCCTTCTGTTTTGACAAATGCCCAAACTGGATACCCACAAGTTTAAAAAGTGCCCCTCTGAGGTGTTTGAGTTCCTTCGCCTTGGCCTCTGTGCTGGTGGGGATTTTCTCTGCACGGTGGTGTAGAGTCTGGATGACTCCCAGTTTGTGGTCTAGAGGATGGTGGGAATCAAATAGCAGGTACTGGTCTGTGTGTGTTGGTTTTCGATAGACCTCTATTCCCAGCTTCCTTCCCTCTTCCACTGTTATAAGACAGTCCAGAAACGCTAGTTTGTTGTTCTGCATATCTTCCTGCATGAAATTGATGTTATGATCCACTGAGTTGATGTGGTCGGTGAAAGCCTGTAACTCTTGTTTCTGAATTTTAACCCAAGTGTCATCCACATATCTGAACCAATGACTCGGTGTAATTCCCTTGAAAGTGGTCAGGGCTTTCCTTTCTACTTCCTCCATATACAGGTTCGCTACAATAGGCGAGACTGGCGATCCCATAGCACAGCCATGTTTTTGCTTGTAGAACTTGTCCTTATACTTGAAGTATGTGGTACTCAGACAAAGGTCCAGTAAGGCACACACTTAGTCTGGGCTAAGTTCTGTTCTGCATCCTAAGGTGTTGTCTAATAGCAACTGTTTCCTGACTGTCTGCCACATACAATGCTGTCTTGACACCTTTTTCTGGGAAGTCTTTATCACCTACTGACTCCAATTAGGACAATGGAATCAACACCTTTGACCCAATGCTGGGCTTAATCACATATTTATTCCCAGAATTTATGTACAATTACTCAAAATTGAAAAAGCTCGTTGGAAGAACGAGTGAAACGTTTTCAAGAAATCTACAGTACGTCCAGTTGCCTTGATTTATTCTTTACAGATATATACCATGACCTGGATAAATGAGAACCTTCACAGACTTAGTTCACAATGTCATAATCGGTTAAAGGTCCTCTTTAAAAGAGCTGCAGGAATATCTGGCAAGTACTGGCTGTGTGGTACATGTGACAACAATCTCCCGTATTCTTCATATGTCTGGCCTGTGGGGTAGAGTGGCAAGATGAAAGACTTTTTTTTGCGAAGAAAAACATCCAAGCCATGCTACATTTTGCAAAAAACACATCTGAAGTCTCCCAAAAGCATGTGGGAAAAGGTGTTATGGTCTGATGAAACCAAGGTTGAACTTTTGGGCCATAATTCCAAAAGATATGTTTGGGGCAAAAACAACACTGCACATCACCAAAAGAACACCATACCCACAGTGAAGCATGGTGGTGGCAGCATCATGCCAAGGGGCTGTTTTTCTTCAGCTAGAACTGGGGCCTTAGTTAAGCTAGAGGGAATTATGAACAGTTCCAAATACCAGTCAATATTGGCACAAAACCTTCAGGCTTCTGCTAGAAAGCTGAACATGAAGAGGAACTTCATCTTTCAGCATGACAACAACCCAAAGCATACATCCAAATCAACAAAGGAATGGCTTCACCAGAAGAAGATTAAAGTTTTGGAATGGCCCAGCTAGAGCCCAGACCTGAATCCGATTGAAAATCTGTGGGGTAATCTGAAGAGGGCTGTGCACAGGAGATGCCCTCGCAATCTGACAGATTTGGAGTGTTTTTGCAAAGAAGAGAAGGCAAATCTTGGCAAGTCAAAATGTGCCATGCTGATAGAGTCATACCCAAAAAGACTGAGTGCTGTAATAAAATCAAAAAGGTGCTTTAACAAAGTATTTATGGTCAGGGCTAGGACAATGTCGGCGCACGCAGAAACACCTGCCCTGAACATAGTGGCTGAATTGTGCCGGGAGCCACGGCGCGGGTACACCAGTGAAAAAGGGGGCATACCTGAAGGGAGTTTAGAGAAAAAGGGCGGGAGGGAGGGGCGTGAGGCTCGGGCGCCTGGCTGAGCGGCAGGTAGGGGGGATAAATAGCCAGACGCCCCTCCCACAAATGCAGGCTGCTAACAGCCTTATTATTTATGGTCAGGGCTAGGACAATGTCGGCGCACGCAGAAACACATGCCCTGAACATAGTGGCTGAATTGTGCCGGGAGCCACGGCGCGGGTACACCAGTGAAAAAGGGGGCAAAAAACATCAGTTAGGTACAACACTTTTTGCAAACTACAAAGCCAGTGATCGAAAGGCACGAGATATCTCTACTCGAGGATTGGGTATATACCTAGTGAAGCAGGAGGGCCGCCACCGCCCCATGGACCGGATGACATGAGCTGGCACCTGATGCCGAGAAGCAGCGGAGTCTGCCCCTAGCGACATGAGTGGCCCGAATTTACCTTGGGGTCATAGCCTAGACCCTGGGCGAGGGCACGGACGAAAGATATAAACTGAGGGTGCTGAGAAGCTTGCCTGCGTGTGGCAGGAGCGGGATATCTGGTGATGAACCTTGGATGAGGGCTAGCAGTTGATGCAGCACCTGAACTGGGCACCAATCGTTCAGCGTGGGATAGAATTTACCTCAGAAGGGGGTCCCGTCTGAATGGTTTTGGTGGAAGGTAGCAGGGGAGTGTAATGGCCCTGGCCCCATAACAGATGCTGCTTCAGAGGATGGTTATGGCGATTTGAACCCGCCAGAACCTCACCGGGCCGGAGGAATCCATAAAAGGTGAGATACATGGCCGCTTTCCAAATCAGGTTAGTGAAGGGCCCAAAAAGGATTACCATCCAATGACGAAAAAAAGATCCCTGAACAATTTACCGGAGACAGGTTGCCTATGGCTCACGGACCCCTTCCCCTCCTTTTGAATACCCCGAAGGGTGGCTTTAGAAAACGAAGACAGAACCTGGGCGATCCAGGAACGCTGACCACCTGGGCGATCCGGGAACGCTGACAACCTGAGCGATCCGGGAACGCTGACAACCTGAGCGATCCGGGAACGCTGACAACCTGAGCGATCCGGGAACGCTGACAACCTGAGCGATCCGGGAACGCTGACAACCTGAGCGATCCGGGAACGCTGACAACCTGAGCGATCCGGGAACGCTGACAACCTGAGCGATCCGGGAACGCTGACAACCTGAGCGATCCGGGAACGCTGACAACCTGAGCGATCCGGGAACGCTGACAACCTGAGCGATCCAGGGACACTGACAACCTGGGCGATCCAGGGACACTGACAACCTGGGCGATCCAGGGACACTGACAACCTGGGCGATCCAGGGACACTGACAACCTGGGCGATCCAGGGACACTGACAACCTGGGCGATCCAGGGACACTGACAACCTGGGCGATCCAGGGACACTGACAACCTGGGCGATCCAGGGACACTGACAACCTGGGCGATCCAGGGACACTGACAACCTGGGCGATCCAGGGACACTGACAACCTGGGCGATCCAGGGACACTGACAACCTGGGCGATCCAGGGACACTGACAACCTGGGCGATCCAGGGACACTGACAACCTGGGCGATCCAGGGACACTGACAACCTGGGCGATCCAGGGACACTGACAACCTGGGCGATCCAGGGATACCGACAACCTGGGCGATCCAGGGACACTGACAACCTGGGCGATCCAGAGACACTGACATTTAAACAAAGACAGAACCTGGGCGATCCAGGGACGCTGACCACCTGGGCAAACCAGGGACGCTGACCACCTGGGCGATCCAGGGACGCTGACCACATGGGCGATCCAGGGACGCTGACCACCTGGGCGATCCAGGGACGCTGACAACCTGGGCGATCCAGGGATGCTGACAACCTGGGCGATCCAGGGACGCTGACAACCTGGGCGATCCAGAGACACTGACATTTAAACGAAGACAGAACCTGGGCGATCCAGGGACGCTGACCACCTGGGCAAACCAGGGACGCTGACCACCTGGGCGATCCAGGGACGCTGACCACCTGGGCGATCCAGGGACGCTGACCACCTGGGCGATCCAGGGACACTGACAACCTGGGCGATCCAGGGACACTGACAACCTGGGCGATCCAGGGACACTGTCAACCTGGGCGATCCAGGGACACTGACAACCTGGGCGATCCAGGGACACTGACAACCTGGGCGATCCAGGGACACTGACAACCTGGGCGATCCAGGGACACTGACAACCTGGGCGATCCAGGGACACTGACAACCTGGGCGATCCAGAGACACTGACATTTAAACAAAGACAGAACCTGGGCGATCCAGGGACGCTGACCACCTGGGCAAACCAGGGACGCTGACCACCTGGGCGATCCAGGGACGCTGACCACATGGGCGATCCAGGGACGCTGACCACCTGGGCGATCCAGGGACACTGACATTTAAACGAAGACAGAACCTTGGCGATCCAGGGACGCTGACCACCTGGGCGATCCAGAGACACTGACATTTAAACAAAGACAGAACCTGGGCGATCCAGGGACGCTGACCACCTGGGCAAACCAGGGACGCTGACCACCTGGGCGATCCAGGGACGCTGACAACCTGGGCGATCCAGGGACGCTGACAACCTGGGCGATCCAGGGACACTGACATTTAAACGAAGACAGAACCTTGGCGATCCAGGGACGCTGACCACCTGGGCGATCCAGGGACGCTGACCACCTGGGCGATCCAGGGACCCTGACAACCCGGGCGATCCAGGGACCCTGACAACCCGGGCGATCCAGGGACCCTGACAACCCGGGCGATCCAGGGACCCTGCCAACCCGGGCGATCCAGGGACCCCGACAACCCGGGCGATCCAGGGACGCCGACAACCTGGGCGATCCAGGGACGCTGACAACCTGGGCGATCCAGGGACGCTGACCACCTGGGCGATCCAGAGAAGCTGACAACCTGGGCGATCCAGGGACCCTGACAACCTGAGCGATCCAGGGACACTGACAACCTGGGCGATCCAGGGACACTGACATTTAACCGAAGACAGAACCTGGGCGAACCAGGGATGCTAACCACCTGGGCAACCCAGGGGCCCTGACAACCTGGGCGATCCAGAGACCCTGACAACCTGGGCGATCCAGGGACCCTGACAACCTGGGCGATCCAGGGACCCTGACAACCTGGGCGATCCAGGGACCCTGACAACCTGGGCGATCCAGGGACCCTGACAACCTGGGCGATCCAGGGACCCTGACAACCTGGGCGATCCAGGGACCCTGACAACCTGGGCGATCCAGGGACCCTGACAACCTGGGCGATCCAGGGACCCTGACAACCCGGGCGATCCAGGGACCCTGACAACCTGGGCGATCCAGGGACCCTGACAACCTGGGCGATCCAGGGACCCTGACAACCTGGGCGATCCAGGGACCCTGACAACCTGAGCGATCCAGGGAACCTGACAACCCGGGCGAACCAGGGACCCCGACAACCTGGGTGATCCAGGAACATTGACAACCTGGGCGATCCAGGAAAAACTGACAACCTGGGCGATCCGGGAGGCACTGAGATCCCGGGGGGGCCAGGGGACCCCGGCCATACGTAAAGACCAGGAGACAGAAGCAGATTTGAACCAGAAAACGAGAAAACCACTGTTTCCTGAGACCGAAAAAGTGAAAGCATGCGAATCGCTAATTCAGGTATAGTGATGCAGGGCAGGTAAGCTTTGAAATTAAACGTACAGAGCCCCAGGTGATTTGGCAGGGAACCCCAATAAACTGCGCCCCTCCTAAAGCGGGAGGCCAACCTGCATCCCAAAACCAGAATTAAAGGCGTGCAAAAAGCATGGTTACATGCACAAACAACCTCTGACACTAATTTTATCACCATAGGCTCTCATGCTGAGCCGGCATGTGACCGGCGGTTCCCTGACTAGCATGCCGCTCCCCCAACCCTGCCGCCCGCACTCGTGCGAGCGCAACATGCCGGGGGGGGGGGGCGGTGAACAAAGCGTGCACCAGCAGGGGGCAAACCGGTAAGTTCCTGAATGGTGCAAGTGAAGCGCAAACTGCCAACCTAAAATGAGACTCAATTATGATTCCCCAAATCGTGTCGGCGTGTGACCGGCAGAGCAGCTCAAACCAGATGCCGCTTCCCCGACATGCGTGCGGATCATGCCGGGGAAGAGCAGCCCCTAACTCAAACCTCCAGGGGCCAGAGGCCAGGCGTGAGGCACAGCTAGAGCGGAGCCAGCTGTGCCCCTGATTACTTGATAGCCTGGCGAGCGGCAGTCCGGACGTCGGCGGTGCGTGCGCCCGGGATAGTGCGTGCGCACGGGATACCGGAAGCAAGGACTCGGGTCGGAAGTGGAGGTATACTGCAGGTATGCGTGAGGCTCGGGCGCCTGGCTGAGCGGCAGGTAGGGGGGATAAATAGCCAGACGCCCCTCCCACAAATGCAGGCTGCTAACAGCCTTATTATTAGTTTAGGGCTGTGCACACTTATGCAACCATATTTTATTTTTATATTTTTTCTTCCCTCCACTTAAAAGATTTCAGTTTGTTTTTCAATTGAGTAGTACAGTTTATAGGTCACATTAAAGGTGCAAAAAGTTCTGAAATGATTTATCTTTGTCTCATTTTTTACATCACAGAAACCTGACATTTTAACAGGGGTGTGTAGACTTTTTATATCCACTGTAGATAGATAGATCGATATTGTTGTCACTGCTTGAAAAAAGTCCCACTGAGAGGACTGAAACGTTGCTGCTATTTGTTGAATAAACGCACGCTTTTCATTGGAAGTGCCGTGGCGTTTGTTTTGTTTCTATTCTTTGGTTGGTGGATCGCCTCTACAGCCGCTGGCACTCCGTCCTGCCATTTTTTGTTTTGTTGTAGATAGATAGATAGATAGATTATGGTAGATGATAGATAGATAGATAGATAGATAGATAGATAGATACAGTGGGATGCGAAAGTTTGGGCAACCTTGTTAATCGTCATGATTTTCCTGTATAAATCGTGGGTTGTTACGATAAAAAATGTCGGTTAAATATATCATATAGGAGACACACACAGTGATATTTGAGAAGTGAAATGAAGTTTATTGGATTTACAGAAAGTGTGCTATAATTGTTTAAACAAAATTAGGCAAGTGCATAAATTTGGGCACCACAAAAAAGACATGAAATCAATATTTAGTAGATCCTCCTTTTGCAGAAATTACAGCCTCTAAACGCTTCCTGTAGGTTCCAATGAGAGTCTGGATTCTGGTTGAAGGTATTTTGGACCATTTATCTTTACAAAACATCTTTAGTTCATTCAGGTTTGATGGCTTCCGAGCATAGACAGCTCTCTTTAAGTCACACCACAGATTTTCAATTATATTCAGGTCTGGGGACTGAGATGGCCATTCCAGAACGTTGTACTTGTTACTCTCCATAAATGCCTTAGTAGATTTTGAGCAGTGTTTAGGGTCGTTGCCTTGTTGAATGATCCAGCCCCGGCGCAGCTTCAGCTTTGTCACTGATTCCTGGACATTGGTCTCCAGAATCTGCTGATACGGAGTGGAATCCATGCGTCCCTCAACTTTGACAAGATTCCTAGTCCCTGCACTGGCCACACAGCCCCACAGCATGTTTTTCTTGGAATGCTGTGTTCCTTTTTCTCCATCCATAACGCCCCTTGTTATGGCCAAATAACTCAATTTTAGTTTCATCAGTCCACAGCACCTTATTCCAAAATGAAGCTGGCTTGTCCAAATGTGCTTTAGCCCACCTCAAGCGGCATTTTTTGTGCTGTGGGCGGAGAAAAGGCTTCCTCTGCTCCACTCTCGCATACAGAATCTCCTTGTGTAAAGTGTGCCGAATGGTTGAACGATGCACAGTGACTCCACCTGCAGCAAGATGATGTTGTAGGTCTTTGGTGCTGGTCTGTGGGTTGACTCTGACTGTTCTCACCATTCGTCGCTTCTGTCTATCCGAGATTTTTCTTGGTCTGCCACTTCGAGCCTTAACTTGAACTGAGCCTGAGGTCTTCCATTTCCTCAATATGTTCCTAACTGTGGAAACAGACAGCGGGAATCTCTGAGACAGCTTTCTGTATCCTTCCCCTAAACCATGATGGTGAACAATCTTTGTCTTCAGGTCATTTCAGAGTTGTTTTGAGACCCCCATGTTGCTACTCTTCAGAGAAAATTAAAAGAGGAGGGAAACTTACAATTGACCCCCTTAAATACTCTTTCTCATAATTGGATTCACCTTTGTATGTAGGTCAGGGGTCACTGAGCTTACCAAGCCAATTTGAGTTCCAATAATTCGTTCTAAAGGTTTTGGAATCAATAAAATCACAACAGTGCCCAAATTTATGCACCTGCCTAATTGTGTTTAAACAATTATAGCACACTTTCTGTAAATCCAATAAACCTAATTTCAGTTCTCAAATATCACTGTGTGTGTCTCCTATATGATATATTTAACTGACATTTTTTATCGTAACAACCAACGATTTATACAGGAAAATCATGACGATTAACAAGGTTACCCAAACTTTCGCATCCCACTGTATATTATGATATATATATATTAGATAGATAGATTATGATAGATATGACATAGATGGATAGGTAGATAGATAGATAGATAAGATACATATGAGATAGATATTAGATAGATAGATACATTTTTTATCGTAACAACCAACGATTTATACAGGAAACTCATGACGATAAACAAGGTTGCCCAAACTTTCGCATCCCACTGTATATTATGATATATATATATTAGATAGATAGATAGATAGATAGATTATGATAGATATGAGATGGATAGATAGATTATAGATTGATAGATTATAGATTGATAGATAGATAGATAGATAGATAGATAGATAGATAAAAGTGCCTTTGTGCACAGTCATTTTTATGCGGCGGTCCATAAATTAAAGGGCTTTCTAATCACCCGGATGCAATCTGCTTCTTTATAGAGACATAAAGGATTAATGGACATTTTTTCATGTTCTATTCATGTATCAGCTTAACCTGAGAAGAGAAATCACTATTCAGGAGAATTACTAAAGACCCCCACAGGAACAGGCGGATATTTATGTCGGTAATTTTAAAGAAATCAGCCATTTCTATTACAGTTGTAATCCCGTCTCATTCTGGATGTATTAGGTCGGTGCTGGCTCAGCGCATTGCTTCATCCTGCTGGACTTCTGCAGGCTATCTCTGCCCGCTTCCACCATCCTTACCCTGGCTGCTCAGGTCCAGTTACAGGGGCGACATTAATGAAGACTAGTGGTGGCCATTCATGGACAGATGGATTCATGGGTAATGAGACTGCACAGCTTGTCCTTGTACCCCCTAAATTTCAAAAGGCAAATATTATTTCATAAACCCAATGCCCTAACCATTGAATGCACCCCAATGTGGAATAAAAGACTAAACACTCAAGCCCTCCTTATTGTTCTGGAAAAATAATGCCAGCTGCAATGCCAAACACATTCTGAATAGGGTCATGTTCACATCTGGATCTGTCAGAGAATGAAGGGAGAAGCTGGGTGTATGCTCAACCTGCTGCTACATCAGGACGAGAATATGGGACCTACATTCTCGGGATTGTTGGGTGGGTCTCAGCACTTGGACCCCCACTAATGAGTAGGGAGTAACTTTTATGCTTGGCACAATCCCTTCAAGGAAAATTGTCTACTTCTAGGCATACGGTCGTGTGCATGAGGCCAAAGTCAGACTACAGAGTGAAGTGCAGCATAAAGAAGGAATCAAAGTCATTAAGCTAGCTTGTCAGTACAGCAGAGAGACAGCGATATAACAGCGTTGAGTTTGCCTGCCAGTTCATGCTAAAGCCTGCTGGAACCAAGACAAAGCCTGAAAACTGTTTGGAGAAACGTTTATTCAAGTAAAGCTACCATTGAACTTCATCTCAAGATCTGGACTCAAGTTATTCTTTCAAATCCCTCAATTATTCTCTTTATTTATTGCTTCGGAGCCAAAGCCTGGGGTCCAGCGATATCCAGATAGGAGCATCGTGACACACATAAAGAGACATTTAGGCCGCACTACACCACTCGGCATCCCTACTACACCTGGGACGCGATAGAGGGGCCCTAGGGGGTAAGACGCATGTTGCAGAGTCAGTTTTTGCATATCTTGATTGCAGATTCTCTGCGGTTTTATTTTCTATTTTTCCCACCATTTTTATGGGTTTTTGCAGGACGGCTGCAAATTACAGGATGTGAAATCAAAGGAGGCTTTGAGGAAGCATGACAAGGGATATGTTACTATGGTAACAGGGCCTGCTGGCTGGGTTACGAGCCCGACTGCCAATATGGGAGAGAATGATTATTTGTTTGTATGGAAGGAAGGCGAGAAATAGCTGAAAGTGACAGATCTGGAGAGAGGCCCTGGAATGACAGACTGACCCTGATATGGAGGCCTAATACATGAGAGATGATAGTTTATCTGTACAGAAGGTGCACTTACCATAGATACTCATACATACACACATGACTGCAGGGACCTAGCCAACATACTGTAAAGCCCTCCCGAACACAGACGTGACTATGTGCTGCTGGGATAGTGGGACGGGCACTGCTTTAAACATGTCCTGAAGGACTGCACAATGCTCCGAATCACTACCAGGGTAGCAGACATAGCAACCAACTACTAAAGACATAAGGTGCAGATAGTGGTGAAATGTATATAAAGTGCCATGGAAAATGTTATACGACTCCATGCTAAGTTTTACTGTGGTTTTTATGGTTGCATTATCCATTCTGGGTGGCGTTACTTTTTGCATTTCTTTGTGCTGTGACATCAATACTAGAGATGAGCGAAGTTTTTAAAAATTCGATTTGCGGCATTTGATAGTAATAATACAGTGTAAAAATGTAAAACTTAATTTTGCTCGCGATGGGCCAGCTGCCGCCATCTTGATTGAAATCTTGCTCGGCCTGTGATGACATCATGGCATGTGACTTTATGCGAGATATTTCAGTCAAGATGGCGGTGGCCTGCCCTTCGCGAGCAAATGGAGGAGGTAACTATGATTTTTATTCTTTTTAACACTATTTCAGCTAAAATCAATTCGCTACCACAAAGCACGAGGAAATTTGGCTTTGCAGCGAATTGTATTTATCCTGAAATTCAAATTGAATTCCACTTCGGGTTCGATTTGCTGAACACTAAATCAGTACTTTATTTCTGTACTGTGACATCATACATGCATTATTCTTGCAATGTGACCTCACTGTTTATATACAGTTTTGCTCACTGAGTTGCTTATCTCTGTACTGTGACACAATTGTCTGTATTATGTCAATATTGTGACATCAATGTGTGCACTATCCCTATACTGTGACTTCACTGTGCACATCATTTCACTATTATTACATTACTGTGTACATTATCCCTGTACTGTGACATCACTGTGTGCCTTAGTCTTGTGCATCAGGGAGACCAATCATAAGCCTTCTGAACATATTGTTAAAAGTGGTCATGGTAAAATGGGGCCCCATTCCAAATTTCGCTATGGGGCCAATGGTTACTTGTTATGCTTTGCATCTAATTTCTTCTTCATGTTATACCATAAATAAGCTGCTAGCCAGTGAGTGTATAGGATACCAGTCATCACCACCTTTAGTGCCATCTACCCGCCAAGTGAGAGACTGAGAAGACCTACTTGGTTCTTCAACCACCCCCCAAATCAGTTAATGAACATCCTCAATATCTAAACCTATGACATTCAAAGGAACATCATCTAGAAACAGGAAATAGCAATTGTTCAATCCAACATCCCGTGGCACAACTCCATCCCATTCATGCAAAACTTGAAATTTTAACATTAAAGGGGTATTCCCATCTTAGACAATGGGGGCATATCGCTAGGATATGCCCCCATTGTCTGACAGGTGCGGGTCCCACTGCTGAGACCCGCACCTATATGGAAAACGGAGCGGGGAGCGCTGTGGCTGGAGGACCCCAGATTTCCAGGGGTCCATCCACCACCAAGCGCTAATCCCCACCTCTCCCATAGAAGTGAATGGGAGCGTGTTGCACATGCGCAGACCATGCTCTCATTCATTTCTATAGGGCAGACGCAATAGCAAAGCCAACGCTCGGCTATTTTTGGCGGCCCCATATAAATTAATGGAGGGCAGCTGCGCATGCGCAGTGCGCTCTCCTTCACTTTCGGGGCTCTGTTCTCGATATAGGCGCAGGTCCCAGCAATGGGACCCGCACCTATAAGACAATGAGGGCATATCCTAGCGATATGCCTCCATTGTCTGAGATGAGAAAACCCCTTTAAGCAGCCTGTGTGCTCTCCCAATAGTTGAAATAATAATAATAATAATAATAATTTATTCATATAGCGCCAACATATTCTGCAGCACTTTAGAGTTCTGGGGTTCATGTACAAACAGTCATAAATAGCATTGCAACCAGTGGCGTAGTGTGAGTTGCCAGCGCCCGGTGCAAGCCAAGTATTGCGCGCACCCTAACCTGTGGACATGCCCCTGTTCACACAGACAGAACTGATTAGGGTCTTCTCAGTGATCACCAGGGTCTCCAGGTCCACTAGCGTAGCTGCTTCCTTTATTCACTGCATAGCGCTCATTGGGGGTCATTTAGTAAGTGCACTACATCTGTTTTACGAGTAAAAAAAGTCACAAATAAAAGCGACTTTTTTAATACTCGTTCAGCAGTATTTTGTCATACAGATGTTTTTGTGCTGTCCTTGGCAATTGGGAGTGGAGAGGAAGCCATGGGGGCATGGGGTGGGCTGCCATGGGGACTGGACATCGGGCCTGACACATTTACCATCTTTTACGCCTGGGAATAGGTATAAAAGAGGATTAAAAGCAATTTGAGTCAGGAGCTTTAATCTGGTGCCCTACATGTAAAGAGCTCCAGATTAAAGCCCAGCACCAAGTGCAGTACATATACAGCACTTGGTCATTATGGAGTTAATAAGGGGGATTATAACTGTAAGGGCCTAATTGCAGTCTGCACACCAGGCCCATATTACTAGTACTACTCTGAGCCTGCTATGCAGACCACTTACAACAGGGGTTGGCCAGTTTATATTACTAGCTGTGCTGGTAAAAGCACACGTGCAGCTAGCAATAGGCATTTCTATACTATTGGCACTAAAGTCTGATAGATAAATGTGAATAATTCATGTTTACAGACAGGTCCCGTGACCTGTGCTGGGAACATGGCTGCTGATGGAGGGTTCTGTCCATTCACTGATATTGGGGATAAACTGCATATGTGCTAGTTCCCCTGTCCATTCCAAACTCCTATTACTGTATTATAGACTCCAGACCAGACACCCCATTAGTACAGACCTCAGGTCTATAGGGGCAGGAAGGTGGGAAATATGGTTGTTGCCCCAAAGGAGGACAAATACCATACTGTGTAAGCTAAGCAGGCAGCAGCTTCAGTAGGGGCTGTCCCACAGCACTCAGAGCCTGACACAGACATGATAACAGTACCTTGTCACTGTCTGGAAAAGCTGCTTCTGGCTGCAGGTTTGGTCCCAGCCGTTCAAACATGGTCGTCTCCCCGCTGCCTGCGCGCACTGTGCCTCGAAACTAGGGTGAGTGAATGGCATTCACTCAGTCTCAAGCAGTGCACTGCGCGCGTTCCGTTATTGCCATTCAGTGAATGATTCACTGAATGACAATTGTGGGATGTGCTATTGCACTGCCTGCCACATAGAGAATGGCATTGTCTGTTTAAAGTGCTCAGGCTGCCAGGCGCCCCTTGCAGTTTGGCGCCCGGGGCAACCGCCCCTCTGTCCCCCTCCCCACGCTACGCCCCTGATCGCTACAGACAAGTCAATAATTACAACAAGAGGAATGAGGACCCTGCTCGCAAGAGCTTACAATCTATGAGGAGATAGGGGTGACACAAAAGGTAGAAGTGCTTATTTTGTACAATGGTCCAGCCATGTTGGGAGAATAGGGAAGCAGATATAAAGCTGCATGAGCCAGTCACCAGATGATATATGCTCAGAGGTGCATGGGTGCGGTGGAGAGTTTGGTGGAGGATCAGGTCAAGGAAATGATAAACGGGCTATATATGGAGAGGAGTTAGATCAGGGGATTTGATAGGCCACCCTAAAAAGATGTGTTTTGAGGGAGCACCAAAAACTGTGTATATTGTGGTTTAACCTAGTTTCTAGTTGGGTAAGGCATTCCAGAGAACTGGTGCAGCTCGGGAGAAGTCTTGGAAGCGGGAGTGAGAGGTTCGGATTAAGTAGAAGTCAGTCGCAAGCTGAGCGGAGAGCATGGGTAGGGTGGTAGACAGAGATGAGGGAAGAGATGTAGGGGGGTGCAGCACTGTGGAGAGCTTTGTGGATGAGGACAAGCAGTTTAAATTGGATTCTATACTATATGGGCAACCAGTGCAATGACTGGCACAGGGCGGAGGCATCAGAGTAGCGGTTAGACATATAGGTGACTCTGGCTGCTGCATTGAGAATAGATTGGAGAGGGGAGAGACTGGTGAGGGTAAGGCCAATTAATAGTGAGTTACAATAATCGAGGCAGGAATGGATCAGGGCAACAACAAGAGTTTTTGTTGTTTCCATAATGAGAAAGGGGCAGATTATAGAGATGTTTTTGAGGTGAAGGCAACGTGAGTGGTCGATAGACTGAATATAGGGGGTGAAGGAAAGATCAGTGTCAAACCTAACACTGAAACAGTGGGCGTGTTACCTAGGGGTGATAATGGTGTCTCACACCGAGAGGGAGATATCAGGTTTGGGTAGGTTAGTAGATCGAGAGAACACAAAAAGTTCTGTTTTTAAAAGATTCAGTTTGAGGTAGAGAGGACATAATGTTAGATGGCAGAGAGACAGTCACTGGTGTTCTGTAGTACAGCAGGGGTGATGTCGGGGGATGAATTGTATAGTTGGGTGTCATCAACATAGATGTCTCTGGCCTCTCTCTAGTGCTTTCTAGGGACAATATCTTCCCAAATAAATAGACAACTATTAAAAAGCTGTTTAAAGGGGTTTCTCAGTACTTACTTGAATGTGAGCTGATCTGCAGTTCTCTAACACAGTAGATTGAACTTTGTGCTTCTGGCTTTATCCATTATATAGTTTCCTGTGACGGCAGCTATACAAAGCAACTGATAGGTGGGAATGAGGGGTATTGGACCCCATCTGTCCTGTCCAGATCTAGACTCCAGAAAGCCCCTTTAAGTCAGTTTTGAATAAGGATAAAAGCTCTGCCAACTTAACATGCCCAAGCTCATTCCCCCCTGCAGGTACTACAAGGACTATGGGACCCCTAAACTCCTGACTAACTTTGGCTACCTCCAGGAGTAATAGTATCTATTGTACCCTCTGGTTGCTTTTCAATGGACATCTGCTGATGACAATTCCAAGTTGGAACCAAGTGAGTGATGTTCCTTCCATCAAGCAGCCCAATGTACTGTATACAGAAATGTCCAATGATCTTCATTATGGATTTGCATTACCTAAAATAAGAAAAGAAGCTGTGGATGGAGAAATTACATTCAGAAAATGTAAAATCTGGGCGAACATAGGACATAATTATTATAAACTTTTCACCCAAGTCAAGAGAACTGGACTCCATTGCCACAAGTATTCTAAAGAGTATTTTCACACAGCAGAAATTCTGCAGCAAATCTGCCACATGTGATTTACCTGAAGGAGTGTTTCCCAAAATGAGATCCATCCAGCCTTGTTACTAAGACTTGAAAACTGCCTCAAATTGAAAGCTAGTAAGAGGAAAACCATAAACATGTACAGTCGTGGCCAAAAGTTTTGAGAATGACACAAATATTAGTTTTCACAAAGTTTGCTGCTAAACTGCTTTTAGATCTTTGTTTCAGTTGTTTCTGTGATGTAGTGAAATATAATTACACGCACTTCATACGTTTCAAACGCTTTTATCGAAAATTACATGACATTTATGCAAAGAGTCAGTATTTGCAGTGTTGGCCCTTCTTTTTCAGGACCTCTGCAATTCGACTGGGCATGCTCTCAATCAACTTCTGGGCCAATTTCTGACTGATAGCAAGTTGCAACCCATTCTTTCATAATCACTTCTTGGAGTTTGTTAGAATTAGTGGGTTTTTGTTTGTCCACCCGCCTCTTGAGGATTGACCACAAGTTCTCAATGGGATTAAGATCTGGGGAGTTTCCAGGCCATGGACGCAAAATGTCAACGTTTTGGTCCCCGAGCCACTTAGTTATCACTTTTGCCTTATGGCACGGTGCTCCATCGTGCTGGAAAATGCATTGTTCTTCACCAAACTGTTGGATTATTGAAAGAAGTTGCTGTTGGAGGGGGTTTTGGTACCATTCTTTATTCATGGCTGTGTTTTTGGGCAAAATTGTGAGTGAGCCCACTCAATTGGATGGGAAACAACCCTAAACATGAATGGTCTCAGGATGCTTTACTGTTGGCATGACACAGGACTGATGGTAGCGCTCACCTTTTCTTCTCCGGACAAGCCTTTTTCCTGATGCCCCAAGCAATCGGAAAGAGGCTTCACCAGAGAAATTGACTTTGCCCCAGTCCTCAGCAGTCCATTCACCATATTTTCTGCAGCAGATCAATCTGTCCCTGATGTTTTTTTTGGAGAGAAGTGGCTTCTTTGCTGCCCTTCTTGACACCAGGCCATCTCCCAAAAAGTCTTCGCCTCACTGTGCGTGTAGATGCAAGCTCTGCACTGGTGGCACTCCGATCCCGCAGCTGAATCCTCTTTAGGACACGATCCTGGCGCTTGCTGGACTTTCTTGGGCGCCCTGAAGCCTTCTTAACAAGAATTGAACCTCTTTCCTTGAAGTTCTTGATAATCCTATAAGTTGTTGATTGAGGTGCAATCTTAGTAGCCACAATATCCTTGCCTGTGAAGCCAATTTTATGCAACGCAATGATGGCTGCACGCGTTTCTTTGCAGGTCACCATGGTTAACAATGGAAGAACAATGATTTCAAGCATCACCCTCCTTTTAACAGGTCAAGTCTGCCATTTTAACCCAATCAGCCTGACTTAATGATCTCCAGCCTTGTGCTCGTCAACATTCTCACCTGAGTTAACAAGACAATTACTGAAGTGATCTCAGCAGGTCCTTTAATGACAGCAATGAAATGCAGTGGAAAGGTTTTTTTGGGATCAAGTTAATTTTCATGGCAAAGAAGGACTATGCAATTCATCTGATCACTCTTCATAACATTCTGGAGTATATGCAAATTGCTATTATAAAAACTTAAGCAGCAACTTTTCCAATTTCCAATATTTATGTAATTCTCAAAACTTTTGGCCACGACTGTACTAGAAATTGAGCACTAACTACACAAATAGTCACAAACATCCTCAATATACTCACAAGACAGCATGCATCCTCTAATTTGCTAGCTGACCACCAAGCTTCCTACTCACTCTGTCAGTCTTAGATCCAAACACGCTAATTTTGATACTCTCGTGACTGCCACCAACAATGCGTGAGCAGCCACCAGTTCATTGATGCAAAGTGCAGCAAAAAAAAAGAAAAAGCAACTGTGAATAAACTTGTTTAAAAAAAATTGTGAGACTACTTCAGATAATGGCAACAAGATTCACTGATTAAAAGTGAAGGACACTGGCCATCATCTTATTTAACAACAAAAAAATGACCACCCCTTAAAGGGGTTATCCAAGACTAATTAAGACTTCCCAGAGTGACCAACCTGTGATGGTTATCATACTTACCTGGTTCCCGCTGCTGGGTTTGGTGTCACTTTCAGGCCAGTTCTTCCCCTCCCGCTTTGCTGAGATCCACATCCATCTATAGGGGGCACGTGACCACTGCAACCAATCATAGGTTGACCTGCTCCCCTTGTGTCATGTTACAAGTTGTCACGATGCAAAAGGGAGAAGGTCACTACTGTGACCTGTGATTGGCTGCAGCGGTCACATGTCCATCCATCAATGGATGTTGATTGAAGTGCTGCAGGGAGAGCCGGGCCGGGAGTGACAGAGAATGATTCCAGCGGCAGAGACCAGGTAAGTATGATCACCACTATGAGTTGGCCACTCTAAGAGGTCTGTATTAGTCTTGGATAAACCCTTTAAGTGGTTGCTGAAGTAGAAATTCCTTTGCGGCATCAGTGCAACCCCACCATGAGGGGATACCAGCAAGGCCCTGCTTGACGCATGTACACTAAATAATCTAAAGTAGCCTCCAGATGCCTAGCATCGTCTACCAGAAAGCACCTTCTTGCAATATCGAACCACACACTCCAGGCCTTAAAATGGCTCCTCCGGGTAACCTGCACCACTGACTTGTTCACCATCCTCACAAGCTGGGCTTGACTAGTGGCCACAAATCATTCATACAAAGTTCAGTAACACCCCTCTAGGAAATGTAATGGTGATCATTTTAATTTGTCATCACTAAAAACTGGGAGAATAGATATAAACAATATATTTGCTAGATTTTAGGTGTATATGCTTTGTTAGTGTCAGTTTTGAGCACGGCTTTCATCCCTCCTGAGCCATAAAGTTCTCCTGTCATGATCTCAAGATTTAGGTCGGTCAGACCTCTAAATCTTATTATAAAGAGAAATTGTCTTTTTGATAAAACTCTGGTCTTGTAGAGGAAGATGGAGAGGGTGATAGTCAGTGATGATAATACCAGTGGGTGCGTGAATAGATGTGATAAATTATTTTTATGATATGAGCCAAGACATCTTGGGTTGAGTGGAGATTGAAGCTTCTAAAAATTCATCTTAAAGAAAAGTATCAAGAAAGTAACATAAGGTGAGATTCTTCTTGATATACAACTCGTGAAACTGCAGAAAGGCAGCCAGGAGCTTATTTGTGTGACATCACCTAGTGTTTGCATAAAAGTTACTGTGACACTTACAAGGATGTATAAGTTTAGCCCAGATGGAAGGAGAGACTGCCCATATGACCGGTCTGTTTATATAGGGCATACCTCCCCACACTCGATGTGCACTTCCTTGCTTTACCTCTTGATTTGACAAAAGATGACCTTCGAAAAAAAACTCCGCCGAGAGTTGTTTATGTTCTTTAATTCCTATACCAAAACAGAAAAATGGTGCCATATATTTGAACCTAGCCTTACTTAAAGAGGTTCTCCGGGAATGATTTAAATGGCCACCAGCAGCCTGTCCTAGAATGTGAGCAGGACTGGTTGCTACAACTTGCAGAGTTTTCTAGCGGGGTGAGGGGGCCAGGGCTTCACTACACACTATACTCTGGTACTTGCATATACTACATATTGGTGAGTTTTCCTGTCAGGCTGCTTAGCCTTGATGGCATAGAGTAGACAGGATCACATCATTACCATCTATTGTAGAGCACTACAATGTGTAGCGAGGCCCTGCTCCTCACCTCCCTAGGCAGCTGTGGAAATGGAGACTACCAGTCCTACTCACATTCTAGGACAGGCTGCTGTTGGCCATTTTAAATGATTTCCAAAGAACCCCTTTAATGTCTATGGAAATTAAAGGAATGGGAGGGTGGTATGGAATATTCCAATGACTCAGTATTCACTAATCTCTCATTGCCCAGAAGAACCCTGCTTTACACTGGAGAGGTCCGAAAAGCTAAAACATTTGTCCATCAGCATATGGGAGCAACGTTACTTTTTCTCTTTTCCTCTTTTTGGAATATATATTTACAAGGGAGCACTGCATAGATTTTTTTCTGTTCCCAAAATATGTTTTTTGTTTTGTTTTTTGCAGACCCACCTGAATTTTCTTCTGACCTAATTGCTCATCTTTTCAGAATTCTTAAATGTTATGGTGTAATTGACATTATAATCTGTTGGTGACGTACATTACCTGCATGCGTGCAAATGGCTCTTATCAAAAAGTGACAGGCCTACAAAAGTGTAGAATTCACTCATGCTGCTGCCAGTAATTCTCATTATATGCAAGCAAGAGGTCTCTTATATGGCTAATGAAGAAGAATTGGGATAGACTATTACTATGATCGCCAAGTAAGGGTCCATTCACACGTCCATTGTTTCTTTCCTGATCTGTTCCGCTTTTTGCTGAACAGATCTGGACCAGATCTGGACCCATTCATTTTCAATGGGTCCTGAAAAAAATCGGACATCACAATGTCTGATTTTTTTTTCAGGACCCATTGAAAATGAATGGGTCCAGATCTGGTCCAGATCTGTTCAGCAAAAAACGGAACAGATCAGGAAAGAAACAACGGACGTGTGAATGGACCCTTAGTCTGTAGTAAAAATACATTGCATTGTCCACAAATGCCATAGAGCTTCCATCAGCTACCCACTGACGCTTGTCAGCCTGGTATGTGGAAACCAAACATTATCACCCAAGTGCCTAAAAACATGAGCGTGGCACACAAAAAGTGCACAGAGATGTGATCCATTTCTTAAATGAAAAAGGCCCCCAACTATTGCCTAACTCTACTCAGTCAGAATTACTCATAAGGGTCAGGGACCTGAACCTACCCTTGCCAAAGCCTACTCTAAGTTATTTGTGCCCTGCTATCTATCTAGCCTGCCGCACAGGTAACCCCAGGGCTCCCAGAGGGGAAAGCATGGGTTGCAGGTGGATGGGGAACTTAGGGTCCGAAATCCACATCCTAGACCAGGCATGCTCAACCTGAGTTCCTCCAGCTGTTTCAAAACTACAACTCCCATCATTCCCGGACAGCCTACAGCTATGAGCCTACAGAAGGGCATGGTGGGAGTTGTAGTTTTACAACAACTGGAGGGCCGCAGGTTGAGCATGCCTGTCCTAGACCATCACTATATCCACAAAATCTGATCTTTGTTAATGGCACTCAACTCTTACTAATAAAGGAAGGTCCTAAGCACCCTCAATGATGTTCATATGCCCTAAACCCCTTAACCCCTTAGTGACCAGCCTGTTTTGGGCCTTACTGACCAAGCGTTTTTCTTCCTTTTTTCATCGTCACGCTCCAAGATCTATAACTTTTTTATTTTTCCATCTATATGGCTTTATGAGGGTTTGTTTTTTGCGGGACAAGTTGTAGTTTTTAATGGCGTCATTTTGGGGTTCACATAACTTTCTGATTAACTTTTATTAACTCTTTCTGGGAGGAAGATGGGAAAAACAGCAATACTGCATTTTTACGTTATAAATTTTACGGCGTTCATTTTTTGGTATAAATAACATAATATCTCTATTGTACGATTACAGTGATACCAAATACATATATATTTTTTTAGGTTTTACAACTTTTTTGCAATAAAACCCCTTTTTAAAAAAAAAAAAAGTATGTTTTTACATTGCCGCTTCCCAAGACATAGTTACATAGTTAATACGTTTGAAAAAAGACAAACGTCCATTAAGTTCAGCCAAGGACCCATAACGTTTTTCTTTTTCTTTCTTGCGTGACGACTTGTATTTTTCATTTGTATCATTTTGGAGTAAATTACGCTTTTTGATCACTTGTTACAACGTTTTTTCGGTGGCAACTAAGAATAAATGAGCAATTCTGTCTTTTTTTATTTATTTTTACGATGTTCACCATAGGGGATAATTTATATGATATTTATGTAGTCTGGGTCGTTACGGACGCGGCAATACCAAATATACGGGGGAGAATTTTTAATGTAAAAAAAATGTGTATTTTTTTAATGGAATTTTTTTTCCTTTTTTACCACTTAATATTCCCACAAGGGGACTATAACAGACAGTATTTTGATTGCTTTTAAAATGCAATGCATTATCTCTATAGTGGATTGCATTTTAATAGCAATGCTATTTTAACATTGATCAGCAGGCTGCGCCAGAGAGGCGCAGCCTGCTGGAAATTACTACAGCCCGGACCAGGACTTACATCGAAAGCCAGGTAGCCTTCAAACACATTGACACCCCGCGATCGCATTTGCGGGGTGCCGATGGGAGACAGAGGAAGTCCGTTCCCTCTGTCACCGCTTTACATGCGGCGGGCGCCATTGCCCGCCGCATGTAAAGTGTTAAACAGTCCGGATCGGCACTCCTGCCTGTCCGGGCTGTTATAGCAGGGCCGCGGCTCTCATTTGAGAGCCGGGTCCCCGCTCCCCGTTGCACGGGGGACCCGTGCAGCACTTAGACCGTGCCACTGTAAAAAAGCGGTGGCCCAGCCTAAGGCCCCTTAGTGACTGCCATAAAAACACGTATCGGTGGTCACTAAGGAGTTAATAGTATTTGTCCAGTTTAAAAAGCAGTTGATGGTGGGGAATGCTACTGCAGGGATCCTCCAAGATGGGACTAAAGAGGAGGTAGCTAATGGGTCCTTAATCTTCCATGGTGTAAGCTGCTCTTTGCAGCTGCTGTTTGGTCTAGCTCAGGGATCAGCAACCTCCAGCACTCCAGATGTTCTGAAATTACAACTCCCATTCACTTCTATGGGAGTTGTGAGAAGAGCCAAACATGTTTGCATGCTGGAAGTTGTAGTTGTACACCAGCTAGAGTGCCAAAGGTTACTGATCCCTGGTCTAGCTTATAGTGCATTGTTCATAACAGTAGGCCTCACCATAGAGAATATGGAAAATAACAGCAACGGAGCGAGGCGCAGACATAGTGTAGTGCGCATTGACTTGGGGGGAAGACCTCAGGCTAGGAAGGGGTTAAGGTTGGGAAGCTTGCTAGGGGGAGGAGTAGTATTTTCGCGGGCAGTATATAGGGTTTGGGGGAGTGGTTTGTGAGGCAGTCGTCAGTGTAAGGCAGAGTGTTTAGGGGCAAGATGTCGTCGCTGGAGGACCTTTTGGTAGCGGTTAGGGCTGCAGTTCAAGAGCACGGTGCGGAGCGTTTGCAGCAGACCATTCAGGCTGCTCTGATCCCCTCTCCTGCGGCAACGGTGGCGGCGCGTCCCTACAGGGCCAGGAGGTCGGTCCCCCCAGAGTGGCTGAGTCCGGAGTCTACCCCCCGGGTACGTCGGCGTCTCCGGAGCCACCCTGTGGACCCTCCGTTGCAGTCTGCGGTGCCTGTGCCCAGCGCTGCGGGAGGACTTCATCTGTGCGCGGCGGAGTGGCGGGAGAGGGTCGGGCTATCCCCGGTCCCATCTCCCAGGTGGCGAGAGGTAGGGATCGCGGGCATGCGGGTGTCTCCCCGAGGGCGGTCCGGTGTGGGGAGCGAACCCTTGCAGCCTTACCTTTTACTCAGAGGGGCAGTGCCATCGGGCGGTCCGGCAGCCTGGGTCTTCCGGCGAGCAGGGAGAGGAGGTCTTCTGCGCCGCGGCCGGCGGCTTCCGGTCGGCGGCTTGAGCGCTCTGGGACTGATGAGCGAGGAGGAGGTGGAAGGATTGTGAGTTTGTCACAGCCCCTGGCGGACTTAGCAGCGTCGCAGGGACTGTGGCGGTGGCTCCGCCCCCTGACCTCTTACAGCAGGATGTGGCTTTCAGCACCTATGCTGAAGAGCTGGTGATGATGAGGATGTTGGATGGGGAGAGTGTGCGGCCCTGTGTGGAGGCCGGTGCGGCGGGAGAATTGCTGGATGACGGTCACCTGCATTTGCAGGGTGACGGGGAGCTGTCGCCATTGGAGGAAGGGGAGGTCGAGCTGTGTGAAGATTCTGCGGCAGGCGCTATAGACGTTCCTCTGGGGGAAGAAGCCGTGCCGTGCAGGTTGACCATGCCACTGAGGACAACTAGGAGGAGCTCTGCGGCTGCTGGTGATGTCATCCGGGGACGGCCAGGTGAGAGACCGACGGGTCGGAGTCAGGTTGTGGGGGGTGGGGTGCTGTTTCTAATAATGTGGGCGGTTCTGATGTTATGGTGCGGGATGTATTGTCGGGAATGTTGTCTTTGTTGTCACGGTTGGGTACTGGGTCCGCGGCGTCTCAGGTGCCAGTCTGGGCTCCGGTGCAAGCATTGGCTCTCCTTTTGGGCTAGCTGCTTGGATTTGGACCCTTGGGACTTTACGTCCCAGGGGCCTTAGTGAAAATTTGGGCTTTTCCTCCTTCTTGTAGACGCTGGGGCCACAACTGTGGATCCATCACATTTTCTTTTAATAGCTTGTTTGTATAGTTATTATTCCTCATATTTACTGGTCTTTATTATTTATTCATTTCCCTCTAGCCACTTTGTGCGGGATATCAAGTCATCTTGTCTACAGCTGAACTATTATGACTGGACCTTTTCGGGCACGTTATGGTCCATCACATGCGGCATACGTTTCTGTACATTGTTACAACATATATTGTTTATTGCATACATATGTCTATATTGCCATATATGCCCACTTTATATTATTCTTTTTCATTGTGCACTTTTCACTTTGGTTTTTTCTCCCTGTCCTATGCATATCATGCATCTCATTCACACACTATGGATCCTTGGTCTATACATATGAATTTTTCCACTCATTTTTTATATTTATTATTATTTTTATTCATTTATTAATGTTTATCATGTTTTTCTTATATATTATTTTATATGTATTTTCATCATCACTCTTCCTTTTCACCATCAATACCGAGGCAAGAGTAAGGGATCCGAGGTTGTGCAGAAGAGGGGTGACGCCGGTGAGGCTGGACGAGATGGAGCCTTATTTAAGGATGTATCCAAATAAGGAGGCTACGCAGTTGCTGCTGGCGGGGTTTACCATGGGTTTTGTTATTCCATGCGGTTGGGTTGGGGCGAGTCGGGCTCTGCGGAATTTGTCTTCGGCATTGCGCCATCCAGCCGTGGTGAGGGACAAGATTGCGGGAAAGGTTGCTGCTGGCAGGGTTGTGGGCCCCTTTGCGGAGTGTCCTTTGCCGGATTTATGGGTTTCTCCTTTTGGTTTAGTTCCTAAGAAGGAGCCTAATAAGTTTCGGCTTATTCATCATTTGTCCTACCCGCTGGGTGGGTCGTGAATGATGGTATAGCGGATGAGTTGTGTTCTGTTTCGTACACGTCTTTCGATGAAGCGGTGGGGTGGGTACGACGTTTTGGGCAGGGCGCTCTACTTGCGAAAACGGACATTGAGGCCGCTTTTCGGTTGTTGCCAATTCACCCTGATAGCTTGCATTTGCTTGGTTTTCAGTGGGATGGCTGTTACTACATTGACTGTTGTTTGCCGATGGGTTGTGCGATTTCGTGCTCATTGTTTGAATCGTTTAGTTCTTTTTTGGAATGGGTGATAAAGAAGGAGGCGGGATGGAGTTCGCACTACCTGGATGATTTTTTGTTTTTGGGTCCGGCTGGATCCAGGGTGTGTTCTGTTTTGTTGCATACCATGAAAAGGGTGGCGGCGCGCTTTGGTATTCCGCTGGCGGCGGATAAGACTGAAGGCCCGTCCACGGTTATAAAGTTTTTGGGGATCGAGATTGACAGTGTGGCTATGGAATGTCGTTTGCCTGACGATAAGGTGTCTGATCTGTTGGATGAGGTGGTGTTCTTGCAGAAGGCAAAGAAGGTTCAGCTCAAGCAGGTCCAATTGGTTTTGGGGAAATTGAATTCCGCTTGTCGCATCTTGCCAATGGGGCGGTTTTTTTGTCGTCGTTTGGCGCTTGCGACAGCAGGGGTTGCTGCCCCTTTTCATTACTTGCGTTTGCCTGCTGCGGTGAAGGAGGATCTGGTGGTGTGGGAGGCTTTTTTGTCGGAGTACAATGGCCGGTCTGTGTGGATGGAGGCGGTGGTTAGTAGTGTTGATATGGAATTGTTCTCTGACGCGTCGGGTTCGTTTGGCTATGGGGTCTTTTGTAGGGGTCAGTGGAGTGCGGGTGCGTGGCCGGTTGAATGGAGGCAGGCTGGTTTCCTTACCAACTTGGTCTTGTTGGAGCTTTTTCCTATTGTTTTGGCTACTGAGTTGTGGGGGGACTGGCTTAGGAATCGGCGGGTTCGTTTGATTGGTGTGAGGGGGATTGGTGTGAGGGGGATTGGTGTGAGGGGGCTTCTCTGGGGGCAGGTTTTGCCTGAAATTCATACGAACGTCTTGTTCGATCACCCACCTGATATTTTGGTTTTGCATGTGGGTGGCAATGATTTGGGGGTGCGTCGGTCCCGGGACGTGATTCGGGATATTAAGTTGGACGTGTTGCGTTTGTTGTCAGATTTTCCGGATTTGCTGGTGGTGTGGTCGAAGGTGGTTGCGAGGAGTAGTTGGCGGTTTGCAAGGGCAGTGGAACGAATCAATAAAGCTCAGGCGAAGTTAAACAAGGAGGTGGGGCGTTTTGTTCGCAGGCAAGGTGGTGTGGTGGTTCGCCATCGGGAATTGGAGGCGGCGTCGCCTCAATTCTTGAGATCTGATGGTGTGCATCTTAACGATGTGGGGATTGACATGTGGGCCTTGGGTATTCAGGAGGGGCTGGAGAATGCTCTTAGGGTGTGGCAGGACGCCCACAGGTGAGGTGTCACTGGTGGTCTTCTGGTGGCTGATTGATATGAGAGCAATACAATGGTTTAAGAGATACAGGAGCCTGTATGTCATGTGGTTTGTGAATGCCGAGGATGGGGCTCCTGTTTGGGCTAAAAGGCCTACAGGAGGAGATACTTGGATACTTCAAGGATTTGGTGCCCTTGGGTTGGTGAGTGCGGCCAAGGGTAATTTTGAAGTATAAGGAGAGATGGTTACGGAAGATACCACTTGTTTGGGTTGTCCTCCAGGAACCTTGTTACGGTACAGTGGCTCATAATGTTGAAGGATGTGTTAAAGTGCTTGTTGTTATTATTATTATTTTGTGTGTATAATAAAGTTGGCCGTAATGGTCATTTTACCAAGCAAGAAGGTGTCAGTGTGGTTATTGAAAAGGTATGGGGCTAGCAGGAGGAGAATTCTTCCATCCTAGTAAGTCATAAAGGAGTTCATCCACTTTGGAAAATCCCTACTTGTTAGCAGGTCCCCTGGCAATATGCAGAACATAAAGTGTCCCCCTGTTGAGATCTCCAGTAACAATACATTAAATGGCAGGAAAACCTGGTAGCAAGTGTTCAATTTCCCTGCAGCACCACCACAGGGGAAATTGAGCATTACACAGTGACCATTCAGATCAATAGCTTGTCTATGTATTGCAGGACAGGACAGGTCCTCCAAAGTGAGAGACACTCCTGGTAACTACTTTTCACTTTGGTTAGGAGATGAGGATCCTGAGCAAAGTGGCCCCTCTATTAGGATAGTGTGCCGAACATTAGTATACTATTTGCATAGCGCGGCCACTACCCAAATAATATAGTTGTGCTATGCTAACGCCGTAACGCTCTGCTTGCCATTCTTTGCCACATCTGTATTTGCAAAGTTGCTTAATTTTTTATTTTTATTTTAGATGCTTAGAAGCAATAAGAAAAGGCTGTAAAAGTGTATATACTCTTTAAGAGAGATGTAAGATACCTAATTAGTACAAAATCTCCTTCCTCACATAAGGAACAGTCTAGGCAGAGTAATAATAGAGAATAATGTATCGTACATCACCATGTAATAGCCTCCTGTATCTATTGACTCTCTTCATAATAAGTGGCTTCTGTGCATAGCTGTTAATTGCTATAATTGTGCGTGCTGCATATTAATGAGGAGGAGCGTCTGATATCATGACTTATTTTAGAGGCTGTGCAGGGCATACCCACAAGTCATGTCATACGATTGACTTTCCTTTTAGACATGTCATCTGTTCATATCAAATGGCATTGTGGTTATTTTGCATCCAGGGGTTTGGATGACTGCCATTGCAATGCTGAGAGTGTATTTTCCTTCAAAATTGCTTATAAGGGATATAAACTTTGGAAATCCCTTCCCAGCTCTTTCCACTAGAAGCTGATCACAAGATGTCCTTCAGCGATCAGCTGTCATCTGTAGGGGAACAAGTGTTCAGTTTGCTCTGCAGCAACTCCAGTGGAGAAATGAAGCATTGCACAATGCCCATTGAAATCAGTGGGCGGTACATGTGCCAGGTCCTCCAAAGAGACGCTATTTGTGGCTGCTCTCTGAAGATCCATCTAATTATGCAAAATTACTTAAAGGGGTTGTCCGTGATCAACTCAAACAGACTATGTAAAGAAAGCTGCATTAAATAATAAGAAAATCATTACTTACCTGTTAAATCCTGAAAATGGGTTTCATAGACTAGACACCCCGTTCTATGTTTATTGGCATGAATGTTCATAGTTTTCTTCTCTTCTTCAGCACTGTTATAATGTATTCAGTAGGGTAGTTCAGTTCAGATTTCCTGGTAACCATTCCAATTCCTTCTAGGTGACTACCATCCGTGTACATGCAGCTACCCTTAGTCCTATCTGCTGTACCATAAACTGGCTCCTCATGTTAAACATTTTTGTGATCCAGAGCTCATATTCCCATGCATTGTAATAGTTTTTTTTAAATCATTCACTCAGTGGTCAGTAAGCACCATACTTTTGCAATGCTTGTTTTTGTGCCGCCATACTGGGAACCATGATTTTATTTATTTATTTTTTGTTTTTCATCGGCAAATGTTTTTTAGCCCTTGTTTTTTTGTAAATTGAGTTGACATTGGAAAAAATTCAGGTTACATGCAAATTTTTTTTATCACTTTTTGCAACTCTGGCATTGTTTTTCTTTTAACAGCACAATTAACCCAGCAATACCAATTATGTGTACTTCATTTTTGACATAATAATGTTTTTTGTTTTTCTTTTTTTAAATATTTTTACTTGTTAACTTTCGTTTACCCTTTTTTTTAATCCCGCTAAACCTGACTTGATTGTTCATATAAAACACTGGAATCATTCTGTATTGTGGTGTATTATGCGTGCCAGTTTTATCAAGATGGGCATAGTACCTACTGTATTAGACCTTTCCTCTGACTTCACTTTAAAGGGATTCTGTCACCAAGTTTTGGGCTATAGAGATGCGGACATGCACGGCTAGATCGCCGCTAGCACGTCCGCAATATATGTGTCCTATAGGGCTGTGTGCTTTTATTTTCTTTAAAAAAGGATTTTAGAGATGTGTAAATTAGTCTTGTAGCAGACCCGGGGGAATGGAGAAGATGGGGTGACAGAAGGAGGGCCATTCTGTGGTCAACATGTAGGGGGTTAAATGGTCAGGATCTGAGTTTTAACTGATCCTGGAGTTGACAGCAGGCACCCAGCTTACAGTCTGCTCCCACTGCAGACACCATGGGCACAGCTCCAGTGCCCAAACCATCACCATGAAGTACCGTATTATTATGTCAACTTGTGGAAAGGTTCATTTACTATAGTTCCCATGACGTAATAGTGTTAAGGGGTTAAGTTTTGTTACTGAAGGCTGTCCTTGGAAGTTCTCTCCATGGATCTTATTTCTTCTCCATTTCCTTCCACTATATTGACTGTAAAATCAAGCAGACAATTTATTTCAGATTTCTGATTGATTTATATATCATAAATATGAATTGCAGTCATCATTGCTTTGCCTCCGCGCAAAGGACCTCCGTTATTAAGGGCAAAGCGAGCCCCAGCACAAATCCCTTTTTATTACTTTTTTACGGTTTGGGACTTGATTTGCACAAATGTGCTGAGAATCTGACCGGAACGTCTGAATTTATGGAGCAAGATGGGGGCGACTGCAGAAGTGTGAAATATGGCCTCTGTGTGGAGCAGAGAGAGCATTCTTCTCAGTATAGGAGCCTGAGACTTTATTCTGGGAACTCAGACCAGACAATGCAGGGGTTTTACTAAAGGGACTATAGAGATGGCTGCTGGGACCTGGTGCCCAAGGTCCCTCTGCCACAGGAGCAGACACCAGTATTGCTAATGGCACATGGTAAGTGAGGGCCTGGTACAGATTTTGCATTGGGGCCCAGAAGCTGACTATGACTATGGCATGTGGTGGGATATAACACTGATACGGGACCAAATTATTCCACTTGAGCTGTGCCACTTTGGAGCCCTGAGCCCCTAAACACTCTGATGCCCACTATGCCGGGGCTACATGGCGAAAGCTGGTCACGTGGAATAAAAAGCTCAATATTTTATTAGATTGATTCCACCAGTGACTACGTCACTCTTCCATGGTCCTTCTTTACCCCTTACTGTTCGTTGTACTGTATGCTCCAATGTTTATGCATATATAGATGTAGCAGAGCTTAGTTTGTTGTCAGTGTTGTGCCTTATTATCATGATGTGTGACAGTTTTGCCTAAAGTAAAATGGGTGAAATGTCTTAAAGAGACTTTACCACCTTGGTAAGTGATGAGTATCTGATTGTTGGCATCCGATCACGGAGGTACCTTGAAGATCCATGTCACATGGTAAAAACTAGTAGGTAAAAATTGTCATTGCAGGTTTGAAACCTGTTGTCAAGTGTCACATAACTTGCCTGCCACCGGACAGCAGGTCACTGCAATGCACCTACAAAAAAGTGTCCTGGTTCTTCTTGTTTCTACTTCTGCAGCTCAACTACGTAGCCCTGTAAAGACTCTGTCCATGGTGCTGATCACATACAGCACAATTGCAAAGGAAGCCACTGGCCCATCTCTGCAGATCTATGCATCTACAAGGAAACCTACACCAGCAAGGGCGCTGGTGTAAACTTCCATTATGACCTACTGCAGATTCCTGGTGTAGGTTATAATAAATGTGGTGGGCCGCTATGACTGCCCCTGCAACACCAACTCCCCTCCAACTTCACTCACTTTTTAGAAAAGTAGTAAGTGAGGCCCTAAATCCCCAAAAAGTTGCAAAAGAAGCATAACATGAACTAAACTTTGCAATTTTTTGGTGCCAGTTTTCTGGCAAACAGAGGTTCTTGAATGTCCACAAAATAACTAACCCTAGCCTGTCCACTGGCAAAATGCATAGGTGAAAAAACTGGAGCAGTGGTAACCAGTGCACCAAAGCAGCCTCAAAAATAAGGCTGATCTGATGTTTGTTTTCAATTTTTCTACATATTGTTTTTTTTTCTTTGCAGTGAATCTGGGTCACTTTTGCCTAATTCTACAGAACACAGACAATTAGTTCTCTTCCCTGTCCCCAGTCTGTCTCAAATAGTGTTCTAACATTGCACCTGAGCAGGCCAGGCTATGTATTGTAAGAGCGGCTCTTATTGGCTAATTTCATCACATGGGGAGATTGGAAGCTTAACATATGTGTAAGTGGATAGCGATCACCACTGATACTTCATTCTGTTAAATACTGGGGGCCCAGGGTTGGATCCTCACTTATCATTTTCTAATGACTTTTTATAAAAATAGACTATCAACTCTAAACCCTGTGTAACCTCTTTAAATAATAACATCCTGTTTACCTTCAGCTGCCACTAGAGGGAGCTCAATGCATAAGGATTTATACAGATCCCGTCGAACTCAACAATAAATCAGTATACAGTGAGCTCCACCTAGTGTTTTCTCTTAAACTGCTCAGAGGGGATTTTGTGGGTACTACTAATCCCATTCTGATTTTACCTATGACTGAGAAGTCCACAAAGACAATAGCACAGTATCGCTTTGGGGGAAAAAATGCCATGCTATACAGTAGTTGCAAAATAGCTATTGAATGCAAAGACTAATACTGATATACACTGAGCAAAAATATAAACGCAACACTTTCGGTTTTGCTCCCATTTTGCATGAGCTGCACTCAAAGATCTGAAACATTTTCTACATACACAAAAGATCCATTACTCTTAAATATTGTTCACAAATCTGTCTAAATCTCTGTTAGTGAGCACTTCTCCTTTGCCAAGATAATCCATCCCACCTCACAGGTGTGGCATATCAAGGTGCTGATTAGACAGCATGAATATTGCACAGGTGTGCCTTAGACTGCCCACAATAAAAGGCCACTCTGAAATGTTCACAGTTTTGCCTTAATGGGGGGGGGGGGGGGGGGTCGGAAAACCATTCAGTATCTGGTGTGGCCACCATTTGCCTAACACAGTGCAACACATCTCCGTCACATAGAGTAGATCAGGTTGTTGATTGTGGCCTGTGGAATGTTGGTCCACTCCTCTTCAATAGCTGTGCGAAGTCACAGAGTATTGGCAGGAACTGGAACACGCTGTCGTATACGCCGATCCAGAGCATCCCAAACACGCTCAATGGGTGACATGTCCGGTGAGTATGCTGGCCATGCTGTGTTCAGCTTCCAGGAATTGTGTACAGATCCTTGCAATATGGGGCCGTGCATTATCATGCTGCAACATGAGGTGATGGTTGTGGATGAACGGCACAACAATGGGCCTCAGGATCTCGTCATGGTATCTCTGTGCATTCAAAATGCCATCAATAAAATGCACCTGTGTTCGTAGTCCATAACATACGCCTGCCCATACCATAACCCCACCGCCACCATGGGACACTCGATCCACAACGTTGACGTCAGAAACCGCTCACCCACACGACGCCACACACACTGTCTGCCATCTGACCTGAACAGTGAAAACCAGGACTCATCCGTGAACAGAACGCCTCTCCAATGCCCCAGACGCCATTGAATGTGAGCATTTGCCTACTCAAGTCGGTTACGACGACGAACTGCAGTCCGGTCCAGACCCCGATCAGGACGACGAGCATGCAGATGAGCTTCCTTGAGACGGTTTCTGACAGTTTCTGCAGAAATTCTTTGGTTATGCAAACCGATTGTGGCTGCAGCTGTCCGGGTGGCTGGTCTCAGACGATCATGGAGGTGAACATGCTGGATGTGGAGGTCCTGGGCTGGTGTGGTTACATGTGGTCTGCGGTTGTGAGGCCGGTTGGATGTACTGCCAAATTCTCTGAAACGCCTTTGGAGACGGCTTATGGTAGAGAAATGAACATTGATTGCACGGGCAACAGCTCTGGTAGACATTCCTGCAGTCAGCATGCCAATTGCATGCTCCCTCAAACGTTGCCATCTGTGGCATTGTGCTGTGTGATCAAACTGCACATTTCAGAGTGGTCTTTTATTGTGGGCAGTGTAAGGCACACCTGTGCAATATTCATGCTGTCTAATCAGCACCTTGACATGCCACACCTGTGAGGTGGGATGGATTATCTCGGCAAAGGAGAAGTGCTCACTAACACAGATTTAGACAGATTTGTGAACAATATTTGAGAGTAATGGGTCTTTTGTGTATGTAGAAAATGTTTCAGATCTTTACGTTCAGCTCATGCAAAATGGGAGCAAAACTTAAAGTTTTGTGTTTATATTTTGTTAGGAGTTTATGGCATCGAGGGTGAAGCTAGCAGAATGGCAAGCAATATGGTGACCTTTCAGGGTATTGTAAAGTGTTACGAGAGTGACAGATAAAACAATGAGCCCTACGAGTTTATTAAGTTGTGGCCTCTCCTAGCAGTGCGCTCTGTCACCTCCACACTGAGACGTACAGGAAATTACCAGGCGATATCTTAGATGTCTCGAGACATTGAATGTGACGGCTGATAACAGTTGATGGGTCTGTCATGTTTTGCGGTTTCTCATTGACATGAGCAGAACTTAATCTGTGGGTTTTCTGAGGGATATAATGAAGCTATGCTAATAAATGGAAATAAGAAAAAGCGAGGGAAAAATACAATATACTGTAATTCACTCTTTACACGCCAAATGGTATATTCAATGGTTTATAGCAGAATTCTAGATGGCAAGTTTGGGAAAATGCACCCAGACTCTGCACTTGCATGCCCGTGCTGCAGACCGCAAATTGCGGTCCACAATGCACCGACTGTGGGGCAGCTGCATGCGGATCACGGACCCATTCACTTGAATAGGGTCCGCAATCTGTCCTTTCCACAAAAAGATAGAACAAGTTTTGGGCAACGGAAGCACAGAACGTAACACCACGGAAGCACTCCGTAGTTCTTCCATGGGGTTCCGTTCCGTGCTTCCGGTACGCACTGCATCTCCGGATTTGCAGACCCATTTAAGTGAAAGGGTGATGCGGAATGCACATGGCCGGTGCCCTGTGTATTGCGGAACCGCCGTATGCAGCCCACAATACGGCCACGGGAGCACTACGGCCGTGTGCAAGAGGCCTTAGGCAAACTAAACAGGTATGCCAATTTACAGTTATGTATATATATTAACGACAACTTACTGATCCTGTTTTACAGCCTTTATTATACTCCAGAGCTGCACTCACTATGCTGCTGGTTGTCACTGTAAAAGGAAAGTTGATCAAATCCCTTAACAACCAATCTGAGCTTTATAATGCAGAAGGGCAGTAACTTTTTCCTGCATCAGATCACTGAACCCTGTGGGCTGTATGGATGGTACTTTTCAGAATGCAAATCACCAGAGCAATTTAAAGGAGCAAGGAATGCTGGGGCATTTTAGATCTGAAGCCTGTCGAATTCGTATTACAGCTCTGGAGTATAATAGGCTGTAACTCAGTATTGGTGTAAGATACAATAAGCAATATACTGTATGTACCCATTGACTCTACCACACAGAATAGTGAGTGCAGCTCTGGAGTATAATACAGGATGCAACTTAGGATCAGTACAGGACGAGTAATGTAATGTATGTAGAGTACACGGTGATTCATCCAGCAGAATAATGAGTGCAGCTCTGGAGTATAATGTATTGTATGAACACAGTGACTTTCCCAGCAGAACAGTGAGAGCAGGACGTAACGAAGGATCAGTGCAGCATAAGTCATGTAATGTACTGTATGTACAAAGGGCCTCCATCAAAAGAACAGTGAATGCCGCTCTGGAGTATACAGGATGAAGCTCAGGATCAGTACAGGATACTTTACCTCTGCTGAAAACCTAAACGTTCTGATAATGTCTGATAATTCACACAGTCAGTGTTTGATCAGTGATTTCCATCAGTGATTCTGAGCTAAAATCAGGTGCAGCTCTAAGCACAGAACAGGTGCAGATCTTTCCTTTATACCTTATGTCTGCGTAGGATCCACTCCTGGTTTTGGATCACAATCACTGATGGAAATCACTGAGCAAAACACTGATGTGTGAATGAGGCTTAATACTTATTTTCCTCTATACTCCATGTCACACTAATGGGGATTCAGGAAGCTGACATATGTAGAAGCCTTCCCAGTAAAGCTGCAGTAGCTGTCTAGATGCTATCCATGACATGGAGAGAATAGCGTGATTGCTATGGGTACGGTTGTGGGAGTAGGCATGGCACTGAGCTCCTAACCCTAATTGCCATAATACTATCATAGCAACTACCTAGAGCCATCACTAGGGGGAGCTTACTGCATACATATTCAAGAGTATTCAATCAGTTCAATAACAGCTATATAAATCCTTACAAAATGAGCTCCCTCTAGTGGTGGCTGCACCCAGCCAGAATTATGTAATTTATTACCTCAAAAACAGATTCCATATACAGATATATTATGAAATGTATATTTCGGAATTCTGTTCAGGGACTGTGACAGGAAGTTTCCCTATGTTATTACAGAAACTTTTAAACGTTTGCAAAGAATGAGTGAAATTCAGTAACAAGTGAGAAGTAAAAAGCGATTTCTTAGCTGAAATGCAGATAAAATGAGCCGTGATGAGCCTTAGGGTGGGGCAAGGGGGGGCGAGATAAATCCGAAATTCAATTTCTGTTGTAAAAAGGCTGACGGCAAAACTTCAAATTAAACTAATTAAACATTTGTCTGATTCCCTGGAGGAGAGAACTTCACACTCCATTTATGACTCATTTTTTTCTTTGGTTTATTTGTTTACGTTGATGAGGTTTTGTTACAATGTAAGGTACACATATAAGAAGTGCCCCTCCCCCACCAGGGAAATAAAAAGTTAGCACTGGAGAAACCTCACTATCTGACCTTCAGACTCTTTTTATGTCCAGACGCTAATGTCTAATCAAGCATTTTACCTGAAGTTGCTACTTTGTTCGCAACGTCAGACTTTCCCATCTTCAGTACTTCATCTTACCTCTTCTCCCACCGCAGTTGTCTTAAAGTCATGACCCCGTCTGCTTTCCTGTCTTTGAACTATCCGGTAGTTTATTCTCCAGTTCAGTCCTTATAGACACTAACTTGCTGGACCAGAAAGTTTACTTTTTTATTTTTTTGGTTGATAGATATTATTAATCTTTGAAAATTGTGTCATTTTGGTGCCAAATCCAAAAATATGGCTCTCAGATGCAAGTTTGGTGCATGGCCTTCATTAAAACCCTTGTAACAAAACTGATCTGGTTTTCTGATGTCAGCTATACATTTGTCAGATTCGCAAAAACGTAGATCACACCTCTGAAACTGAGAATTGTTGGGTATGAAGAACATATGGTGAAAATGGCAGCTATACTATTACCATTTTGTTTTACTTCATAAACTAAATGAAGCCTACCAATGGGTATGCTTAAAGGGAACCTGTCACCTGGAAAAGACAATTTACACTAATCACAGTACCTTAAAGTATCTCGCAGGCGCAGTGAACATGCAGATGCCAGGGAGGGAGTCTGCGTTGGTGTCCTTTGCACAAAATGTTTTAAATGGTGCATGTTGTTGGCTCGTCTTTAAACCTAACACTTTGGTTTAGAAATGCTTCTTCAGTTTTCTACACCACCCCTACTAGAGTGGCTTTGGGATTTTTAGTTTTACGACTTAAAAAAAAAATCCCAGTGATAAATCTGTAATGAAACTACATAACATAGCTAACCATGCCCACTTCCCTACCCACTTTTCAAAATTGGAGTGAGTGGCGACTTTTTGAAGGCTACCACTAGTGCTTTTCCTCTGTAGAAAAGATGTTGGCAAACCACCTGAAAAAGGTCAATAGATTCAGTAATGAAACAAAAAAACACCAGGAGCAAAGGGACGTTTGTGTGTCCTGTGTTTCATATTTCCTATAGACCTTCGGTTAATACATGAGGCAAAAAATGTTGCAAAAATTACCAAAAAAACCTGCAAACATGCAAAAAAAAGACAATAAAAAACTATAGGGGAAATTTATCAAAACTGGTGCAAACAGAAACTGGCTTAGTTGCGAGGAGCAACCAATCAGATTCAACCTTTCATTTTTTAGAGCTCGTTTGGAAAGTAAAAAGATTCATCTGATTGGTTGCTACGAGGCGCACCTAAGTCAGTTTTCCCTGGCACAAGTTCTGGTAAATCTCCACCTATGTGTGTAAGCAACCTAAGGGGCAGGGCAAGGAGATACCCCATTCTCTAAAGTAAGTAAATATCATAGAAACATCAGCGTGATCTTTACCACCTCTTGACCTCAGATGTTAAAAATGGAAGGACAATTATATATATATATATATATATATATATATATATATATCATTAGGAGATGAGGTCTATCAGTGGGTTAAGAAGCGTGTCTGCTGGAGTGTGAAGGGACTGCAGGATGAGAGCTGTATCTTCAAATCTGTGTTCCGTTGTGGTTAATAGTCAAGTGTCATGATTGATGGCAGATAGACTGGGAAAGCTGCATTCTGGCGGCTTTTAAATCATTTTCCACAGATAGCCATCACCTTCTAGGGAAGGAGTAAGAATTAATATATAACCCGTCAGCATGCCATGAATGGAGGACAATATTTAATGCTTTATATTCAAAGAAGGACAATTTGGTGAAAACAATGAATAATTTAGGAGGGGGCATTGGAAGTTAAGTGTACTTTTGGCTTTTTGTAATAATGTGTCCATTAGGGGGGCAGTGATCTAGTGCTAATGTCATTGAAAAAATAAGAAGCTATACTATTGCTTAAATAAGTTGTCCCATACTAAGCTATATGGACGACACAAGTCCAGATCCAATGCTTGGGACTAGAGATGAGCAAAGTTTTGAAAAATTTGATTCAGCAACTTCGTTAGCCAAGAAATTTGATTTGTTCCAAATTAATTTGTCACAAATCACTATAAATCACCTATACCCAGGCCACTGTGCCTTATGGCCACATGGAGAGCCCTTGCTGCAGG
This sequence comes from Bufo gargarizans, assembly GCF_014858855.1. Classification (NCBI taxonomy): domain Eukaryota; kingdom Metazoa; phylum Chordata; class Amphibia; order Anura; family Bufonidae; genus Bufo; species Bufo gargarizans. The sequence continues at coordinate 3,019,257 of NC_058090.1, read as the reverse complement.
CCGATTGTCGCCATGCAGTCATGCTGCATCTGCCTTTCATGTAATTATCAAGAGCGCACTGTATAGTCTGTCTTTATTGTTAATAGCCGCTTGGCACCTTTATTGCACCTTTAAAAAGGTGCTGTTGCTGGTATGGGGTTTGGCTGGTTAGGTGGGGGCACAATATGCTGGCATACCCACTTCTCCAACCAAAGCGCTCTCCTATACTATAGTGGCGTCAAAGCCAATGTTGACGGCAGGGGAGCCAAATGAGGTAGCCGAGGCCAGGGAGTGAAGGAACCCGGGATCCAGCAGCGGGGAGCAGGTTGGCATGGTTCCCTTTACAGGTCTGGCCAGGAGGAGGGTTTGCAAAAAAAAACAACTAAATTTGGCCAACCACTTTACGGCTTTCTTCACACACAAATTTGTGCTGTCATTTCTCTTTTTACTACTACCACTTGGGTGGCTTTTGGATTATTTTTTTTTAACAAATACAGTATGTGGATCAAGAAAAGTGAAATAAAATGCCACAGAAAAACAGCCGTAGAAAAAAAACAAAAAAAAAACTCTTGTGCACCATGCAGTTCATGACTACCATATACTTTATTAGGCCAATGTCTGGAGCTAGCATTTTATCAGCAAGTATACACCAAAAACTTCATGTGCAGAAAATGCCACCAAAAATGCAAATGTGCTGAAAAATGTAACTAAAAATGTCAAGTTGTCCAGAATTAGAGAGAAATATCTGCTGTCTTCCATAATCAGCACCACCTGTAGCTCAGGCCTATTTAGTATAATGCCACAATGCCACACACAACCCAAGGACAGGTGTGGCGCTTTTTCCGGAAGAAAGCAGCCATGTTTTTCTAATCTAGTTCAACTAAAGTATGTGTGTTATATATTAGATCTATAAATTCACTGTTTGAGTATTTTCCGTTTTTTCTTTCGTCAGCTGTTCCATTCCTTAGAAGAATTATGGAGAAATGTGCGCAGAACATCTGTTATTTGTAATAGTAAAAGGTGTTGTTTCCTTGCCTGAAATAACCTTAAGCTATTGTTTGCATTTTCTCTTTGCACACAAATTGACACAATGCGGGAGCCCCAGATCACAGCGTAGCCATCCTTAGAGACGGCATTGAGATTCGCCGTCACAGAATCGGATAATCTGATCACAAACCCTCAGGTTGTATGCACAGTTATGTGAGAAAGAAGAACTACACAGACGATTCACAGCATAATCACCAGTGAAATATTCGGATGATCATTTATTTATAGTGTGTAATAAGGTACGCGCAAACGTTACGGAATGCGCACTTTTTTTTTCTGTGCGCATAATACAGTGCCAGCAAAGTAGATTACACAAATCTCATGGACAGTTTGTTTATTTCTTCCTTGCAGAAATTGACCTGCGGTGTGCAGATTTTGAAATTGGAATGGAAATTTCGTCTTCATTTTCATTTAATTTTTGGAACCCCTATTAAGATTAACAAAGTTTGTAAAATCAGTTTTGTATGCCTTGAGGGGAGTCGTTTCTAAAATGGGGTCATTTATGGTTGGTTTCTATTATGTAAGCCCCACAAAGTGACTTCATAACTGAACTGGTCCTTAAAAAGTGGGTTTTGGAAATTTTCTTAAACATTTTAAGAATTGCTTCTAAAAGTCTAAGCCTTCTAACGTCTTAAAATATAAATTTACATTTACAAAATGATGCCAACATAAAGCAGATATATGGGGAATGTAAAGTAAGAGCTATTTTGTGAGGTATCACTATCTGCCTTAGGGCTCATGCACACGACTGTATGTATTTTGCGGTCCACAAAAAACTGATCCGCAAAAAATACGGATGACATCCGTGTGCATTCTGTATTTTGCAGAACGTAACAGCCGGCCCTTCATAGAACAGTCCTATCCTTGTCCATAATGCGGACAATAATAGGACATGTTCTATTGCTTGCGGAATGGAAATACGGACATATGGAAACGGAATGCACACGGAGTAACTTCCTTTTTTTGCGGACCCATTGAAGTGATGGTTCCGCATACACTCCGCAAAAATAATGGAATGGACACGGAAAGAAAATAAGTTTGTGTGAAATTCAAATTTAGAAAATTGCTAATTTTTCTAAATTTTCTATAAATTGTCATGAAGTACAATGCGTCACAAGAAAACAATCTCAGAATGGCTTGGATAAGTAAAAGCGTTCCAAAATGATTGCCACATAAATTGACACATGTCCGATTTCCAAAATTTGGCCTGGTCCTTAAGGTGAAAAATGGCTCCGCAAATGCGGTCCGCAATACGGCAACGGGGCGCACATGTTCGTGTGCAGGAAGTCTAAAGAAAATGGTTTCTTTGTGAGAGGGGAGCACTTTGTTTCAACCCTCCTAGATACTCCTGAAATACTTTGTGCTGCTTCTTGCTTCCATTCTCTTCCTAACCTCATGACACTGACCCTGTAATATAAAGCCCTTTCTTCAATATCATAATAATATGAGTAAAAGGGTCTCTGCCTCCCACAGAAATCCACATCCTCGTCCACTGTATTTCTCTGTAGCACCTCGGTACAACACTCTCTCACTATGCAAACGCTGACATGATAAACAGGTTTATGACCCAACTTTTCCTCAATTGCAGATGTAGCGGAACTAAAAGGAACTGTGATAACACATGGCGCACTGTTATCTTGTGACAAAAGCCAATGGAAAAGTCAATTAACATTTTCTTGCCATTGTTTACTTAACACGTTTCCTTTCAGCTCTGCTACATCTGTAGGTGTGAGACATTTGTAATAACAGAATATAAACATTCAGGCACCAAGACTATGTTCACATATGCACAGTGGCTTCCTCCACAATGGAAACCATAGCAGCGAGCCCGGGTCACTAGTATGGAGGATCTGAACAGCACCAACTTGTCTCATTAATAGTGTTGATCGCAAATATTCTAATCGCAAATTTTTATCGTGAATATCGGCACTTCGAGAATTCACGAAAATCAAGAATATAGTGCTATACAGGGGTGTAGCTATAGGGGGTGCAGAGGTAACAGTCGCTACCAGGCTCAGGAGCCTGAGGGGCCCAAAGACCCTTGTGTCACATAAGAAGACACTGGTATTATAGAAAGTCCATGCTGGTCAAGTTACACCTCTGGCTGGAGGGAAGGGGTTAGGTAAAGAATTTGGCATGGGGGTGGTGGGTGCCGTTAGGCAGCATGAAGTCTGACAGGAAGGGGGTCCCAAGCTGAACTCTGGCACCCTGGCCCATGAGCCTTTAGCTACGCCCCTGGTGCTATATATTCGTGGTTGTGAATATTCTAGTTTTTTTTTCATCAGTACTACTGCTTCTTTCTTGTGGGCCAATGAGAAGGCTGCAATATCTGTCAGAGCTTAGCAACGTCCCTAGCAACCAGCCTACCCCTTACTATATAAGAACCTCCCCAGCAGCCCTTGTATGCAGTTTTTGCAGATCTGAGAGAGAGCAGTGACATTGCTGTGCTCTGTGCTTTGCTGTGTCATTGCATTAGATAGTTAGTTAGCTCATATATATATAATACAGATAGTTAGTGCGAGATAGTCAGTGTAGGTTACATTGTGATATAGTGTAGCTGATTCCAGTGCAGGGTGTTAGGTAGTGTGATAGGAATTACTGTTTCTCTGCTGTCCATACATACATGCTACAGACATAGTGCTGTGACGTCACAACAATACTTAGTGCACCAATCAGTAATATCTACTCAGACCTGATAAAATGTGAAGTTGCATGTATTGCGCAAAAAATATGCGCATCATTAGTGCCGATTTGGGCAATCGCGAAAATAATGACTGGAGATTGTGAGTTCTACAATTCGCTAATTTATTGCGAATATTATGCGAAAAAATTCACGAAATATCGCAAAAACGAATATTGCCTATGCCGCTCATCACTACTCATTAACTTACAATTGGGGTACGGCCACACGGGAGCCAAAATCAGGAGTGGATCGTAAAAGGACATAAAGTTTAAAGGACAAATACAACTTCTCTTTTTTAATTCACTCCTGGTCTTAGCTTCCAAAACTGCATCCAGAAACCTGGCTGTGTGACCTGACCCGTACAGTTCTATCAAGAATTCTGAAATCAAAAGTTATGCAAACCCAGATGGAATGCCTGGTAGGGGTTAATAGATGTTAAAGGGGTTCTACAGTTTGTTTTAACTGATGATCTATCCTCTGGATAGATCATCAGCATCTGACAGGCGGGGGGGGGGGTGGCCCCGCCGATCAGCTGTTTGAGAAGGCAGCACCACTCCAGCAGCGCCGCGGCCTTCTCACTGTTTACCGCTGGCCCAATGACATCACGACTTTTATCAACTGACCTGGGCGGGGCTAAGCTCCATTCAAGTGAACGGAGCTTAGCCCCGCCCAAGCCAGTGATACTAGTCTTGACGTCACTGGGCCAGAGGTAAACAGTTATAAGGCCGCGGCGCTGCTGGAGCGGCGCTGCCTTCTCAAACAGCTGATCGGCGGGGCCACCCCCCCGCCTGTCAGATGCTGATGATCTATCCAGAGGATAGATCATCAGTTAAAACAAAGTGCAGAACCTCTTTAACAAAGCCTTATAATTTGTGGGGATAAATATATTTAATCTTGAGCATACAGTACATAAGAAATTGTGGCCCCTGTCTGTCAAATAGGGAAAATTGTGCATTGTGATTTTATTCATTTGCATTGATCCAACTCCTCTAACTAATTGCAGTCAAGTACTGTGCTTGCTCTGTTGTCACCATGGTAACATCAACAGTCTCAGGGTACATTCACATAATGCAAGTCCAGCAATGAAACCCTTAGTACAAAAAGATAGCTAAAGTTTATTGAGAATGACAAACTAACCTATATAGTTACCCAGGTAGGCCCACACTTGGCTGGGTGAGCTATCTAATGGGTGGGGAAAGGTGTCCCTAAACTGCTACCCTAGTCTAAACCTCAGCCCAGGGACGTCCCCTGATGGTGAGGACTCCCTGTCCTCGAGCCTAGCCTCGCCTCCTGTCTAACCCTAGAATGGTGACAGGTGGTGAAAGCTGGTACCAGAGTGGCCTACCAGTAGATAACTAACACATACACAAACAAATAAAAAAAGGTGCCCACTGTATACAGCCCTCGTGACGGAGCGCCAGGAGGTACAGGGTACACCAAGTATATTAAAAAACACAAACGCACCCTAGTATGACAGTTGAGGATAATAATCTAGAGTGATAAAGAAAAGAAAACCCGATGCGTTTCACCCACAGAGTGTGATCATCAGGGGGTGATAGGGGGTGAATATATGATGATATTCAGCAAACCTCAATAATCAACAATCGGAGCACATATACGTGAAACAATATTGCGTATTGGAATATTGCGTTAAATAATATTGCGTATTGGAATCAGACCCAACCTTGATACAAAGGTAAATGGATAAATAAATGCCGGATGGCAGGATACATACGGTCAGTCTTCAATAACCTGAGCAGTTGTGGATCATGTAATGGACACACACAACAAACGGGCCTCTGTGAAAGAAAAGGGAAAACATATGTATATACGTGTTGTGCACTACCTGTGCGTAGTGTGACCATTGTAGTAAATACCTTGGTCAAGAGGGCAACTCACTGAGTATTCAGCGGTACCCAATATCCTATTTGGTATGATCGTACTGGATAGATGCCAGTGCGATGGGATGTGGGAATGATAATCACAGGGCATCAAAGATGGTCGCCCCGCGCTTCATGATGCTGCCCAGGTCATGTAGTTGGGATATTACTGTGAAATAGAGGAAGTCACCATGCTAATGAACTTGGCCTGAGAGTATGGCCTCTAATGGAGGAAAAAGGGAAGTTTGTCCAACATACCTAAATGACAAGAAAATGCCTGATTTAGATCAGCCTTCCAGGATGGAGCTCTTATAAGTGCAGGATTGTTGACCATAGAAGACCTAAAGTACAGTAAGTACCTAATTATTAATCCTGTAGACCTAAAGGATATAGTAGGAAAGTGCCTCAGGCCTATACTCACGTCAAATAGCCATCCAACTGGGGTCAGCATGAAGAGTTCCCCTCAGGGTCTGATACACTGTGTGCTATCAATCCCCCCATTTAAATATCCCTCCTTCCAATTACCGAGACGTAATTAACACCTGGTTCCAAACTGCCTGATTAACCTCTATCTGGCGGCCGACATGTGCATGCGTTCCAGCGTGGAGCGCACGCGAAGACGTTCACTTCCGGGCTGATGCCGGGCGGATATCCGGCAGATGGAACGCAGCCGCCTCCCTATTCGCCGCACATCCTGCGCTTCATACAGAAGAGAGGAGGCGTGTTAGGTCTAAGGGAGGCTTGCCTAGACGGGGATACTCACTTGACAGTGGAAACGGCTTAACCCATTATAGGACAGTCGCCGCCCCATCACAGGCACAGGGACAGAGGTGGACAAAAGAGGAGGAGGAAAAAGGCTGGAGGGGGGTTGAAGAAGCTATATAGAATAGTAGATATTATTCTCAGGTATATGTGGCCCCTTCCCGATAACAAGGTGGCACAATAATAAATATGGACAGATAAAGGTCCACTCGACAGTGATACTACATTCGGGTACTTAACGTACCCAGGCCTAGTAACTGGAGAATATATTTTCCTGATGGCCAAACATGCTGACGGGACATTCCCAATTCAAGGAACATCCCGCCGCTGGGCCAGGGGGTCAGTTACAGGCGATATTAGTGGTATGGGGATATACATCAGTGAAGATATACAAATGAAGGAACAGTAACTTTCTCTGGAAAGTTACCTTGGACATAAAATCGTACCGTGGGGACTCCATATCCGAGTACGACCAGCTGATAGAATCTCCTCACCAGCCCTACTGGTCAAGTGGGAAGACACTCTCACTCAGAGCTCATTAGCCCTTATGACACTGCTACTAGAGGAAGAAAAACAACTGTTTGATCGTTCCTCTAGGAAACTGCAGGAACAGATTGAAACCGCTTTAAAACTGAAAGACGATCCCGAATTTACAAGACGGGAGACGTCCTTACAATGTTCTGTAGATAGGTTTCAGGGGCTCATCAAAGAGCGTAAGCACAGACAATTTGTGAGGGACCTGGGCGATTTTAGGGACAATCGGGCATATTCAGTCGGACAGGGACTAGTGACGGGGTCTGAACCCTCCTCCTCAGAGATCGACTCATCCGATACAGACTCAAATCCCAAACTGTACGGCGGATCCTCTAATCGAGGTCGACCCAATTATAGACGACAAGGGGGACGGGGATGGCCGAGACAGGGCGGTTACCGAGGCAAGGGAAAAGGAACACGAGTATCGGGGTATCAAAATACCTCTTCTTCTTCACCTCCCTCTGGTTCTTTCAACAGCACCATGCCACAACAACCGCCCTCCTCTTCCTCCTCTTCTTTTTTAGAGAAGGGTGGGATCCCCTATCAGCTTCGGGATCGCAACCGGCAGGACAGGGGACAGTAGCGGAGCTCCAGATTATCAATCTATCGACTAGGAGTCTCAGCCCGGAGGAGGTGGGGGTCCTTAAGAGGGGACTGTCGTCTGTACCAACTACGAACTTCAGCCTCTTCACCTGGACTAAGGACTTCCACCTCTTCTGCAGGAGACTGAAGTGGCATAAGTTTTTTAAGATCTCCAATAGGGACACGTGTCACAGACTGGGCCTGGATGAAGGTGACTTTGGTACCTTCAAAATCTTACTGACCTTAGCAGGGAGCAGAGTCATGCCCCCGGCACAGGCCCCTTTACCACACTTCGGTCTAAAAGTAAAAGAATGCAACCCCCATCTAGCTATGAGCATGTAGATATTTTCCTCCAAATGGTCACGCGCGATCTTGAACAACTTGCGCAATTGAGACCCAAAACATTCAACCTCTCTGTCATAGAAATGCAGGCACTTAAGTCACTTGAAAAAGACGATACCATCGTCATTAGGCCATCTGACAAGGGTAGCAATTTAGTCATCCTGGATTGCGACCTATACAAACGCATGTGCCTGGATCTCTTGAAGGACAGAGGGGGCTATGAGATCTTACCCACTATTCCAACCCAATCCTTTTTTGGAGAATTGAAGCAGATTTTAATTAAAGGCTTAAACAATAGGGTCATAAGTACAACTGAATACTACCGGCAAAACCTTATGTACCTAAAATACATAAGGGGACATCCCCTCTCAGAGGCCGCCCGATAGTCTCAGGCATCAATTGCTTAACCCAGAATTGCGGAATTTATCTGGATCAGGTTCTGTCGGAGTTCGTCGTGTCCCCCCCGGCTTACACGAGGGACACGATGGACTTCCTCAACAAAATTAACACCTTGAACCTTGATCCAGACTGCATGCTGGGTAGCATCGACGTCAAATCATTGTACAGCTCTATACCACATGATTGTGGACTTAGAGTCGTTGACCATTTCCTCCAAACTAGGGGGATCCAGTGCGCCTTGCACAATGCCTTTATTCTGGAACTGCTGGGGTTCACCCTTAGCCATAAATTTTTCCTGTTTGACGCACGGTTCTACCACCAGCTCAGGGGGACGGCAATGGGCAGCCCATGTACCCCATCCTATGCCAATCTCTTCCTGGGCTGGTGGGAGGATACCCACGTGTTTCCCGACCACTGTCGTCTTGTGGGCGGACAATATCCAATTCTGGACGCGATACACAGACGACGTGTTCGTGGTCTGGAAGGGTGAACCCACAGGGTTTAAACAATTTGTCTCGGATCTCAATCAAAATGAGGTGGGTCTCAGGTTCACTTATGAGCTGGACCCGGTGTGCATTACCTTTCTGGATGTGAGAGTAACCGAAAACCGGGGATTCTCTGTCGACCAACATCTACAGGAAAAGTACGGCCCCAAACTCCCTGCTTCACTGGAGCAGTCACCATCCTACCCCCCTAAAACGAGGAATACCCAGGGCTCAATACCTCCGGGTCAAGAGGAATTGCTCCAATGATGCATCATTCTTCAGTGAGGCAGGGAGTTTGCAGGAGAGACTATTGGCCAGGGGATACCCCCAAAGAGTACTGCGGGATGCGTTTAAACACGCATCGACTAAAGCTCGGACTGAATTGCTGGTACCTAGACGTAGAACAGTGGACTGTCCCCAACCAGCACGGATTATCGTGGATTTTGACATCGCCAATCGGGAAATCAGGCAGGTGCTGGAATGCTGGAAAAATATTGGCCAATATAACATATGGACTGTGATCTCTCTGATATCGTAACCAAACATCCTGCGGTCTCTTATAGACGTGGAAAGAGTCTAAAAGACCGTCTCGTATGCAGCCACTATTCACTACCCACTAAAAGTGGTACATGGCTAGACTGTAAACCCGTGGGGGGTTTTAAATGTGGTAGATGCAAGGCTTGCCAATATGTGTCTACTGCTAAATCAATCATCTGCTGTGCCACGGGACAGACCTACCAGGTCCGTGACTTCACTAACTGTTTGTCAAAAGGGTAGTCTATTTATGCCAATGTCCATGCCCCATAGGACTATGTGGGCAAGACCATACAGGAATTCAGGAGAAGAATCCTTGAGCACATCAATGACGTGATCAAGAAGGAGGCAACACCTGTAGCCACCCACGTCAATGAGTGTCATGGGGGTGACCCCTCATCTCTCCTTTTCACTGTCCTTGAATTGGTGTCTCCCTCCCCACGTGGCGGGGACTGGGACAGGCGAATATTACAAAAAGAGAGTGAGTGGATCCATAGATTTCGATCACAATCTCCCCGTGGCCTCAACGAGCGACTCACGTTTTCATGTTTTTTATGAACACCTGTATTGGGATATTCCCTGCCCCCGCCTCCTCCCCTGTTCCTTCATTTGTATATCTTCACTGATGTATATCCCCATACCACTAATATCGCCTGTACCTGACCCCCTGGCCCGGCGGCGGGATGTTCCTTGAATTGGGAATGTCCCGTCAGCATGTTTGGCCATCAGGAAAATATATTCTCCCGTTACTAGGTCTGGGTACGTTAAGTACCCGAATGTAGTATCACTGTCGGGTGGACCTTTATCTGTCCATATTTATTATTGTTCCACCTTGTTATCGGGAAGGGGCCACATATACCTGAGAATTATATCTACTTTTCTATATAGCTTCTTCACCCCCCCTCCAGCCTTTTTCCTCCTCCTCTTTTGTCCACCTCTGTCCCTGTGCCTGTGATGGGGTGGCGACTGTCCTATAATGGGTTAAGCCGTTTCCACTGTCAAGTGAGTATCCCCGTCTAGGCACGCCTACCTTAGACCTAACACGCCTCCTCTCTTCTGTATGAAGCGCAGGATGTGCGGCGATAGGGAGGCGGCTGCGTTTCATCTGCCGGATATCTGCCCGGCATCAGCCCGGAAGTGAACGTCTTCGCGTGCGCTCCACGCTGGAACGCATGCACATGTCGGCCGCCGGATAGAGGTTAGTCAGGCTGTTTGGACCAGGTGTTAATTACGTCTCGGTAATTGGAAGGAGGGATATTTAAATGGGGGGATTGATAGCACACAGTGTATCAGACCCTGAGGGGAACTCTTCATGCTGACCCCAGTTGGATGGCTATTTGACGTGAGTATAGGCCTGAGGCACTTTCCTACTATATCCTTTAGGTCTACAGGATTAATAATTAGGTACTTACTGTACTTTAGGTCTTCTATGGTCAACAATCCTGCACTTATAAGAGCTCCATCCTGGAAGGCTGATGTAAATCAGCATTTTCTTGTCATTTAGGTATGTTGGACAAACTTCCCTTTTTCCTCCATTAGAGGCCATACTCTCAGGCCAAGCTCATTAGCATGGTGACTTCCTCTATTTCACAGTAATATCCCAACTACATGACTTGGGCAGCATCATGAAGTGCGGGGCGACCATCTTTGATAGCCCTGTGATTATCATTCCCACATCCCATCGCACTGGCATCTATCCAGTACGATCATACCAAATTGGATATTGGGTACCCCGAATACTCAGTGAGTTGCCCTCTTGACCAAGGTATTTACTACAATGGTCACACTATGCACAGGTAGTGCACAACACGTATATACATATGTTTTCCCTTTTCTTTCACAGAGGCCCGTTTGTTGTGTGTGTCCATTACATGATCCACAACTGCTCAGGTTATTGACAACTGACCGTATGTATCCTGCCATCCGGCATTTATTTATCCATTTACCTTTGTATCAAGGTTGGGTCTGATTCCAATACGCAATATTATTTAACGCAATATTCCAATACGCAATATTGTCCAACGGGGCTTGTTTCACGTATATGTGCTCCGATTGTTGATTATTGAGAATTGCTGAATATTATCATATATTCACCCCCTATCACCCCCTGATGATCCCACTCTGTGGGTGAAACGCGTCGGGGTTTCTTTTCTTTATCACTCTAGATTATTATCCTCAACTGTCATACTAGAGTGCGTTTGTGTTTTTTAATATACTTGGTGTACCCTGTACCTCCTGGCGCTCCGTCACGAGGGCTGTATACAGTGGGCACCTTTTTCTATTTGTTTGTGTATGTGTTAGTTATCTACTGGTAGGCCACTCTGGTACCAGCTTTCACCACCTGTCACCATTCTAGGGTTAGACAGGAGGCGAGGCTAGGCTCGAGGACAGGGAGTCCTCACCACCAGGGGACGTCCCTGGGCTGAGGTTTAGACTAGGGTAGCAGTTTAGGGACACCTTTCCCCACCCATTAGATAGCTCCCCCAGCCAAGTGTGGGCCTACCTGGGTAACTATATAGGTTAGTTTGTCATTCTCAATAAACTTTAGCTATCTTTTTGTACTAAAGGTTTCATTGCTGGACTTGCTCTATTAGTTAATTATTACCCTACAATATCCATTATTATAACTCCTGCTGTACATTCACATAATGGCCATTTTTCAACAATTTTTGCATCCATTTTCTGGACCTTTTTAATGGCCATTTTATGTTCATTTTTAATGGATGATTTTCATTAGATTGTTTTATTTAAATCCTAACTCCTGCAGTACGCATAATGTATCTAGGGTTGCCACCTTTGCCAACAAAAAATACTGGCCAAGTAAAAAAAAAAAAACAGCCAGTGAATAGCCCTTTAGACTGCAATGATTCTGAAAACGGCCATGTGCCTATCGTTAAAAAAAGAACATTTTTACATTATGCTCTTCCTTTTTACATATCACACACCATGAATAAAGACCTCAGTATGAATACAGACTCCAGATCATACTCCCCAAAAATTACAGATCTTAGACCCACAGAATAAGTACAGACCTCAGACCAGACTCCCTAAATAAAAACAGAACCCAGACCAAACACTGTAAACTAATACAAATCCCAGAACAGACCCCCTAAATAAATACTGCCAGACTGCAGACATTACCGTAATCTATCCTCATTTCCGCAGCTTGTAATTCTCTTTACTACTGGGCACATACAATGTCCTAACAGTAAATTAGAAGGTTTCCATATGTTTAAGATACATATATATCATACATCTATGGGCAGCATTTATATCACCTACGTAAGCTTATCCCACAGACAACTTTAGCAGCTTTGATAACTGCTGAGTTGCAATATAAAAAGGAAATGTAAAATGGCAGGGGAACGACAATAGAATTTTCACTGCCACTGCGCTTCTGTCTGGCGGTTACTCTCATATTGTAATTTAGCCGGAGAACAGAGCCTCAGCCTAACGGTGCACAGTGTCACATCCATATATTAATATAATGAGAGGTGTCTGTGATTGCGCCCAGGTTGCTGATTTTAATCAGGATAATACAGATATGTGTAGCATTAGATTTGCATAGTTACATTAGAAGAATTAAAGTGTCAGCCATTGATAGAAGCAGGGAATGTGGAGTTTTTATATACCCTTTATTGTACACTACTCACAAAAAGTTAGGAATATTTGGCTTTCGGGTGAAATTTATGGAAGACGTAAAAAGTTCACACTACAGTGATATTGTATCATGAAAATAGTGCATTTAAGTAGAAGCATGCAATGGTGATCTCCTCATCTCAACCAATTTATTGAAACAAAAGCCAACACCAGTGGTGGGTATACCCCACAAAAATGTCAGTATCTCAATAACTTGTCATGTAGCCTTGAGAATCAATTACAGCTTGACAATGATGTCTCATGATGTTCACAAGTTGACTTATTGTCTGCTGAGGCATGGCATCACACTCTTCTTGAAGGGTGGCCCTCAGGTCATTGAGGTTCTGGGGTACAGAATTACTAGCCTCTACATGCCAACTAAGCTGATCCCATAGGTTTTCGATGGGATTCAGGTTTGGAGAAAGTGCAGGCCACTCCATTTGAGGTACCCCAGTCTACAGAAGCACAGTGACTGGATTAATGATGTTATTAAAGTAGTATGGGCTTGTCACTGTACCATTCACAAAGTGTAGGGCAGTTCTGTATTGACACACCTGCCCACACTGTAACACAAACACCACCAAAAGTTCGTCAGTGGCTGATGCATAGCGTTCTCCTTGATGTCTCCAACCTCATTGGCTGCCATCATTTCTGCCCAGCGTGAATCGACTTTCATCAGTGAACAGCACTTACGCCCACTGGTCCCTCGTCCAGTGTAGATGTTCCCTGACCGATGCAAGATGATGACGCCTGTGCCTGGTGGTGTGGTCAGGTACCTTTGCAGGTCATCTAGCATGCAGACCACTCTGATGTAAATGGTTACGAATATTCTGATGTGACACTTGGGTGCCTCTCACCTCCCTTAAATATGCCTGGAGTTGTGTAGCATTAATCATCCGGTTCCGCAGGACATTGTTCACAATGAAGCAGTCATCAGTGTGGGATGTGGCCAAAGGACATCCACTTCTAAGCCTTTCTGTGACTCTTCCAGTCTCTCTATATCTTTGTTGCAACCTGCTGAGTGGCCACTTTGGACTGAGAACATCCTGCAAGTTACTGTTGATCAATCTTTAGGTGTTGTCTTGGTCTCATGATGTCAAAATGTGAACAGCATGATGAGGAGTACTGTTTAAACACCAATTGTAATTGAACCAGGAAATTTATTGGGGGATTCATGGATCAAACACTTGTTGGGAATTTTGCCGTTAAGCTCCTTATTAGAAAACAGCAAGTTGTGTAAAAAGTACTGAAACATTGAACAGTTGGACGTGTCCAGATTAGAGGGCATTTTAGGTTCATCCTGAAATTTCACCCATAAGTTAAATATCCCTAACTTTTTGTGAGTAGTATATACTACAGATTTAAGTGTAAGCATCTGAGATCAAAATAATGTTACACAAGTAAAGGTTTGTGGCTTTGCATTTAAAATATAGTTGCCAATGTTTTAGAAGTGACATACTAACTTTATGCCTTGCACATTTATATACGACATGGCTCCAACATTAGTCATTTCAATGACAAGTAGTGTATATGACCGTCAGACTCAAAAATACAGACCGAAGACCAGACCCCCTAAACACATGCAGACCAGATACCCTAAATTAATACAGACCCCAGACCATTACAGACCCTAGAGCAAATCATCTAGATAAATACAGACCACAGACCAGAGCCCCTAAACCAAGGGCGAAGCTAAAGGCTCATGGGCCCTGGTGCAAGAGTTCAGCTTGGGCCCCCCCCCCCTTCCCTCAGTGCTTTTTGGCCAGGGGCAGGGGAGCACATAGCCTTCATGCTAAATTCTTGACCTAACCCCTTTCTTCCAGCCAGAGGAGTAACTTGACCAGCATGCACTTTCTATAATACCAGTGTCTTCTTATGCAAAACAAGGGTCTTTGGGCCCCCTAAGGCTCCTGAGCCCAGTAGCTGACTGCTACCTCTGCACCCCCTATAGCTACGCCCCTGCCCTAAACCATAGACCCAAGACCAGATTCTCTAGATAAATTCAGTCCTCCTCTAAGTAAATATAAAGCCTAAACCAGACTGGAAGTGCCCTTCCCACCTATGGAGAGGGGTTATGTCTTTTAGGCTACAGTAAGCTTTTCTGGCAGGCTGTTCCGGTTGGGCGGACTTCCAACAGCACACGTGTGCAAACGGTAGTACGGATCCGGCAGACTGTTCCCCTGCCGGAACAGCCTGCTGGAAAAGCTTACAGCGAGTGTGAAAGTAGCCTTATGGAGGTATTACACAACTGAAAAAGACTGTATTGTGCTGCAAGTAGCCACCCTGAATACCAAGAAATCCAGTTAAAGTGGTTGTGCAAGAATTGGGGGGGGGAGGGGCTTGACAAACCTCCCCGTTTTGCCAGACCTGTAAAGGAAGGAATACCTACCTGCTTCCCAGCACCAGCTCCCTGCTCCTTCTTCTCCAGGCCTGCAATGCTCCGCTGGGCTCCCTTGATGTCAACATTTGATTTCACAGCACCGCAGCCAATTACTGGCTGTGGTGGTGACTGGCGCCCCTACCGCAACCAGTGATTAGCTGCGGCGATGTCCAACCAGATGGTGACATCGAGGAAGCCCAACGGAGCATTGCAGGCCTGGAGGAGAAGAAGTGGAAGCCAGCATTGGGAAGCAGGTAAGTAATCCTTCCTTTACAGGTCCAGCCAAATAGGACGATTTCACAACGCCTTTAAGGGTGGTACTTCCTGAGTCATGGGAACAGATACTGGCTCAGAACTGTTAGAGGACTAGTACAAATGATAGTCACCTTCTTCTCTATGATTGTACTGAGACTGTTTTGCTTTTGTAACGTTCAAGCATTGCGCCCCTTTGAGACTGTACCACTCTGTTGGGGTATTTCAGAAAAGACTGTACTGCTGCATTGAAACTGGGCCGTGTCCATGCCATTATTGTGCTACATCTTCAGGCCAGTCCCCATCCCATGCCCTATTACAAATGCATGGGTTATTGTGTTCCTATTGTAACATCCATTCATATCATGCCCAGAACAAGCTTAATTAAAAAGTTGGGGAAGATTTCAGTGTAAAGGATAACAGTGATTTTAGAAAAAAAAGATGAAGATACAATAACTTCTTACTTGGCTGTCTTCATGACTGCTGAATTTGCGTCTTAGTAGAATATATGAAAGTCTGACCTGCAATATACAGTACATGAATAATAAACAGATCCTGATGTGGGCCATCAGTAGCAGTTTATATATTTTTTTGGAGCCTTCACCCACTTCCAATGTTTTGGAGCAGGGTAGAAGACAGGAGTGGTGGTAGGGGGCACTGATGGCGGTAGTAGTTCTCGCAGTGGCAATCATCAACTTGGCGCTCCCTGGCTCATGCAGTGATGGGAAAGGTGCACACTTTCTTACATTCAAGGCACACCCTGGACTTGAGGAACTCCTGCATGGTGACGGTTTGGGTGCCCTTGATGGTGGATGGATGGATTGTGGGGTGCTAGGCAGGAGGACGAAGGGGCTATGCATAAGGGAGGCAAAGACCAGGTCAACTTGGCTGAAGTAGAATCTAGTCTCTCTTTTACTGAGTGGATGATGGATGGTGCAGTACAAGTACTGTATAAGTAATGGGCACAGTCCTATATATCACAGAATAGAACATTTCCAAAGGCTGTGACCTCAGAGTCTCTTTCTCTAGAAAGCCTTCCCAAATGACGGATCCTATAACGGATGGTCAGTCCGTCTCAGTAGTGTGACAATCGCCTGAAGCAATATAACCCGAAGCATGTGCAGGGAAGTCTATAGCCGTAAACGTTTGTTACCTTCACTGCCTTTCCTGTCCATGCACTGTCCCTTTTAATGGTCCTCAGTTTTCTATAGAACATTGTTCTTCTTTCTTTCTTTCTTTCTTTCTTTCTTAGCACAGTTGCTTCTCTGACAGCTTGCTATCACAGGATTGGTATCTACCTAGATAAGGCTTCTCTTTTTCCTACTTCAACTGCACCCTCTCTGGAATACACATCAGCAACTAATAAACATGTCCTCTCTCTTGACTTACTTGTCAGTAACTCACCATCCAGGAAAGTGGGGCCAGCCCACCATCTGGCAACTGTCTCTAATGGCTGCCAATTAACTACTCCCTTCCCATATACAGCCTTTTAGAATACAGAGTGCACAATAGAATTACATTTGCTATTGTTATTAATAAAAGTGCATATTGAGCACATTTTAATCCTTGTCTCACAATAAACAATTCGACAACTTTAGCAGTGAACCACCAGGTTATGCGCAAGCCCAATCAAAAAGTTGGGGCAGATATCACCAAGCGTAAGAACAGTGATTTTATAAAAATAGATTCAAATATGACAACTTCTTTCTTGACCGCCTTCATGACTGCTGAGTTTGCGTAGATATATACACGGTAGAATATGTGACAGCCTGACCTGCAATATAGATACAGATTCTGATGTGGGCTATCGGTAGCAGTTACCATCTTTCGGAGCCTTCACCCACTCCCAATGTTTTTTCTGCTCTGAATTGCTTCTTCGCTCGCCCCTTATCATTGTCAACAGCTTGTCGTTAATGAACATCTTCAACCAGGGGGGTTGCCATAGTTACCATCGCCATGTCCCTGAGATGTGACCGCATCTCTGTAATCATCTACAGACACTCTACTGATTGCATGATTCCTTATCAGCAACATTGTGTCCGGTGTGTAGTGTTCCGCTATCACCTCACTATGCCAGCACAAAAAGGAGCCAGATGAAGATAGCGCAAATATTGCATTCAAGAAATACTTGAAATGCAAGCTGCTGAAAAGGCACTTTACTGTACATTGAAAATGGGAAAATAGCTTTTTAATATCTACTCTGATGAGAAATGATGACTTTAATTTATAGGTCCAACGCTTGAGGCTGCACTACTGAGAGATTTTGATGATATGCCTCCTTTCCCATGCAAAAACCTCCCCGTCACAACCAGGTGTTGTATTTTCAGAAAACCTGTGTGGAGTCAAATCACTAAATACATACTGCTTGAGTAGTGGCAGTAATGTGCGTATATGCAGAAACATATAAAACATTTAAAGGGTTTGGCCACTTTAAGGCTACCTGCACATGTTAGGAATTACTGAAGACATTTTCTACAGCACTTCCGCAAGGATCTGCAGGGAATTCTGTAGCAGCAAACCCACACCAAAATGTGTGGATTTCAACTGTGGACAAAAGGTTAACAGAGGATAGGCCAGGATTTAATTTGTATAGGCTATATTAATTGCCATAACTTTCCCTTAAGTAGCCAAGGAGGTATTACTAATATATGGTAGCCTTATCTCATGACTAGGGTATTGTAGAGTGCGGAACATGCTTCTAACTAGGAAATAACGACTCTTGACACTCGGTGACGATAAAAAAAATGTGGCATCTGCAGCCTCTTTATTAATCAAATAACATCTAGAAATAACTGCTGAATATATCATAAAAATGATATAGCAACCATAACATCATAAACATCATGAACATAAATACAATCAGGAGGCTTTCAAGTAGGTCATGGATGGCCTAATGCAGGCCTGAAAAAAAAACAACCGAATCATGCCAACTGAGGGATGACAATTATGTCTGGGTACTGCCTACTGGTCCCTTAGAAGCTGTTCCCTGGGGTTGCCCCAGTGGAACAACAACCATTACCTATCCCACTTCATTGCAAAAGGGGAACACCATAAGTCCAAAGGGCCCAACAACCACCCCAATAGGTTCCATTCGTGATCTCCTCTCCAATGCCGTGATAGGAAAAGTAAGAGAACTGTGAAAGAAATTAGAAAGGAGGGACAGACCCACATCCATAAACCACAAAAGAACAGGGAGGCTGGGTGGGCGGTCCACTCCTGGCCCTGCTATCCGGTTCCTCAGCTGGAACTCGCGTAGCACCCTTGCTAACCCCACCTTCCTCAGGCTCCCTAAACCTCTTCAGCCAATCCTGGACTTGCTTAGCAAATGGTGCTTGACCCCACTCCCCTGCCTCAACTACTTAACCCCTTCCTAGCCCTGCTCCCCTACAAACGCTGCCGTTGGGCCTGCTCTAAGCTGTGCACATATGGTCCTTCACTTTATTTTAAAAAAAATATGCTGGCATGTTTACAGGGAGGTAGAGGCTGATAAACTATGCCTGAGTCGTGTAGACTCCGGCAAGACCTGGGTTAATGTCAATATTGCTATAGTTATGCAGCCTTTCATTTACACCTGGGAAATTGAAAGAAAAAAAAGGATGCCATATTTAGAGTTTGGCTCCCCTAATATACAAATCCCATAAGAGGCACATTGAGTTAGTTCCATCTGTTCTGGCTTTTTAGCAGTAGAGTCTGAGGTGCTTCGTCTCGAATGCAGCCTTCACAAGCTGGGTCTCTATACCTAAGGAGCCATAAAAAAATTAAAACAGCCATAATATTATTGAGATATCCTTGGATTCTCCTTAGCAGATGGGCAGAATCCGAAGAGAGATGTCAGATTTGACATCGCAATTATCCCCGGGTTCGGCAAATATTCCCCTCTAGACCGCTTAGGTTTGTCACATTTGATTGCGACTCCTTAAATTCAACAAAGTAATAAGAAAATATTAATCAGCTCAGTATTTATTGCTAATACACCTTGAGGATTAAATCAGGCTGGGGAGGGGGTAGTACATTGATGGAAAGTCACATGTTACACAGCAGTTCTGCATTTAAAGGACCAGTAATGAATGAAACTGAGCTGTAATACCAGATGAAGCTGTGTGTAGAAAAAAGAAAAATATTATCCTGAGTCTTTTTAAGGTTTATGTTGCAAATGTTCCTAAGACCCATAACATGGAGCTGTTTTGGATGCAGTGATCTGATCTGTAAACCTCATAAAGTGAGGTGGACTGATATGCTCAGCATCCCTGTTCCCTTCCTCATCTCAGTGTCAGCCTTCTCCATTCAGTGCTATGGACTTCTGAAAATAGCTGAGTGCTCGCCCCATAGCAGTGAATATAGAGGACACTGCACACGCTCAGTGTATTCTGCATTCACTCTGGAGCCTCATTCTGGAGATAGGAGCAGATCCCAGGAGTGGGACTTGCACCTATTAGACACGTATGGCATATCCTAGCAATATTCCATAAATATCCAAATGGGATAACCCTTTTAAGTGACTGTTCCCCTAGGTGTGAGAAAAACTTCCAGGCTGTGTGAACCTCAAAGCATACCTGAGTTTAAAAAAAAATATTTGCATAATGGCTGTGCTTCATTGTAGAATCTTAACTGTGAAGGAGCAGTTTTTTTTTTGTGCTTCCCTAATGTCTTCCTCAGCCATATTATTCCCTGTTTTACATGCACGGCTAAATGCATTTCTCTCACAAGCAGGGGGTGTCTCCCTACGGAATGTGCCCATAATATATTGCAGTACTTCAGGCTCAGGAGCTCAGCTAACTCTGACATGCCCCTATTTCCTGTGAACCATCTTTGGTGTTTCTGTTACTAGAGATGGATCTAGCCTAACAACAGACAGTGGACTGCTAGTTAGGTGGAAGTGAGAAATCTAGTGGCCATGACAACTTTTTTTGAAGGTGGATGCAGTCAGATTTTTTAAATGAAGCGATTTCAGATTTTGCTAGTTACACAATTCTTTATTAAATGGTGTGAAAGTACATTGATTCTTTAAAGATCCAATGTTTAAACCATTACACTTGTGTAGCTTGGTAACCATTATTGTACCTCTATGTGAACAAATTATTACTTGCACCACCAACTATCTGTGACATTTCAACAGGGTGTAGTATCACCCTTTACAGGTATGTGAATGCCCCTATTCAGATTTGGCCATTTCATTCATACCCAGCGATAATATATCCATGAAATCTGGGATACAGGCATGCTGTATAGGGGATATACATACATAATATAAAACAACTGCAATAAGCATGAACAAGACAGCTTACAAATTGGTATAGAAGGAGAGAGGACTGTGCCAGCGAGGGCTTATACTCTACAAGGGATAAAGGGAAGGATACTGTATTTGAGGGTAAAGCTGGTTATACAGTGGTATAGTGGCAGCAGGGTCACTGTAGGTTGTAGGCTTGTCTGAAGAAGTGTGTTTTTAAGTTTCTTTTGAAGGTTTCCACTGTAGATGAAAGTCTTATATGTTGAGGTAGAGAGTTCCAAATGCATGGGTGAAATCTTGGAGTCAATTGCGAGAAGAGGCAATAAGAGGAAAGTAGAGAAGGAGGTCTTGTTAGGATCTGAAATTACAGGTGAGACTGAACCCAAACTTCATAGGCATGTTCTAAAATGCTATAGAAAGTCTTCACAGCAGTGTGATGGGTGCTATGGCTGCAAAGGGTGTGGGAAAAATAAATTAGTGCTCATAGAATGAGAAATTACAAAAGGTTACATGGAGGTCATGTTCAGATATCCACATACCTTTGCCCATATGGAATATCTTAGGATACTGCCAATATAATGAGATTCTAATGAATGCACGGTTACTGTTGCCCTGTATCTAGTAACATTTAACCTCTGAGGACTGTTGTAGAGCACACAAATCCCCCGTCAGGCCTTCAAACATAAGCAATAACTAATTAATTGGTGCCATATTTAGACTACCGGGAACTTGAAAAGTCTTGAAAAGAAGCTTCCCTGTAAGGTTGAGTGCCCATTTTTTTTAGAGGGCAATTAACTTCCTTAAAGAGCCTTTAAACCTAGGCATACTGCCTGGTAGGGTTGATCATGCGGATTTAACCAATGTGTCTGTGAAGGTTCTCATTTATCCAGGTCATGATATATCTGTAAAGAATAAATCAAGGCAACTGGACTTACTGTCGATTTCTTGAAAACGTTTCACTCGTTGGAAGAAGGAGTGAAACGTTTTCAAGAAATCGACAGTAAGTCCAGTTGCCTTGATTTATTCTTTACAGATATGATTTAAACAATAACTTTATTTTGTCTGTATCTTAAACAGCTGCAGGGGACGGGGCTGAATCCTTTGAGCACTGCTTTTGTAACACGCCTGTGCTCTGCCCCTCCCCCCATTGATTGACAGGGCTAGATGTCAGCATGCTGAGGGCAGAGCTGTGTCCTAGAGTCAGTTATGACTAAAGACTAAGTGTCTGAAACGCGTCAACTGGTGTTGGAGTGTGAGGTTTGATCCACATGTTGTAAATTTGCTACCACGAATAAAGAGACAAGCGACACAACAATTAATTTGCAGTGCTGGAACTTCATTTATTATTGTTTTGCTACCAAGGGACTCTTTTACCTGTTCCGTGCACCAGGGGTTGATTGAATCTACAAAAGGTGAGCTGGAATTTTACTATGGGCTGTGTCCTAGTATGTGCATATCATATACACTAATGGCCTTACTATGTTGAGAATAATGGTTTTCTATGCTTCGAAAGCTAATACGTATTATTGGTTTATTCACAGGCACAATATATGATTATAAAGAAACTAGTAATAAAGTGCCTTGCAACAGTATTCACCCACTTGACTTTTTTCCTTTTTTGCCTCACAACCTGGAATTAACATGGATTGTTTGAGGATTTGCATCAATTAATTTACAGAACATGCGCACAACTCTGAATATGTTTTTGGATAATTATTATTGTGAAGCAAACAAATGGGACAAAATAACAGAAAAAGTCAATGTGCATAACTATTCACCTCCC
Source organism: Bufo gargarizans (assembly GCF_014858855.1). Classification (NCBI taxonomy): domain Eukaryota; kingdom Metazoa; phylum Chordata; class Amphibia; order Anura; family Bufonidae; genus Bufo; species Bufo gargarizans. The sequence continues at coordinate 2,996,749 of NC_058090.1, read as the reverse complement.
TAAAGTCAATACTTTGTAGAGCCACCTTTTGCGGCAATCACAGCTCCAAGTTGCTTTGGATAAGTCTCTATTAGCTTACCACATCTTACCACTGGGATTTTTGCCCATTCCTCCTTGCAAAACTGCTCCAGCTCCTTTAAGTTGGATGGTTTGCGCTTGTGAACAGCAATCTTTAAGTCTGACCACAGATTTTCTATTGGATTGAGATCTGGGCTTTGACTAGGCCAGGCATGTCCAAACTGCGGCCCTCCAGCTGTTGCAAAACTACAACTCCCAGCATGCCTGTATAGCTTACAGCTATTAAGGCATGCTGTGAGTTGTAGTTTTGCAACAGCTGGAGGGCCGCAGTTTGGACATGCCTGGACTAGGCCATTCCAACACATTTACATGTTTCCCCTTAAACCACTCAAGTGTTGCTTTAGCAGTGTGTTTGGGCGTCATTGTTCTGCTGGAAGGTGAACCTCTGTCCTTGCCTTAGATCACGCACAGAGTGGTACAGGTTTTGCTCAAGAATATCCCTGTATTTAGCACCATCTATCTTTCCCTCAACTCTGACCAGTTTCCCAGTCCTGGCTGCTGAAAAACATCCCCACAGCATGATGCTGCCACCACCATGTTTCACTGTGGGGATGGTGTTCTTTGGGTGATGTGTTGGGTTTGTGCCAGACATAGCGTTTTCTTTGATGGCCAAAAAGTTCAATTTTAGTCTTATCAGACCAGAGCACCTTCCTCCATACATTTTGTGAGTCTCCAACATGCCTTTTCGCAAACTCACAACGTGCCTTTTGTTTTTAGCTGAAAGTAATGGCTTTCTTCTGGCCACTAAGCCATAAAGCCCAACCCTATGGAGCGTACAGCTTATTGTCGTCCTATGTACAGATACTCCAGTCTCTGCTGTGGAACTCTGCAGCTCCTCCAGGGTTACCTTAGGTCTCTGTACTGTCTCTCGGTTTAATGCCCTCCTTGCCCGGTCTGTGAGTTTTGGTGGGCGTCCGTCTCTTGGCAGGTTTGCTGTTGTGCCATGTTCTTTCCATTTGGTTATGATAGATTTGATGGTGCTCCTGGGGATCAATAAAGAGTTGGATATTTTTTTATAACCTAACCCTGACTTGTACTTCTCAAAAACATTGTCCCTTACTTGTTTGGAGAGCTCCTTGGTCTTTATGGCAGTGTTTGGTTAGTGATGCATCTTGCCTCTGGGGCCTTTTAAAAAAGGTGTGTATAAGTAAATACAGATCATGTGACAAAGGTAATTGGGCTGCACTAGAGATTTTTATGGGCATGCTAACAAAGGGGGTGAATACATACAGTATGCACATGCCAATTTTCTGTCTTCTAGTTCTAAACAATAGTTTTATTTATATATTTTTCTAATTTTACTTCACCAACTTTTAGATTAACAAAACTTAAGGCTGTAGTGTAACAAAACACCAAAATAAGTCAAGGGGGTGAATACTTTTGCAAGGCACTGGTTGTATTAATTTTCTAAGCATAGAAAACCACTTTTCTCAATAAGATAAGGCTATAGCCTGGAGCTATAGTGATCAGCCTTGAATGTAGATATCCCAGGAGATACTTCTCGATTTATTTATTTTTTTATTTTTTTCTCTCACTCATTTTTATACCATAATAAAAGGCTTTATCCCAAAATAAAAGAGCCGTACTATCTGGAAAATAGAGTTTTTTATGGTTAGAAAGTGTGGGGTTTCGCTCTGGTAGATAGGGTAAGCGGACGCAGTACAGAGGCAAAAAACAAGTTCTTAACGCAAAACTTCAGTGTTTATTCACACTTGAGGCAAATGCAGAAAGCAATGCGTTACTTTGCAGTCTTGGTGTTTACTTCACACACAATGGAAAGTACATCTTGGTGTTACTTCACACAAATTGGAAAGTTCATGTAAGACAAGTCAGCTTGATGTCAGTTCTGCATCCAGCATTCCACGGCAGGCTTTAGGGGGCCTGTTTCCTCGGCCAATGGGTCTCAGCCCTCCAACCTGGCACCAAGCCTCAGATCCCAACACAGAGATCCTGCTGCTGAGCCCAGCTGCCTATTTAAGGACAGCCAGGTGCTACTAAAAACCCGGACCGGCAATTAAAATTCAGTCTGGTATTTGACCCCACCTGGCTGTAAATTAGCCCAGCAGCACAGGCTGAGAGGAAAATACCTGTTTTCCCAGACCATTCCCCTCACTGTGTCACAAAAGGTAATACATATTGCTGATGTATAATCATATTGTGCCTGTGAATAAACCAGTAATATGTATTAGCATTCTAAGCATAGAGAACCTCTATTCTCAATATAGTAAGGCAACAACCTTTTATTGTGGGTTAAATGAGGGAGATAAAAAAATGAAGAAAGAGAAAAATCTGGAAATCTCTCCTGGAATTTGAACCTGGGACATCTACATGCAAGGCTGACTACTTAAATCTGGGCTATAGTCGTATCACATTGAGAAGCGTGGTTTTCTATACTTAGAAAGCGAACAAACATAACTGGTTTCTTTATAATCATATATTGTTCCTGTGAATAAACCAGTGATATGTATTAGCTTTCTAAAACATAAAACCAACATCCAGCTCAATTTCGCAAAGATTCAACAGTACTTTATTAGCGCGGTTAAAAATGAAACATCCAGTTCAACCAGTTTTAGTCTACGCATTTTGGGCTATCAGGTATATAAGCCCTTACTCATGACATGCTGAAGACACAACTGAGCGCAGCATATAAAGTGGGTCAACACCTGTGCCCCTAATTTGGATGTCATGTGACTCAAGTAAGACGCTGCAAATTAGTAATTACATGCATCAACTCTTCAGTTTAAAAGTTATATAATTTATTAGCTAAAAACACCAAAATTTGACACGAAAGAAAATTTAGAGTGGGAAAATATATATCACTATATCACATAGCATTATTGCTGTATTATCAAATCCAATCTTTTGTTTTGTCCAACTGAAAAATCCAAAAGGATTCTCTAGTGAGAAGTTTCCTCTTGTGATGTGCCGCACCATGGGAGATGCATTTTGTCTGCGGACAGCATGCACTTTGTGGTTGTCCATGGTGGAGACACGTCCGGTTTGCAGGTGCAAGGGATTGTTAATCTTCTGTTCTCATAGCAGAGAAGGAGCAGTAGAGAGCCGTGTTACTAATCTGTTTCTCTTGTATTAGCTTTCTAAGTATAGAAAACATCTATTCTCAACATGGTAAGTAGGTATAGTAAGTAGTATACTGTATACCGTATGATATGTACATGATAGGACACAGCTCTGCCCTTAGCATGCCAATGTCAAGCCCTGTTAATTAAGAGGAGGGTGGAGTGTGCTTTGATTTGCATGTCACAGGCAATGTACAAACTCCAGCCCACTGCAGGGAGAGGATTGTTTGGCAATGCAGATTCACAGCAGAACACAATGACCTAAGGGTACTTTCACACTAGCGTTTTACTTTTCCGGTATTGAGTTCTGTCACAGGGGCTCAATACCGGGAAAAAAAACTGATCAGTTTTGTCCTAAAACATTCTGAATGGAGAGCATTCCATTCAGGATACATTAGTTCAGTCCCTCTTACGTTTTTGGGCCGAAGAAAATACTGCAGCATGCTGCATTTTATTCTCCGGCCAAAAATCCTGAAAACTTTGCTGGAATGCCGGATCCACCATTAATTTCCATTGAAATTTATTAATGCCGGATCCGGTAATAAGTGTTCCGGAAAACCGGATCCAGCTTCCCAATCTGTTTATGCGCAGACCTTTAAAAATGAGTAAAAAATTAATACTGGATCCGTTTTTCCAGATCACAACTGGAAAGACGGATACGATATTGCAATGCATTTGTCAGACAGATCCGCATCCGGATCCATCTCACAAATGCATCCATTTGCATCCGGATTGCCGGATCCGGCAAGCAGTTCCGGCGACGGAGCTGCCTGCTGGAATCCTCTGCTGCAAGTGTGAAAGTACCCTAAGATGAGGGAAAACAGTATTATATAAACTGGGGATGCGATGGAGCCCATGAGCGAGCCAATGTTAGTTGTCAGTGTCAATGAGGCTCCTGTTATATACTGTTGGAACTATAACTCTTATATATAATGTGGTTTTTAAAAGATTAAATAAAGATCTAGTAAGAAGATCTGGCAACGACATCAATGTTATAATATCCCTGGTGTCTGATGTAACCAACTATTCCACAACACAAAAGTAAGGCTTTTCTCCCCCTCCTTGTCTGCTGTATAATTCTCCCTTTCCATGTAAATCTGCTACTCTCATACACTAATATGAATCATCCTTGGCTGTTTACTAGATGCCAGGGGGCAAACTGCCAGCAGGCCCATCTGCATCTTGTTGGCATTGGAGCGTCTGGGTTGTTCTCAGGGGTTGGTGCTGATTAATCAGATGGCAGCGTTGCCCATGAATGCCGAAACATGTGAATCTACTACCTAGGAGGTAACCCATTTATTACCGATAGCTGCAGGGATTCTTTCACAGCATAGCATTGTCTTGATCTGCTGGCAGTCACATATGAGGGAATTCAATTCATTTAGTAGAAGAAACACAAAAATTAAAGGGGAAATTATACCTCTTAAGTGTTGCTATGAGCCTGGATTGCATCACACAGCTACAATGTCTCCTACTTTAGGCTTTATTTAAAGAGACACTTCCATGAGCAAGGGGTATTTTTATGTATTTTATTAAACCTTCACGGAAACCTTTTTTTAAAAATGTTTGGCTTTTTAAATTTCATCAGTACCATTAAAAATAAAATTCTAAATATTGTCCTTCTTTAGAAGTCAGCAGTGAGAGATAAAACTCATGTATAGATAGGTAACAAATTGTTATTTTATTGAGGCTATGTAGATAAGATGTTAACTGTTAGCATAATAGTAGATGAGTACAATTAGGATAACAGCATGACAGCTGTATTGTTCTCCTGATAGGACTAGATAAAGATGTCCACAGAAAAGTTTTGAGCTTATTGAGTGTGATGCTCTAATTGAGTCACTCACCTTCTTTTTTCTCTCTTAATAGTGATGGTCTGACTCGGAAAATTAACCAGGGCTGATTGCTGTGGAGGAGGTTAAAGAGCCAGGATAGGGAGTAGAATAAATGGAGTGACTTAAAAAAAATAATATAAAAACCACCCACCGGTTTCGTGTGAAAAAAATATTCACATATAGGCTGTTAATATATTACACATTTTTTGATGGCAGTGTCCCTTTAATATAGTGGGCATGTATAGTGGGTTTGACATTAAGGCCTCTTTCACACGGGTGTCGCGTGTGAGGGCCAGATAGCATGTGGGTGCGTCACGGGAAAATGCAAGATTTTTCCATGCGAGTGCAAAGCGTTTAATGCGTTTTGCACGCGCGTGAGAAAAATAGATGTGTTTGGTACCCAGACCCAAACCCGGACTTCTTCACAGAAGTTCGGGTTTGGCTTAGGTGTTGTGCATATTTTATTATTTTCCCTTATAACATGCTTATAAGGGAAAATAATAGCATTCTTAATACAGAATGCTTAGTAAAATAGGGATGGAGGGGTTAAAAAAAATAATAAACTCACCTCATTCATCCACTTGTTCGCGCAGCGCAGCTTCTCTTCTTTCTTCTTCTTTCTTCTTCTTTGATGACCTGGGAGGAAAAGGACCTTTGGTGATGTCAATGTAGAGTGTCAGTGTATTGTAGAGGCATCAGACCCACTGGATCTTCAAGAACCAAGTGAGTAAAAAAATGTGTGAAAAAAGTAAAACAAACTTATTCCTACATATAATTGGTTAAAAATATTAAAATAACACTAAACATGTTTGGTATCGCCGCGTCCGTAATGACCTGACCTATAAAAGGATTGCGTACTTTTATCGCATGGTGGAATTGCAATCTTGCCCACTGCACTTCCCACAAAATGGTATAAAAAGTGATCAAAAGAGTCATATGTAGCCCAAAATTATACCCATTAAACCGCCATCTCATCCCGCAAAAAATGAGCCCCTACGTAAGACAATCACCAAAAAATAAGAAAAAGATATGGCTTTCAGAAAATGGAAACACTAAAACATGATTTTCTTTGTTTCAAAAATGCTCTTATTGTGTAAAACCAAAATATATATTTTTTAAAACAGACATATTAGGTATCACCGCATCCGTAACAACATGCTCTATAAAAATATCACATGCGCTAACTCGTCTGGTAAACGCCGTAAAAAAAAAAAAAGGGCCAAAAAAGCAATTTTTTATCACCATATAACACAAAAAGTATAGTACCAAGCAATCAAGTCATATGTGCCCCAAAATGGTACCAATCAAACGTCATCTCATCCAGCAAAAAAATTGCCTCTACCTAAGACAATCATCAAAAAATAAAATAAAAATATGGCTTTCGGAAAATGGAGACACTAAAACATGATTTTTTTGTTTCATAAATGTTTTTATTGTGTAAAATAAAATTTAAAAAATGCACATATTAGGCAATCACTGTGTCCATAACAACCTGCTCTATAAAAATTGCATGTGATCCAACTCGTCTGGTGAACGCTGTAAAAAAAAATCTAAGAAAAAATGTGCCAAAAAAGCCATTTTTTATCACCTTAGGTCACAAAAAGTGCAATACCAAGTGATCAAAAATGTATATGTGCCCCAAAATGGTACCAATCAAATCATCCTGCAAAAATTGAGACCCTACCTAGGACAATCGCCAAAAAATAAAATAAAAATATGGCTTTCAGAAAATGGAAACTCAAATTTTTATTGTGTAATCCTCCCCCCCAAAAAATAGGTATCGCCGCGTCATTACGATCTGCTCGATAAAAATATCACATTATCTATTCTGTAAGGCGAACATAAAAATAAAAACTGTACCAGAACATCCATTTTTTGGTTACCTTGACTAAGGCCTCATGCACACGACCGTTGTGTGCATCCGTGGCCGTTGTGCCGTTTTCCGTTTTTTTTCACGGACCCATTGACTTTCAATGGGTCCATGGAAAAATCGGAAAATGCACCGTTTTGCAGCCGAGGCCGTGATCCGTGTATCCTGTCCGTCAAAAAAATATGACCTGTCCTATTTTTTTGACGGACAACGGTTCACGGACCTATTCAAGTCAATGGGTCCGTGAAAGAACACGGATGCACACAAGATTGGCATCCGTGTCCGTGATCCGTGGCCGTAGGTTGCTTTCATACAGACGGATCCGAAGATCCGTCTGCATAAAAGCTTTTTCTGATCTAAGTTTTCACTTCGTGAAAACTCATTTCCGACAGTATATTCTAACACAGAAGCGTTCCCATGGTGATGGGGACGCTTCTAGTTAGAATACACTGCAAACTTTGTACAAGACTGCCCCCTGCTGCCTGGCAGCACCCGATCTCTTACAGGGGGATATGATAGCACAATTAACCTCTTCAGGTGCGGCACCTAAAGGGGTTAATTGTACTATCATATTCCCCTGTAAGAGATCAGGGCTGCCAGGCAGCAGGGGGCAGACCCCCCCCCCTCCCCAGTTTGAATATCGTTGGTGGCACAGTGTGCCCCCACCATCGCCCCCCCCTCCCTCCCTCTATTGTATTAAATCGTTGGTGGCACAGTGTGCCAACCACCATCGCCCCCCCCCCCCTCTATAGCAGTAACATTGGTGGCAGTGTGCGGTCTCAACAGTAGAAGATTCATACTTACCTGGGAGCTGCGATGTCTGTGTCCGGCCGGGAGCTCCTCCTACTGGTAAGTGACAGTTCTTTAGCAATGCGCCGCACAGACCTTTCACTTACCAGTAGGAGGAGCTCCCGGCCGGACACAGACATCGCAGCAGCAAGCAGGTAAGTATGAATCTTCTACTGTTGAGACCGCACACTGCCACCAATGTTACTGCTATAGAGGGGGGGGGGGGCGATGGTGGTTGGCACACTGTGCCACCAACGATTTAATACAATAGAGGGAGGGAGGGGGGCCGATGGTGGTTGGCACACTGTGCCACCAACGATTTAATACAATAGAGGGAGGGAGGGGGGGCGATGGTGGTTGGCACACTGTGCCACCAACGATTTAATACAATAGAGGGAGGGAGGGGGGGCGATGGTGGGGGCACACTGTGCCACCAACGATATTCAAACTGGGGAGGGGGGGGCTGCCCCCTGCTGCCTGGCAGCCCTGATCTCTTACAGGGGAATATGATAGTACAATTAACCCCTTTAGGTGCCGCACCTAAAGGGGTTAATTGTGCTATCATATCCCCCAGTAAGAGATCGGGTGCTGCCAGGCAGCAGGGGGCAGTCTTGTACAAAGTTTGTAGTGTATTCTAACCTGAAGCGTCCCCATTACCATGGGAACGCCTCTGTGTTAGAATATACTGTCGGATCTGAGGTTCACGAAGTAGCTCATATCCGACAGTATATTCTAACATAGAGGCGTTCCCATGGTGATGGGGACGCTTCAAGTTAAAATATACCATCGGATTGGAGAAAACTCCAATCCGATGGTATAAAAGAACTCCAGACTTTACATTGAAAGTCAATGGGGACGGATCCGTTTGAAATGGCACCATATTGTGTCAACATCAAACGGATCCGTCCCCATTGACTTGCATTGTAATTCAGGACGGATCCGTTTGGCTCCGCACGGCCAGGCGGACGCCAAAACGACTTTTTTTTCATGTCCGTGGATCCTCCAAAAATCAAGGAAGACCCACGGACGAAAAAACGGTCACGGATCACGGACCCCGTTTTTGCGGGCCATGAAAAAAACTGTCGTGTGCATGAGGCCTAAGAGTAATATATACACACACACACACAATGCACAACTACCTCTAGCAAAAGATTTATATACTGCAGGAGTAGCAGGAGTAACCCTAATTTTATATATACATATATATATATATATATGGCAGCACATCAGGCCAAATATCAATATGGACGTGCAGGCCAATAGATCCGGAAAAAAATTCAGGACAATATAAGGCCTCCTGCACATGAACGTGTGCGCCCTGTGGCCGCGCTGCGGCCTGCAAATTCCCGGCCGCAATGCATGAACACCGACCATGGGGCAGCAGATCTTGGACCCATTCACTTTAATGGGTCCGCGATCCGCTTGTTCCACAAAAAGATAGGACATGAACTCTGTAGTGCTTCCGTAGAGTTTCGTTCCGTGCTTCCGTTCTGCACCAGTCCGCATCTCTGGATTTGCGGACCCATTGAAATTAATGGGTCCGCATCCAAGATGCGGAATGCCCATGGAACCGCACCCGTGTATTGCGGATCCACATATGCAGTCTGCAGCACGGGCACGGGACACCTACGGTCGTGTGCTTTAGGTCTAAGGCCCCTTGCAGATGAGCGTGTCCGAATTAGGTCCGGATGTGTCACGTCTGCGATCAGGGAAAATCAGGCGAGTAGGTACGCAATTGCAGTCAGTTTTGACTGCGATTGCGTTCCGATGTTCAGTTTTTATCTCGCGGGTGCAATGTGCACGTGGTGAGCGCGGTGACGTCAGCGCAGGTCCTTTTCCAGCCAGGTCCTGCAAAAAGAAGAAGGAAGAAGACAGCCCGGCTGTGTGATCAAGTGGATGAGGTAAGTTACATTTTATTTAATTTTTTTACCCCACAATGGACCTTTTACTTAGCATTCTGAATTAAGGAATGCAATTATTTTCCATTATAACCATGGTATAATTAAAAATAATAAAGTAAATGGGGTCCCGGGTAACTCATCTCTTGTCTCCTTAGCAACCATGCGTGAAAATCGCATTGCATCCGCACTTGCTTGCTGATGCTTGCGATTTTCACGCATTCCCATTCATTATTAAGGGGCCTGCAACATGAAAAATGCAGAATATAGAACATGCTGCGATTTTCACGCAACGCACAAGTAATGCGTAAAAATCACCGCTCATATGCACAGCCTCATGAAGTGAATGGGTCCGGATTCAGTGTGGGTGCAATGCGTTCAACTAACGCATTTCACCCGCGTGAAATTCTTGCCCGTGTGAAAGGGGCCTAAGAATTTCTCAACTCTCACACAAAAAATGAGTGAAAAGAAAAACACTTTATTCACCCCTGTGGTCACAACTAGGGATGAGTGAACTTGTGTTTCAAATTTGGTGTACATGGTTCAGGTTCGGATTATGTAAGAATATGGATTCTGCTACCATGGGACATAACTAAGGGTCCATTCACACGTCCACATAATGGGTCCGCATCTGTTCGTGGAAGGGGTGCGGACCCATTCATTTTCAATGGGGCTGCAAAAGTTCAGCGATAAATCTCACCCACTGTGTACTTATATGTATACCTAGCATTGGGTGTCGTCACACTGTACTAATCTGTGTGGGAAAAGTGACCGCTCACTGTGCGGACTGCGCACAATACTGTGTTCAGAAGAGAGTGCAGGTAGTGAGAGCTGTCAGTAATGAGATCTACAGTATATCCTGCCTATAACACCATGGTTCTGACTGTAGATTGGTGCACTAATGTTATCAGCAGAAATATCTATTGTGTCTACAAATAATGGACTTTCTACAGAATGGAAAGTGAGAAATAGATCTGCTGATTATAGGTCGTAGCATACTGTAATACTCACCATGTGGATTGGAATGAAATATTACTACCAAGTTAGGCTACTTTCACACTCGCGTTTGGTGCGGATCCGTCATGGATCCTGATAATACAACCACATGCATCCGTTCAGAATGGATCCGTTTGTATTATCTTTAACATTGCCAAAACGGATCCATCTTAAACACTATTAAAAGTCAATGGGGGACAGATCAGTTTTCTATTGTGCCATATTGTGTCAGTGAAAACTGATCCATCCCTATTGATTTACATTGTGTGTCAGGACGGATCCGTTTGCCTCTGCATCGTCAGGCGGACACCAAAACGCTGTAAGCTCTGAGCAAAACTCATAGAAGAGCATTTCTAAGAGCATGCGAAGCAAAGCTGATACCAGTAAACAAACAAGTGCAAATGTATTATGTGCTGCATTACAGAAAGATATGGGGTTATTGATTTTTAGTGCACAAAGGTGTCCAAAGCCTTTAAGGCTGTGCTCTAGGACGGTCTGACAGCTGTCACGGCTGGCTCACAGCTACTTCTTCTATGGCACTTTACCTTGGCACCAGTTTGATAAATCTCCCGCACTGTGGTTCCCCTTATGGTAATATTGCAGCATTATGTAAAAAGCACAGGGGTCTGTGGGTCACCCAGGAGTAGGGCACAATTGTGCTTTTATCCTATGCACTCCTTAGAACTAATACACTGAACAGAGGGCAGTGAATGAAGTGCCCTGCTGATGCCCATGAACAGTGTGACTACAGCCTTAGGGCTTCTTCCCCATTCATGTCCAATAGCAAAAAAACTGCAATAATGGGGATCCATTTTAATATGTTGCTTGTTGAATAAAGCAGCATGCACAAAAAAACACACAGAAAAACAAAGGATGATATCCTGCGAGGAGGCTGTAGCGCTCTTCTAACAGCTGATTAGCGGGTTGTTGGGTTTTGGACTCCCACTAATCAGACATTGATAACTTATCCTGAGGATAGGCTATCAATATTCTGCTCCCGTAAAACCCTTTTAACAAATCTCATCACTTGCACACAGAAATTGACCTTCATTGTAGATTTTTAAATCAGCCACATGTTAGTTTCTGCTATGCACTATATATATATATATATATATATATACACATGTGCACTCAACCTTAAAAGGTTATGCATACCTTTCTGGGCAATATTTTTTTTATTATTGCATTTTACTCATTTTTGGCTAAAAATAATTTTTTCAATTGGTCTTTATTAAAAATATTGAGCTGTTCTATCACAAAGGGTTAACTGTTATTCTAGCTGTGTGAATAGTACTTTCACTTGTCACCTAATAACCCTTATCTCTAAATTACTAAAAAGTCATAAACACTTATTTAAGCCACATTCTTATCAGTAAGATGAGATTTAAGCTGTAATGAATGTTTATAAGGTCAGAGATCAGAGACAAAGAGCTGTCAGCTTCAATACATGATGGAGTAGAGAGAAAATTCAGAACCAGCGATTAGATAAACTCAAAGCTGTGCAGGAAAAATAGCTCAATATTTTTAATAAAGACCAGCTGACAAAATAATTTTTTGCTTGAAATGAGTACAATGCAACAATAAAAAAATAAAAAATTGCCACTAAAGGTGTACATAGCCTTTAAGAGTATCTGCTGCTAGGAACACCTAAATGACAAATTCAGCTGTGCTACATCTGTATATCACATACACATTTCAGATACTGTGTACCAAGTGATTAGATTTCCACAAGTGCTCTTTCTGCCCGTCCACCTGCTGTTACCCATCAAGCACCTCGCCGTTATTTTTATCTGTCGGTAGCTGCATAATTTATAGGCTTTAAATAAACACAACATACCACATGCAGCACAGCAGAGCTCTGGTTTTTGGTTTTCATTCACTGTCTTCTGCCTCTTGACTCCAGAATCAGCCTGAATGTTTTTATAGAATAATACCGTCACCTGTGTTGTTCAACAGCTGACGGGAGGTAGAAAGACAAGGTGTGCTGAGCTGGTGTATAATGCCTTCACCTAGTGTATCGTTTTCTTGTAGTATATGAGACCCTGTCATTTCCACTTAAATTGTATTTTTCAATTATATCTGTTAATAGTGCAGCTGGGTGTCAAGCAATGTGGCCAACAGTACTATAGTATTTATATTCTTGTCCATAGGAGACAGTATTATAGTAGTTCTATTCTTGTACATAGGAAGCAGTATTATAGTAGTTATATTCTTGTACATAGGAGACAGTATTATAGTAATTATAGTCTTTACATAGGAATCTGTATTATAGTAGTTCTTTTCTTGTACATACAGTAGGAGGCAGTATTATAGTAGTTATATTCTTGTACATAGGAGGCAGTATTATAGTAGTTATATTCTTGTACATACAGTAGGAGGCAGTATTATAGTAGTTATATTCTTGTACATAGGGGCAGTAATATAGTAGTTACATTCTTGCACATAGGAGACAGTATTATAGCAGTTACAATCTTGTCCAAAAAAATCTTTCTGGCATGTTAGAGGCGGTATTATAGCAGACATATTCTTGGCCATAGTTAAGCACATTTTTGCATCTGTTTTAGCCATTTCTGAGATCCATTACGGTATTTTAGACAAAAAGAAGTCCTACGCTTAGTAAGTTTTTTCCATCTAAAATAACAGATCTCAGGCAGACATGGCTAAAAAGGATGCAAAATGTTCATAACTGAGCATCAAATACATAGTATAAATAATGCACCCCTTTGTGACCCCAGTAGTTATAATAGTCCTCAAGTTGTGAGCCAGTATAGATATTAGCCCAGTTGTGCTCCCATACATATATAAAGTCCCTAGTTGTGCCCTTACATATATACAAACCGGATTCCAAAAAAGTTGGGACACTATACAAATCGTGAATAAAAACTGAATGCAATGACGTGGAGGTGCCAACTTCTAATATTTTATTCAGAAAAGAACATAAATCACGGAACAAAAGTTTAAACTGAGAAAATGTACCATTTTAAGGGAAAAATATGTGGAATCAGAATTTCATGGTGTCAACAAATCCCCAAAAAGTTGGGACAAGGCCATTTTCACCACTGTGTGGTATCTCCCCTTCTTTTTACAACACTCAACAGACGTCTGGGGACCGAGGAGACCAGTTTCTCAAGTTTAGAAATAGGAATGCTCTCCCATTCTTGTCTAATACAGGCCTCTAACTGTTCAATCGTCTTGGGCCTTCTTTGTTGCACCTTCCTCTTTATGATGCGCCAAATGTTCTCTATAGGTGAAAGATCTGGACTGCAGACTGGCCATTTCAGTACCCGGATCCTTCTCCTACGCAGCCATGATGTTGTGATTGATGCAGAATGTGGTCTGGCATTATCTTGTTGACAAATGCAGGGTCTTCCCTGAAAGAGATGACGTCTGGATGGGAGCATATGTTGTTCTAGAACCTGAATATATTTTTCTGCATTGATGGTGCCTTTCCAGACATGCAAGCTGCCCATGCCACATGCACTCATGCAACTCCATACCATCAGAGATGCAGGCTTCTGAACTGAGCGTTGATAACAACTTGGGTTGTCCTTGTCCTCTTTGGTCCGGATGACATGGCGTCCCAGATTTCCAAAAAGAACTCGTGACTAGTCTGACCACAGAACAGTCTTCCATTTTGCCACACTCCATTTTAAATGATCTCTGGCCCAGTGAAAATGCCTGAGCTTGTGGATCTTGCTTAGAAATGGCTTCTTCTTTGCACTGTAGAGTTTCAGCTGGCAACGGCAGATGGCACGGTGGATTGTGTTCACTGACAATGGTTTCTGGAAGTATTCCTGAGCCCATTCTGTGATTTCCTTTACAGTAGCATTCCTGTTTGTGGTGCAGTGTCGTTTAAGGGCCCGGAAATCACGGGCATCCAGTATGGTTTTACGGCCTTGACCCTTACGCACAGAGATTGTTCCAGATTCTCTGAATCTTCGGATGATGTTATGCACAGTTGATGATGATAGATGCAAAGTCTTTGCAATTTTTCGCTGGGTAACACCTTTCTGATATTGCTCCACTATCTTTCTGCGCAACATTGTGAGAATTGGTGATCCTCTACTCATCTTGGCTTCTGAAAGACACTGACACTCTGAGAAGCTCTTTTTATGCCCAGTCATGTTGCCAATTGACCTAATTAGTGTTAATTGGTCTACCAGCTCTTCGTTATGCTCAAATTGACTTTTTCCAGCCTCTTATTGCTACTTGTCCCAACTTTTGGGGGATTTGTTGACACCGTGAAAATTTGAATCAACGTATTTTTCCTTTAAAATGATACATTTACTCGGATTAAACGTTTGATCTGTCATCTACGTTCTATTACAAATAAAATATTGACATTTGCCATCTCCACATCATTGCATTCAGTTTTTATTCACAATTTGTTTAGTGTCCCAACTTTTTTGGAATCCGGTTTGTAAATAGATGATAGATAGATAGATAGATAGATAGATAGATAGATAGATAGATAATAGATCAATACAAAGTGTAGGCAGCACTGCAAAAAAAATGTAAGAAAAGGGTGCCAGCGGCTGTAGAAACAATTCAAGTTCCTAAAAATATAATCCAAAAAAACTCTTCAGTAAAAGGAATTCTGTGTTTTATTCCCCAAACAGCAAAGTTTTGGTCCTCTCTCTGGAACCTTTCTCAAGCAGTGATACATAACCGAAGCGCATGGTGCATATAATTAGGGTAACCAATTTACAACAATGATTCATACAATTATGTGCAAAACAATCAAAAGCAACATGATTATACAGTAAATGCATAAATGTGTGTAAAAAATGTGTAATGTGTAATTCTTTCAAAAAGATTCTAAATTCTAAAAATTACTAAATAAGTTATCAGGTGACCGTGATGTATATAATAATAATCAGGTTTAATTAAAATCATTATTAAAAATTCTCACACAGTTTGTTTGGACCGGCTGGGATCCCCTCGCGCCATGAGGTTGCCTCCTATTGTCACGGCTGAGGATGGGGAAAACCCTCAGCCGTGCGATGATGGAAGATGGTCGCTGCTTGACCAGGACGACAGGATTAGGGAGCAGGTCACCTCCTATCGCGTCCCTAACCTGACCCTAACTCCTAGCTGCATGGGCCGACCTTTAAGGTAGGAGGACCCATGCTCAGGAATCTCGGAGCCCTAACTCACCCTCCGACCGGTCCCTGGACTAGGAGTCAGGGTAAGACAACCTGTTCCTTCTGGATACGGAGGAACAGGAGTCTCACTGGCCAAGCTGCAAGGAAGGGATCACAAATACAACCTATGGCAATGGCAGGTACTTGCCACAAGCATAACACTCACCTGCCACAGACACAAAGCCTGGTACCCATGTGGAAATACTGACCACAGACAACAGGACTCAGCACACAACACACAACACACGGGAACCCATGGCCATAGGTGCAATAAACAAGCATAAAACCAAACACCTCTTCAAAACACCAAACGACATTATATTTGCTATGACCAGAAGGATGGCCCCCACTGGCAGTTGGTGAGTAACCAGGAGGATGTCTCCGGCCAGCATGGCTGAAGCACCCTCTCCCGCTACTGCCTACAACTGAGGCTTTATAGGGCCAAGAGGCCACACCCAACAGTCAGACACACCCCGTGACTCACACACACAGAAAGGGAGTTAACCCTTCCAATACCACAGAAGGGAAAACACAACACAAAGGGGAAGTGTCCAAACAACGAACACACTGTGGCTGTTGCCGCTGGCAACGACATGGGTGGCAACCGTGTCCTGGCAGTCAGCCCAAAGGCCGGGACACTGCCACCACATGTACACACAACCAAGCGTTGCCACAGGCAACCACAGTGAGGGAAAGATGTAAGTGCACACCACACATAAACAGAGTGCACACAGACATACTAAAGTGCATACAAACGTGCAGACAACTCCAAGGGAACCGCACACATAGCTGTTGTCCGCGGCAACCGCACTTGAGGCCAACAACATTATGCCTCCAGCTGCGGTTGACACTACAACCCAAACCGCAGGCAACTGTATGAGGCTCCCAAGGAGTCATGGCCATAACATGGTCGTGACACCTATGTACAATAATATAACTACTATAATACTGTCCTCTATATACAAGAATATAACTACTATATCACTGCCCCTATGTACAAGAATATAACTACTATAATACTGCCTCTGTATACAAGAATATAACTACTATAATACTGCCTCCTATGTACAAGAATATAACTACTATAATACTGTCCTCTATATACAAGAATATAACTACTATAATACTGTCCTCTATGTACAAGAATATAACTACTATAATACTGTCCTCTATGTACAAGAATATAACTACTATAATACTGTCCTCTATATACAAGAATATAACTACTGTAATACCGCCCCTATATACAAGAATATAACTACTATAATACTGTCCTCTATGAACAAGAATATAACTACTATAATACTGTCTCCTATGTATAAGAATATAACTACTATAATACTGTCCTCTATGTACAAGAATATAACTACTATAATACTGCCTCCTATGTATAAGAATATAACTACTATAGTACTGTTGGCCATATTGCTTGACACCTAGCTGCACTATTAACAGATATAATTGAAAAATACAAGGCCATTAAAAAACATCCAAGTTAAATAGCACCTAGACATTACTTGGTTATGAAAATGCCCATGTGATGACTGTTACAAAATGACTGTCACTTGTCCGCTACAAAATCATGACCATTTTTCACGTTCTCAGGGGGAATTGAGAATGACATCTTTTTAACATTTTTATATATAATAATTGTAAATCAAATAACTTGGGAATGTTTGCACTATCGTTCATGTGAACATCTAGTGTGACTAATGTTGCCCTTATAAAATACTGAGGTTGTAAATTTGCACTTGATCTAACGACCGCTGCGTAATAACAGAACATTCCAATTTATTTGGCGTTAATCTTTTGTACTGTGTAGAAGCTTTTAGTCACAGGCTACTGGACCATAGTAACGGGAGTGACCCCTACAGGGTATTGAGAATGGACCAGGCGTAATCATACATAAGCGCAGAAACCATACAATGCATAACACAGAATCTGGTTAAGATTATATAATGCCTATTCACATGACCCTGTACACATACTGTATCTCTCAACATCTAGTGGTTAAAATGTGAGGAATAAAGGGGCTCTACATTTTGGACAATCCTTTTGTAAGGTGACCAAGAAACCCCCTAAGTAATGTTGGAATTGTGTGGGACACTGTACATGAGGGTTGTATGTATGTCCCATTCTACACTGTGCATATTGCATGATATAAAGTGTCGTGGTTTTTCTCTTGTAAGTATTTAAAGGGGTTATGGCAAGTATTAAAGTTATCGTATCCTATCAGATAACTAACTGATCGGTGGGAATCACTGTGAACCCCACTGATCCTCAGAACGGGGGTCCCATGTACCTATCCTGATGGAGCAGGTCGAACATGTGGCCTGCCGCTCCATCAGGAAAGGAAATGGAACCCCCATTCTCGGGATCAGTGGCAGTCTCAGTGATCGGAGCCCCATGGATCAGTTATTTATCTCCTATTCTGTGAATAGGAGATAACTTTCGTACTTGGCAGAGCCCCTTTAATATTGGCCGTACTATTTCTAATATACATAGCACTGCAGTAAGATACAGCCCCAGATGCCATGATTGGTGGGGTAGTACATGGTGTTGGCCCCTAGCAGAGTGAGAGCACATAGGTGTAGGGACGTCACATGCACTGTTAGCTGATTGATAAAAGGGATGTACTTTTGGGAGCCTTGATGGGTGTAAGTCCATGTAACCGCTCCCCTCGTATCACAGGCTGAGTTTTGTTGCAAGACCGCAGCATGGGAGGATACCATGAGGTTGTCAATAGCTGGTGCTGGGCATGCAGTCTGACATGGATCCTCAAACTATGGATCCTCCCCCACACACCCTCCAGCAGATGTCGGATGCACTACCATCAGCATGGCTCCAGATACCTGTGACAACCTACCAGGACCTCATTGAGTCTCTCCCAGCTCGTCTAGCTGCTGTCCGTGCTGCGGTTACTCTGGATATTAGCTGGGGGTCAGAATAAAGTGACTCGACTGTGTATAAATACAGTAAAGAAAGATTTCTCCCATGATCTATTTATACCCAGGACTGTGACGAGCAGATATCCTCTACATCTAGAGGAATGAAGGTTTCTCCATCAACATAGATAGGGGATTCTTTACTGTAAGAGCAGTGAGATTATGATAAGCTCTGCCAGAAGAGGTGGTGATGGCAAACACTAAAAGAGTTCAAGAGGGGCTTAGATGTATTTTTGGAGTGTAAGAATATTATAAGTTAATTAAAGTGAGAGTGGGACAAAGCTGTAGTATCCAAACAGCCATTACTGGCCACCAGAGTGCCACAATTAGTTGTGGTTGGGCTTGGTACTGGAGGTCAGGAAGCTCAGTTCCCATTCAGCTACATCAGACACAGATGGCACCCATTGAGGATGGGCCATCAATATTATAGAGCCAGAAAATCCCCCTTTATTGCAATACCAAACACAGCCACATAGACATGAGTGGCGTTGTTACTCGGTTTTGATTTCTGAATGTATTTTCTGTTTGTTGAGAACTAAATGGTATTACAGATGAACGTTGTCTTGAAAGCTACACAGGAAATAACCCACAGCCCATCAGTATTAGGAGTGAGTGATTCCAAGATTGAAGCGATATAGTCTTGCACAGTGCAGCTATAGTAGTGTTGGATCATGGCATAATTCCTCTGGATGACTATACTCACAGAGCAGGAAGCCAGTGGGGTCATTAAAGATGCAAATATAAAGATAAACATGAATGCTGGAGAACATCTGGGAGCCTGACAGTATGGGACAAGCATCTATGCCAGAGACTAATCAAAATTGCAGTTTGCTGACACCCGCGGTAATGGTGATTAGCATTTCCCATGGCTGCCGGAGACAGACTGGATTGTCACAGCTCTGCCAGTGCTCACTACTGAGAGTATCTATAGTGCATGCCTCAAAAGGCAGCGAGGTCTGCAGTAATGAGGCAGATCACTAGAGGAGAGCACAAACGGAGGAAGTCATTTTGAGACATTTTTTAAGGTTTATTTCAATATTTATATTCTTGTAAATAGGAGGCAGTATTATAGTAGTTACAGTTTTGTACATAGTGGCAGTATTATAGTAGTTATTTTCTTGTACATGGGGCAGTACTATAGTAGTTATATTCTTGTACATAGGAGGCAGTATTATAGTAGTTATATTGTATATAGGAGGCAATATTATAGTAGTTATATTCTTGTACATAGGAGACAATATTATAGTAGTTATATTGTATATAGGAGGCAATATTATAGTAGTTATATTCTTGTACATAGGGGCAGTATTATAGTAGCTATATTGTTTTACATAGGGGCAGTAATATAGTAGTTATATTCTTGTACATATAGACAGTATTATAGTAGTTATATTCTTGTACATATGGACAGTATTATAGTAGTTATATTCTTGTATATAGAGGACAGTATTATAGTAGTTATATTCTTGTACATAGAAGGCAGTATTATAGTTGTTATTTTTCATAGGATCAGTATTAAAGTAGTTATATTCTTGTACAAAGTTTTCAGCCAATCTACAAATTGTCCCAAAATACCGTACTTTGACAAAATTACCCATAGATACTCGTAGTCTACTCAGTCGAAGGCTTTATCCTGGTCAAGATCAACAGGATATCTCCCACACCTCAGAACCTTACATCTCTCAAACATCTGCCTTATCGAGATGACTGCTCCAAAGATGTTCTGCCCTTTATCTGTGCCGAACTGACAGCCTGCCAACAGTGCCTGGGACAAACAGACTAACCTAGAGAACAGAATTTTCGCCAGAATCTTCCTGTCGACATTCAAATGGGAAATCGGCCTCCACTTCTTGATGTCACTAGGCTCCTTACCTTTATACAGCAGAATTAATGAGGACACCCTCATGGACGGAGGCATCAGGTGATTTTCTAGACAATTTTTGTACATGTCCACGAGGATTAGAGCTAAGTGGTCTCTGAATTTCTTTTAAAATTCTGCTGTTATACCATCAGGACCTGGTGCCTTTTTCAGATGTAATTTATCAATGGCCACTTTAACCTCCTTCACCATCAATTCTGCTGTTAAAGAAAAGTCCAAATCGTTAGTATCAGGGCCTGAAGTTGCCTCCAAGAATTGAGTCATCTTCTTTTTACCCAAAAACTTCCTCTGAAATAAGTCAGCAAAGTAAGATTTTACCACCCCCAGGATACCCTCCCGAGATTCCTGCAAAACTTCCTGGGAGTCAGTGAGACCTGTGACCACTTTGTTCACCACACGCTCCCGGCAGTTCTCAATAGATCAGTTGACCCTAAGGTCCCATAATCTTGTTCCAGAACCAGGGAGGTGTATCTGTTGTACTGATACTGCTTTATCTCAGATTTCAGTTGGTTTATCTTATGTTGGTCCCCCCCCATCTGCCGAATATAGTTACTCTAATTCTTTCCGCAGCTTGAGATACTGGCTATACTTACTCTTCCCTTTCTCAAATGACAGTTTCCTCAAGAGGGATCTGATCTCCTCCTTGATGTCAACCCATCAGTCAGCCAAGTTGTCAAAGTCCACTCTTTAGTTGTTGCTGAAAAAGAAAGTGGACACAATACTGGACATAAGGATCCTCCAGGAGACTGTAGTTAAGTCTCCATAACCCTCTACCAACATCTAGATGCTTAGTGGCCCCTAAGCAGAAAGACAAGGCCAAGTGATCAGAGAAAGGGATGATTTTCTCACACATCCAACTAACCACTTCAGTAGGGTTTACACAAGCCATATCAATGCGACTACTTCTGTCTGCACACAAGTATGTAAATTTTGGCTTCCTACCACCCTGTGTGAACACATTGCTGAGGCCTGCTTGCTGGATCATGCTATTAAGGACCTTGGAGTCCCTGGTCACTGCTCAGCCGGAGGATCTGTCACCCGATGTCCTAGTGACATTGAAATCTCCAGCCAATACCACTGGGACAGAGGTAAAAATATATTGTTTAACCTGATTAAATAACTGGATCCTTTCCGTCACTGACTGTAGGCCATAGATATTAATGAGCCAGAGTCTTCTACCGTGGATTGTGACCTCCAGGACCAGACACCAACCTATAATAACTTCTGTCAGTCTATGTACAGTCACATCATTGGTGGAGAGCAATATTGAAACCCCGGCATAAGGCTCCACAGCCAGTAACCAGAAAGAAGGACCAGACCTCCATTCCCTCTCAGCCTCAAATAGAAGTTCTGATGTGGTCAGACATGTCTCATGTAAGAAGATGACATCTGCATCAAGAGATCTCAGGTGGTCATATACTATATGCCTTGTCTTTCTTAATTTAATACTATTTACATTGCTGGAAAGCACTTTTAAAGAGAAACCGGCCATCATCACACAACACAAAAGCAAGAGCCTCCAGGTAATACCCATCATCATAGGTTGGATTCGGAGTTGCCCTGCTTACCACCTGTCTCCATGTCTGATTCTACAGCATGGGACTCCATAGCATAGGGTTTCTTTTTGGTCGGGGGATCCTCAGTGTCCCTTTCACATTCATCATCTATTTTCTTCAGTTCTCTCTCATAATCTCCCTTAGACTCTGACAGGACCTCGTATCTGTTGTAAATGACCATTACCTCTCTGACCCCTTATGGACTTTCTTCCTGACACTTTCGGTTGTGCACCCTCAGGCTTACAGGAGGACTTGTCTTTTTTCCTCCTCTTGTTGCTCTTACTTTCCTCAAATATGCTGGTGATGAAGAAGAAGCTACCTGTGAGGATGACCCATCGTGCCACATAGATTACATCTGATGTTCTGACAACTGGCACTTACATGACCGACCTCACCGCACAGGTTGCACTTAACCACAGTGCACACACTCGCGACATGACCGGCTCTGCCACAATTAAAACATTTTCTGGGCTGACCTGGGTAGAAGCAGACGCCTTTCTCTCCCAATAAAGAAAGAGTTTGGTAGATGCCACGTGATGTTGTAATGCTGGCACAGCTTCACCAAAACCTTCCACCCTCCAGTCCAGATACCATCATCATCTCTGTTCTTGGTGACATCAGACACCATGTCACAGTGCCTCCTGAGCCACACCACAATATCCTAGGGAGGGACGGTTTTATTCCAGAAGATATTAACTGTGACGGTATCTGGCTTGGATATTGGAATAAATTTTTTTTTACTCCAATCATCAGTGTCTCTAAACCCTGGGAAATTAGCCAAGATTAGACATGAACTTGAAGCTGAAGTCATAGCCTTGTCTATCTGGTAGATTAATGACTGCCAAGATGTCTGCTGGCACAAACCTCATCTGGCGACACAGGAGTTCCCGGACCACAAGCCTCCGATCTGGGAGGTCTTCTTTGGCGCCTCGATGTTTGAATCTCACTACATTCCTCCTTTTAAAGGCCTTACCTGTATAGTGAGCGCCGGAGGAAAAAGATGGAGCTCCACGGCTCCAGGCATTACTGGGGGGAAACTGTCGGGGTTGAGGGCCCTGACTTACTGGGGGGGGGGGGGGGGGGTCTGCACTAGAGGGAACATGTCCTATCTTTTTGCGGAACCGGCGGATCGTGGACCCATTAAAGTGAATGGGTCTGCGATCCACTGGTGCTGCCCCACGGTCGGCGTTCATGCAGGAGGCCACAGACTGTACATTCCCCCCAGACAGCGATCCCTCAGGTACATGTCCACCATCACCCCCAGTCTCTGCCCCAGCAGTAGAGCTCTGCTCTGCCACACCATCACCTAGATTGATGGATACATGTCCATTGTGCTGCAGCTGCACTGTGCCTCCTGGCACTTGTAGTGCTGGTTTCTGAGGTCTAACCGTCTCCTCAGGGACAGCTGCAGATTCTTGTGGCCGCTGTTGCACACTGCCCTCCTTTTAGAAAATAAAACTTTGGAGCTTGCAGCACAGGTCTTGTTGCCCGCGGGGCCTCCTCTGGGATAAATGGAGAGACGTCCAGTTTTAGGGCGGACAGTCTGGTTTTTAGACTCCTGGTCCTTCGTCCGGCGCAAGGCCAGGACGGACGGCCAGAAGTCCTCCTTTTTTGTTGTACAGGGTGACGGGATGGCGGATACGCTCAGGCATGGTCACTTTAAGTAAATGGCAGGAGGCAGGGCCTGGCAGCACATTTGGATCACACTGCACGCTTACGTGATGTCACAACGTTATCAGCGCTGCAGCTGCACCGGCCAATTCTGGTTTGTGCGGGAAGAAAGTCGGGAACGCGCGGGACGGGACCTCACGGGTGCGGGCCACCTATAGCCTGTGTATGGCCAGGCAGCCTGCAGAGAGCCGGCGTGTGCACTTGCAGCCAGGAGCAGAGCAGGTTTGTTCAGGAAGTCAAAGGATAGTGGAGGATGAGCTGCTGGGGGCTCCCTGCGTGAGAGTGTGGCACCTGCACAGTGTAAATTTTTCTACTTAGTTACCAGTTTGGGGGCGTGGTCTATGAGGTCTGGCTTTCTTGGGTGAAGCCAGTGGCCACCCTAGGGATAACTCTGTAGTCCAGTTTAGCATAAGAAAATCCAGATTCAAGGTTCAGGCCATGGCTGGCAAAATGCTCCTGGTTCCTATTGGACTCTGCAAGTGGTCCCATCCTGTCCAGGACAGTGTCCATCTGCTTCACCAAGTCACCAAGTTCCAAGCTGAGTGAGTGTAGCTTACGGTCGTATATGTGCAGCATACGGGTAGGCTACCCGACACTGCTAAGATTTGAGTGCGTAGTTCCCTTTAAGCCAGTCAGGCCGGTTACCGGCAATCCTTATCACAGCCAGCAGAGGGAGCCCCCAGTTCAGTATAAATAGGCTAGGGCCTAGCTCAGGAAGGGAGAAGTTTCCAGACTCAGTGCAGAGAGGGTTCCCTCCTGAGTCCGTATGCATAGAAGTCAGAAGGGCATAGCTAATCAGCCTGAAGACACAGAATACCACGGAGGCCGATCAGACAAAGCAAGAGGTACTCAAGACAGCAGAGGAGGTACTAGATAAGGACAGCTTCAAGGGTACGCCAGATAAAGGGCATTAGACCTTGGAGAGAAAGTCACATGTAGCAGGACCGGTCAGGAATAGTGTGCAAGCCGCCTGTACTGCATCTCCTGTAATGAACACTCTGTATAATGCCTTGCTAAGACCGGCCATTCTGTACTCCCAAGAACCAGCTGTATTCACTGATATTCAGTAAAGTTCCAGTTTTTGTTGGCTATCCTATGCTTGCCTCATTCTTCTACAATACCATACACGGCGTGTCACCGTTTAATTGACACTGGCGTCACGAACTGTTAAATACCTGCCTGTTCCAGTATTTGCCCCAATTGAAGACGACAGTGGATCCCAGGTTAGTGGTCAATCTGCACTACAAAGCCCAGCATACACTACTGACCCCCTGGGACACTGCATCGCTCTTTTTGGCGTCACGAACAGGATCCGCATACTTCTACAGTGCAGAGAAGTGTGAACTGTGTGCTTTAACTATTCCACCACCGTATTGCGAGGACTGTACCCTTTATTTCCAAGCCGGTGGATTGAAATTGTGCCTGGGAGGAATCAGAGACGCTGTACTGTGTTGCGCTACCCCCAGAGAGAAAATCGTATTTGTGGACTGTGATTTATTGGACTTTGCAACACCCTGCTTGCTGTCAGGGAATCGTGATCAAGATGGCCACCGGCCGCCTGGAGTAAGGTTTCCCGCGCTGCTGAGGACCTCCGTGGGCGGATCCCTTCAAAGACACAGAGAATCCCGCCCCTCTTCATCATTACACCGCCGCGGCCCTGCTTTTCCTGCGTCAGCAACGTCACCGCGTACACAGGACGTCCGGAGTCTCACGAGATTTGGCCTGCGCACACCCGGCGAAACCGGTAAGAACTTGTATCCGGAGGGAAGGGGATTGTTCCGGCCCCTTTAGTCACCAGCGGCCACCTTGTAATAAGTTAACATGTCAGATCCGGGAGTTGCCGAGCGGCCGGACCCGGGAGAGCTTGCGGCTCCTAATCATCCTATAGCCCCCAGCATGATGCCCTTTACCATGCCTTACTACTTTGGGGCCCCATGGTTTCCCCGCTATAACGGAGAGGTCCATACCCTAAGAGACTTTAAAGAAAAGTTGCTGGCCTTATTCAAACTGTACCCCATAAATGCCGATCAGCAAATGGAAATCTTGCTAGCGCAACTGGAGGGGGCTGCCCGCAGAGAGGTATTATCCTGGCCTGCTGCTGAAAGGAGTACTCTGGAGCAGATATTCACCCGCCTCAGGGCCACTTTTGAAACGAGGACTGCCTCAGAGATAAAGATGCACTTCTTTGGCAAGAAACAGAAGTCCGGTGAGTCCCTCCGTGACTATGCCCTATCACTTCAGGAGGCTTTGGGGGCTGTAATCCAGATAGATCCCAAGGAAGCTGATAACCAGGATCAGACCCTGAGGGAACAATTTATTACCGGAGTGTCTAGTGAGCAAATAAGGACCCAATTAAAGATGCTGTCCGCCCAACACCCTAACAGTACCTTTCTGGACTTTAAAGAACTGGCTATAAAAATTCTGGGGTCAGCAGTATCTACAGAGTTGAGCACCCCACCTGAGTTATCAGCCTGCAGGTCAAAACCGTTTATTATTAACCGAGCTGAGGCCGGTCAAGCTGTTCAAGCTACAGCTACCGATACTATCGCCATGCTGACAGAGCAAGTAAATCACCTCACTAAAAGCCTAGAGAGAGTGTGCAGAAAAATGGAGGAATGGGAAAAACCTATGATGTCAGAAGAAGAGTTCCTGTCACCCTCTAAGCCGTTCCCACCTCCATACCAAGAGACTCACCCCAGGGATCCTGGGAGGACGCAATAGGGGTCGCCAGCGGCCCGTGTGTACATACTGCAAAAAGATGGGACACACAGAATCCACTTGCTGGCAGTTAAACGGGCAACCCCTGAGGCTGAGGACCACCCCTCGGGAGGTAGAACACTAGGTCCAAAAGATCCAAATTGGATGCCACGGTATGTAGGATCCCATCCTAAAATCAATGTGGAGATTAACGGGGTCCCCTTTGAAGCCCTATTAGATACTGGGTCTCAGGTCACTACTATTCAGCTGCCCGCCTTTGAAAGATTCTGGGACACCAATCAATTGACCCAGCCGCCTGAATCCTGGGTAGAGATTATCGCCAGCAATGGCAAACCGGTAAAGATCCATGGATACTGGGAACCCACCCTGCAGGTGGGAGAAGTAACCTTGCCTCAACAGGGGGTGATAGTAGTCCAGGCCGGCGACAGAGGAGGACATCCTGTCATTCTAGGCACCAATGTCTTCAAAAACTGTTATGCTGAAATACTTGCCGTATTACACCAGACTCTGCCCACCGCTTCCTCTGCGTCCAAGAGGGTGATTCAAAAGACTATCACTGTGTTAAGTGCCCAGCAGAGGTTTGCTAACGGGAAAGGAGAAATTTGTACTGCCAAGATTCGTGATAATAAGCCTGTGACTTTGCCTCCTAATTCCCAAACTCTCTTATGGTGTCGTGCTGTCCTGGGAGTCCAAGGCCAAGATTATCCAGCCCTGGTGGAGCCAATCCAGATGGAGAACTACCCTTATGTGAGAGCTGCCAAGTGCCTGGTGAACGTCTCCCAAGGTAAAGTACCTGTCCGTCTGATTAACCTGAGTGATCATCCTGTTGCGCTTACTAAGCATTACCCTGTTGCCCAGCTTTCTCAGGTGTTCTTCCAAGACATCATCCGTCTTCCAGTGACAGAAAAGCCGCCAGCTGCAGGCAGCGGATGTCCGCCGGTGCCCCAGTCACAGGTACCCTGGTGGGAAGAGCTACATGTCGGGGACGAGACTACCCCCCAACATCAACAAGAAGGGATACTACGGCTTGTCAAAGAGCACCACCAGGCCTTCAGTAAACATGCTGCTGATTATGGAGAGGTTAGTGCCATACAACACACCATACCTACTGGCTCTCATCCTCCTATCAAGGAGAGATACCGACCCTTACCGCCTACTTCATATCAGACTGTAAAAGAAATGATCCAAGAGATGAAAGACTCTAATGTAATCCGGGACAGTCGTAGCCCGTGGGCGGCACCCCTGGTCCTTGTAAAGAAGAAGGATGGTGGTATCCGTTTCTGCGTGGACTATAGAAAAATTAACCAAATAACCCACAAAGACGCGTACCCACTGCCCCGCATTGAAGAGTCACTAACTGCTCTGGGCTCCGCTGCCTATTTCTCCACATTGGACTTGACCAGTGGCTACTGGCAAGTACCCATGGCCCCGGCAGATAGGGAAAAGACTGCTTTCACCACTCCCATGGGCCTGTTTGAATTTAATTGTATGCCGTTCGGGTTATGTAATGCCCCAGGAACTTTCCAGAGACTAATGGAGCGGTGTTTGGGTCACAAAAACTTCGAAACAGTGCTGCTGTATCTAGATGACGTCATTGTGTACTCAAAAACATATGAAGACCACCTGAAACACTTAGCAGAGGTCTTTGAAATCCTTGTCAAATATGGCCTGAAGGTAAAGCCATCTAAATGCCACTTGCTCAAACCTGCGGTAAAATACCTGGGGCATGTGGTAAGCGGAGAGGGCGTACAGCCTGACCCTGATAAGTTAGCGGCTGTCCGTAACTGGCCGGTACCCACTACCGTCAAAGAGGTGAGGGGTTTCCTGGGTTTTGCCGGCTACTATAGACGTTTCATCCCCCATTTTGCTCAAATAGCCGATCCTATCCAGGAACTCTTGAGGGGGCAGCCCAAGAAAAGTCCTAGAACTCCAGTGCTCATTGAGTGGAATGAAGAGAGAGAGATAGCGTTCCAGTTGTTAAAAAAGAAACTGACCGAGCCTCCCGTGTTAGGTTATCCCGACTACAGCAAGCCCTTCCATCTGTATACTGATGCTAGCAAGCGAGGCCTGGGGGCTGTGTTAGCCCAGATTCAAGAGGGAAAAGAAAGAGTGATAGCTTATGCAAGCCGCTCCCTGAAAGGAGCTGAGAAAAATGACCAGAATTATAGTTCCTTCAAACTAGAGTTCCTGGCATTAGTGTGGGCAGTGACGGAAAAATTCAAAGATTATCTAGCCGCTACCCCATTCATTGCATTCACTGATAATAACCCTCTGGCACATCTAAATACAGCTAAATTGGGGGCTTTGGAGCAAAGATGGGCCTCTCGTCTCGCCAACTATGATTTCTCTGTAAAATATCGCGCTGGACGTACTAACGACAATGCTGATGCTTTATCCAGACTTCCCACAGAGACAGCTCCTGATGATGTGCGAGATGCTTGGGAAGATGTAGAAATGCCGGCCTTCTACCATAAATTTGCTCAACAGGATCAGGCTCGGGCTACCAGTAACAGAGCTGCAGTTCCTTCACCCTCCAGTAGGCCGGAACTCAAAGAAGAAAGGTGGGTGAAACTACAGTCTGAAAGTAGAGTGCTGGGTGAATTGTTGGACTTCATTACCAGTGGCAGAACCCCTGAGAGGATTCGGCGTAAGAGTACAGATCCTGAGCTCATCAAACTGTGGAGACAGCGCCATCAACTCTTCATACAAAAGGGCCTGTTGCTACGGAGAAGCCTAGACCCAGTGTCCAACGAAAGAGTGCATCAAATTCTCATACCCCGACGAGATGCAGGTATGGTGTTGGAGATGTACCACAATCAATCCGGTCACTTTGGGGTCCAAAAGACTGAGGCAAATATCCGCCAGCGGTTTTACTGGGTGGGCATGAGAGAAGACATGGAGAAGTGGTGTCGGGAGTGTGTAGCCTGTGCCTTGAAACGAGGTGAACACCATGATCAGAGGGCACCACTGAGACCCATTGTAAGTACTCGTCCTCTTGAACTTGTCGCCATTGACCATGTGAAACTGGAGCCTAGTCGCTCAGGGTATGTGTACGCTATGACTATTATTGACCATTTCACTAAGTTTGTTGTAGCGGTGCCTGTGAGAGACCAGACGGCCAAGACTACAGCCGAACTGTTCTGGAAACACTTCCTCCTGCCCTACGGTTGTCCAGAAAAGATCCTCACCGATCAAGGTCCTGCTTTTGAGTCCCACCTGTTCCATGAACTGTGCCGCCTGCACAACTGTAAGAAGATCCGGACGACGGCCTACCATCCGCAAGGTAATGGATTATGTGAAAAAATGAATCAGACCTTGATAGAGATGCTGAGGACCGTGCCTCCTGAAACCAGGGGAGATTGGCCTAATCTGTTGCCACAGCTCATGTTCACATACAATCATACCATACACTGTTCCACCGGGTATACCCCCTTTTATTTGATGTTTGGGCGCCAAGGGTTATTGCCTGCTGACCACTCCTTGGATGTACTCGTACCTGATTGCATCAACCCATTCCCTAATACCGACTGGGTTGCTGAACACCAAAGGCGATTGAATACGGCCCAAGCTATTGTTCAGGAACGTATGGACTATGCTAGAGACCGGCAGCAGAGAGACTATGACCAAGCAGCCCATGCAGAACCCTTGACAATAGGGGCTGTGGTATGGTTAAAAAATAACCGCCGTACCAGTAAACTGGACAGTAAATGGGAGCAAAGTCCTTATGTTGTCACTGCAATCCCAAATGTTGGAACTCACACTTATGAGATCACCCGGGAGGGCAGGGGATCCCAAATTGTACACCGAAACCGGTTAAAGCTCTGCCTGACACCAGGACCCAGTGCCGAGAGTTCTATATCTGAAACCCCTGTGTCAGAGTCATCGATACAGCCCGAGGATCCTATGCAGGCTGTCCGAAATCTAAGGTATGACGCTGATCCCATGCATTGGCTTCTGACACCATGGTTGAACTTGTTGGTGCCCGCTCCGGCACCTACTGTACCTTTACTTCCAGAAGAGCCGGTTCAAGATGCCCCGGATCCAGTTCCCCCTCTAGTGGATCCTGTTGTTCCTGTTGTTCCCGTTGTTCCTGACCAAGGTCTCACGGATGGAGATCCTCCTGTTGCTCCTCTCTCTTCTACCTCGGTGCTAAGGGAAGAGGAAACCCCTGTGTTGAGAAGGTCCACCCGGATGACCAGGGGACGTCCGCCAGTCCATTTAAGAGACTTTGACTATGCTGGTGGTGTCTCCTCCCGAACAGTTACTATCGGAAATAGCCTGCTTGATGTTTGTGCGCAAGAATGGACTCCTCCACGTGAGCCCTTGCCTGTTCTACACCCACGGGGAAACCCTGTGTAGTTCCCTATTATACTTCAGTCAAGAAAAATAGACTAACCTGGTTCACCTTAAGTCCGCTGTGCCAGGTCAGCGGCCGTGCCTAAGAAGAAAGAAGACGCCCCTTTTTCTTGCGTCATTTGTTGCAAATGTTATATTTTTTGTGTGAAATAGTTGTTTATCATATTTATAATGTCATGTTTAAATTACGCATCAGCTTATGTTGGTTCAGGCATGTGTGTGAGTACGAGGCCTTACTCACGTTAAAGTCTGGGGGTGTGCAGCATACGGGTAGGCTACCCGACACTGCTAAGATTTGAGTGCGTAGTTCCCTTTAAGCCAGTCAGGCCGGTTACCGGCAATCCTTATCACAGCCAGCAGAGGGAGCCCCCAGTTCAGTATAAATAGGCTAGGGCCTAGCTCAGGAAGGGAGAAGTTTCCAGACTCAGTGCAGAGAGGGTTCCCTCCTGAGTCCGTATGCATAGAAGTCAGAAGGGCATAGCTAATCAGCCTGAAGACACAGAATACCACGGAGGCCGATCAGACAAAGCAAGAGGTACTCAAGACAGCAGAGGAGGTACTAGATAAGGACAGCTTCAAGGGTACGCCAGATAAAGGGCATTAGACCTTGGAGAGAAAGTCACATGTAGCAGGACCGGTCAGGAATAGTGTGCAAGCCGCCTGTACTGCATCTCCTGTAATCAACACTCTGTATAATGCCTTGCTAAGACCGGCCATTCTGTACTCCCAAGAACCAGCTGTATTCACTGATATTCAGTAAAAGTTCCAGTTTTTGTTGGCTATCCTATGCTTGCTTCATTCTTCTACAATACCATACACGGCGTGTCACCGTTTAATTGACACTGGCGTCACGAACTGTTAAATACCTGCCTGTTCCAGTATTTGCCCCAATTGAAGACGACAGTGGATCCCAGGTTAGTGGTCAATCTGCACTACAAAGCCCAGCATACACTACTGACCCCCTGGGACACTGCATATGGCTGCACAGTTTGGGTTCACAGTCTTCAGCTTGTACACACAGTCGATCTCCATTTGCAGCATCTGTTTGTGTCCCTTCAGCTCCTCCATTTTCCTCACCAGATCAGAGATCTCCTCTGCTAGCTGCAGCTCAGGTGCAAGGGTCTCTCTCACTTGGTGTCCAGTCTTGGGCAACTTCTCAGGCTGCTTGAACTCTGCCGACCTGGAGACTCCATGAGATTTCTCTGCAGATCTCTCTTGCACCATAGCCACAGATTTTTCTGTACTTTTGCTGCTGCCACTTCCAGACTGAGATCTGGTGCAGCCTAAGCGTGCCATGCTCACCACTAGGGATGAGTGAATTTAATATTTTAAAATTCGGTCACGCTTCGTTTTCTGGTAAAAGCAGAATTGCGTTATGGATTCCGTTACCACGGACCATAATGCAATTCTATGACAGAATGCATAACGGAATGCCTTTAGAGGCATTCCGTTATTCATTCCATCATAATAGAAGTCTATGGGCTGCAAAACAGATCCGTTCCATTTCCGTTATGCAGGGGAGTCCTCTCCTGCATAACGGAAATGGGACAAATCCGTTTTGCAGCCCATAGACTTCTATTATGACGGAATGCTTCTAAAGGCATTCCGTTATGCATTCCATCATAGAATTGCGTTATGGTCCGTGGTAACAGAATCCATAACGCAATTCACCTTTTACCAGTAAGCAAAGTGTGAATGAATTTCATAACCTGAAATTCGCTCATCTCTACTCACCACCTCACACTGCTGCAGGTTCTGCTGTAATGTCAGCCTCTCCAGAGATGTCCTCTGCTGCCTGTGTGCTGGAGGGGTGAGCTGCACCCTGTCTCACTTCCTATGCACCTTGCAGTATTGGATTGCCACTTTTTACAGTAGATACCTTTCGGGAGTCACTATGCTGTACTGGACACTGCAAGCACCTCACATCTCTTAGCTGTACTCACTGCTGCTGAATCTTTCTTTTCTGCTGGAATCACAACTTTTACTCCATCTTTCTTGCTTGCACTGGTTTTTCTTCCATTCTGGTCATTCCTTGTCACCGGATTCACTTTTGGACTTGAATCCATACTGGGAAGAGCCTGGGAGTTTCCTCCCAGTGGAGGCCTGGAAGCCTGAGCCTATCTTGGGGAACATCCCTGCCCAGGAAGGCCCCTCCATGGGCTTCCTCCAGACATGAGGAGAACCACCACCACACGTCCTCACAGCTAGGAGGCAGTATTATAGTAGTTATATTATGTTACATAGGAGGCAGTATTATAGTAGTTATATTCTTGTACATAGGAGGCAGTATTATAGTAGTTCTATTCCTGTACATAGGGGCAGTAATATAGTAGTTATATTCTTGTACATAGATGCAGTATTATAGTAGTTATATTCTTGTACATATGGCTGTTTTATAGGAGTTCTATGTTTGTACATAGTGGCAGTATTATAGTAGTTATATTCTTGTACATAGGAGGCAGTATTATAGTAGTTATATTCTTGTACATATGATTCTGTATTATAGTAGTTATATTCTTGTACATATGGCTTAGTATTATAGTAGTTATAGTCTTGTACATATGGCTCAATATTATAGTAGTTATATTCTTGTACATGGGGCAGTAATATAGTAGTTATATTCTTGTACATAGGAGGCAGTATTATAGTAGTTATTTTTCATAGGATCAGTATTAAAGTAGTTATATTCTTGCATATAGGAGGAAATATGATAGTAGTTAAATTATTTTACATAGGAGACAGTATTACAGTATATATATTCCTGCATATAGAAGGCAGTTTTATAGTAGGTATATTCTTTACATAGGGGGCAGTATTATAGAAGTTATATTCTTGTACATAGATGCAGTATTATAGTAGTTCTATTCTTGTACATATGGCTGTTTTATAGTAGTTCAATTTTTGTACATAGTGACAGTATTATAGCAGTTATATTCTTGAACATATAGTACTGTATTATAGTAGTTATATTCTTGTACATATGATTCTGTATTATAGTAGTTATATTCTTGTACATTTGGATTAGTATTATAGTAGTTATATTCTTGAACATATGGCTCAGTATTGTAGTAGTTTTATTCTTGTACATATGGTTCAGTATTATAGTAGTTGTATTCTTGTACATATGGCTCGGTATTATTGTAGTTATATTCTTGTACATATGGCTTAGTGTTAGGCTCAGCATGTATATAGAACCTGCATTCCCTGAATGTAATGGAGGCCAATATGGCACCGGGGGAGGTGGTTTTTCGTGCAAGTTCCTGTACTAAAGAGATCACCTTGTCGTTGGCAGAAGGGCACAAATAATTTTGTGCAAAATGTATTTGCCAAGAATCTCACATTTATACCATGGCATTAGCACCAGTACATTTTCAGTATGGCACTATTGTATTTACTTTATTATTTGTGTTTGCAGTTGCAGAGTGCTGTTGCATTGTGTTGGTTTTGGCTAAAATATTATAGTAGTTATATTCTTGTACATAGAAGGCAGTATTATAGTAGTTATATTCTTATACCTAGGGCGCAGTATAATAGTAGTTATATTTTTGTACATAGAAGGCAGTATTATATCAGTTATATTCTTGTATATAGGGGCAGTATTATAGTAGTTATATTCTTATACATAGGGCCAGTTTTATAGTAGGTATATTCTTGTACATAGTAGACAGTATTATAGTAGTTATATTATTTTACAAAGGGGACAGTATTATAGTGGTTATATTATTGTACATAGGGGAAGTATGACAGTAGTTATATACTTGTACATAGTAGACCGCATTATAGTAGTTATATTATTTTACATAGGAGACAATATTATAGTGGTTATATTCTTGTACATAGGAGTCAGAATTATAGCAGTTAAATTCTTATAAATAGGGGGCAGTATTATAGTAGTTAATTTCTTGTACATAGGGGAATATTTCATTTTAAGAATCTTACAACAAAATTAGCAGTATTTTTTCAGAAACGTTGCTAACACGATGAATTAGAAAATTGCTGTTGTTAAATTGAATGTGTTGAATGCAATCTCATATGGCGCAATGTTTATATTGGTTTACAATTCCCGGTATGGATGAACCTTGTGCCCTAAGGTGACAAACCCATTATGTTCTAGCTCAGCTGCAGACTGATAATGATTTGATTGTAACAACTTCATTAACAAACCTGTAAAAGTGATGGGGAGATGATACAATACTGGGACAGAAACAGTAAATGGTTCTGCTAAGTTGTTTGGGTAGAAGGTAAGTTAATTGAATGCTGTGTTTTTGCAATTAAAATGACCATAAAGATGTTATTTGGATTCTTCCATAATGTCAGCATATTAAGATAATAAGCTAATAGTTTACCTCGGTGTGATTCAGTAGATTGTCCACATTATTATAAAGTGAAGCAATTCCATTGATTTTCTTGATTCACCTTCCAGGAGCATGTGTGTGTTTAGTATATGAGGGCGAAAAACGGAAAGCGAGTTTCATATTCTTATATTTCCATAGCTACATACACAATTTTTTTGGTTTCCCAGGCAATAGGACCACACACCCCCGGCAGGTTCAGTGTCTGTACATGCTGTGCTTTGCTAGATAGGGCGTGTAGATGCTCAGAACCAGGCAGCTACTACACAACCTACCAAGATTCTAGTGAACTAAATGAAAGTTTAGTTGTCCTTGCCAAAAGTCATTGCTCATATTGCCAACAGGGTTGACTAAGTTGGTAAAACTTTATAAATCGAAGGGGTGTCCTAGTACTTTTGGCTATTTATTCCATGTGTTTACATTTATTACAGATACTGCATTCCTAGACGAGTCTTCCTGATGTCTCTAGAGGAGCTCACTGCTTTATTATTGAGTTCAGTGGGAAATGTATAAATCCCTATGATGTGAGCTTCCCCCAGTGGTGGCTGTAGACGGACTGAAATTTGTCCCTGATTTCTTCACGGTGTATTACCCCACACATTTTTAATACAATTAAAATAATACAGTTAACCAGCACAAAGTCCATTTA
Organism: Bufo gargarizans; assembly: GCF_014858855.1. Classification (NCBI taxonomy): domain Eukaryota; kingdom Metazoa; phylum Chordata; class Amphibia; order Anura; family Bufonidae; genus Bufo; species Bufo gargarizans. The sequence goes on along the minus strand of NC_058090.1, from coordinate 2,960,936 downwards.
AGTATGAGCTGGCGGCCAGCTGACTTTTTATCACGGCAGAATGCTGAATTCATTTTCCTAATCTCCACCTAGGACACTAGCTTTCTTATGACTATGGCTGGCTTCCCGCTGTGTGTTGCCCGAGCGGAGATTTACTGGCTCAGAACGCTGCATATTGACTGTGTCTGCTTGATTGTTTGCGCTCAACACTGAAAACCAATTGTAGAGAATAAGTTTGCAAATTCAGACAGGGTTTATAAATAATGTTTTCAATGATAATGGAGGAGGAAGGAGCTTCCAGGAGGACGATTTATTCTATTCTTCTTAGGCAGAGCCAGGCAGTGATGTGCTGGTATTCACTGGGTCCACCAGAGAGATGATTTGAAGTCCCCCCCCCCCCCCCCCGTCCCCCCGTCCCCTTTCATCTATAGAGAACATGTGCACTTTTAATTGCTTTATGATCTTTGGTGTACATATAAGGCATCTCATCAATATGATCTGATTTGTAAATCATCCAACAGACCCTAGCCATCAGTGATTGGGTCCAACACAGCACCAAACAGGGTTGTCTTCTGCTGGACCTTTGGGACTCATTATTTTCCTCTGAAGATCTAAACCCTGGAGGTTGGAATAAAGGACCCTTTACACTGGCCGAGCATTGGGCAGATAATCGCTAACATGCGCTTGTATGAACACTAGTTACCAATGGCTGCCGCTGTAAAGGTGCCGGCGATTACCCGATGAATGGTCGTTCGTAGAGTAATATGATCTTTCATGCAGTAACCTAAATTGTTTGTGGGCAGCTCTGCTGCAGGCATATAATGATTCTGTATGGGGACGAGCAATGGCATTTGCAATTTCATCTCCCCATAATGTGGAGGAGATCGCTGCACATAAAATGGAGTGGCCTCTTACACTGATGAGCAGGCAATTGCCAGTTAGGAACACTTCCTTCACGACAATCACCTGCTCAGTTGAGAAGTGTAAAGGGGCCTTTAAGGGGTTATGCAACCCCTGAAATGCTCCCCCATATGCCCGGCCCCTCACACAAAATATAATTACCTCACTCCCTGGCACCCGTGTCACTCTTGGTCCCCGTACGGCCGCCTCTGCTTCTCCCTGTGCGCGGACGGGGGTGGGGGGGATGGGTGCAACAGCCAATGGCAGGCGGTGATAGGGAGGAGCCTCTCTAGCGTTACCCGCCTGCCATTGGCAGTCCCCTCCCGACAATTAATTTTTTCATCCACACACGAGGAGAAGCAGTGGCGGGCGTGCGGGGGAGACTTTCAGGGGTCGGATAACCCCTTTAGAGAGGACTTTTCACCACTCCTGACATGCCGGTTTAATAGCTTCATGCATTCCCCATGTAATAACAATTCTGGATCAGCTATTCTTATGGCTCTATGGTGTGCCATTCCTTTATTATTCCTGCTAGAAGTTATGAATTAATTGATAGCAGTCTGCAGTAAGGGCACAGAGGGGAGGTCACCAGTTGGGGGGGGGGGGGTGTACCTGCACAGAGTTACTCTATCAAATCAGTGCTGCCATTTTCACATTGTGTAGGTTTACACCCTTAACTGGTTACCACTCCTCTGTACCCTTACTGCAGACTGCTATCAATTCATTCAGAACTTCTAGTTGAAATAATAAAGGAATGGCACAACATAGAGCCATAAGAATAGATGCTCCAGAATTGTTATTAAATGGGGAATGCATGAAGCTATTACACCAGACATATCAGGAGCGGTGAAATGTCCTCTTTAATGGCCAAGCAGCTTAGTGGTTACAACTAAGTAATGGCTTACAGCTTGGTGATTTCATTCTCTATTGGCATACAGCTTGTTGGTTACAGTCTATAATGGGCACACAGCTTGGTGGGTAAAAATATTGACACAACGATTAAGGATACAGTCTTTGTTAACCTATGGGCTTAGCACAGTCTTCGCCTTTAGTCAGACTTACAGGCAGAGTTTCCATGGCACTGAGTACAGGAACATGCTGGAAGTGGTCTGAAACCACTTACAGGATACACAGGGGCTTCATCTCGGAAGACCCAAGCAACACAGCAGTCTGTTTCAGGATCAAGTTACTGGAAGTGGTCCGCAACTGCTTAGCAGGACTTTGAGGGCCTCTGCCAGTGCAGCAGTGAATGCTAGTAGGGCCAGCAATCAAGCTGGCTTACATTAAGACTCGTGCTAAATGCGCTGAAGTTATGTAGAGGCCTGCATCTTTTCATAACATTAGCGGATCCACCGCCAGATATAGGGCTTATTAAGACCGGCATCTAAAATGCCAGTCTTAATAAATTACCCCATTGTATTTACATATGGAGTTTTCCTCATTTGTGTACATGTGTCATGGGGATTCCCAAGTTGCTTGGTAATTGTTCACACACATGAAAAGTTCATATACAAAACAGTCACCTTTTCTCCTGGGTGTTACTTCACTCCCTGTTGGAAGTTCTGCCTTGTCAAGTCCACAGGCAGGCGTTAGGAGGCCTGTTCGCCATCACAGGGGTCTGAGCCCTGCAGCCCGGCTCAAGCCACGGATCCCAACACAGCCCTCAGATCACAGCACACTGACCTCCTGAGCTCCACTGTCAGACGGAAGTAATCCTCTCCACCTGGCAGTGCTGGCTGGTTTTTATGCCTGGCAAAACCCGGCCTGGAACATGCATTGGGGAGTAGTCACCCACCCAACACGTTGACTACTCCCAGTAAGAGCCATCCGGATCAGCTATTGCAGCCATACTAAGGCCCCTTTCACATGGGGCGAGTTTTCCAAACGGGTGAAACGTGTGAGGTGAACGCATTGCACCTGCACTAAATCCGGACCCATTCATTTCTATAGGGCTGTGCACATGAGCGGTGATTTTCACGCATCACTTGTGTGTTGCGTGAAAATCGCAGCATGCTCTATATTGTGCGTTTTTCACACAACACAGGCCCCATAGAAGTGAATGGGGCTGCGTGAAACTCGCAAGCATCCACAAGCTAGTGCGGATGCGGTGCGATTTTCACGCATGGTTGCTAGGATGTCTATTCACTGTATTAATTTCCCTTATAACATGGTTATAAGGGAAAATAATAGCATTCTTTAATACAGAATGCTTATTAGAAGGTCAATTGAGGGTTAAAAAATAAAATAAAAAATTACTCACCTCCTCCAATTGATCGCGTAGCTGCCGGTCTCCTGTTCTTTCTTCAGGACCTGTGAAAGGACCTGTGGTGACATCACTGTGCTCATGGACCATGTGATGAGCTCAGTGACGTCACCACAGGTCCTTTCACAGGTCCTGAAGAAAGAACAGGAGATCGGCAGCTACGCGATCAATTAAAGGAGGTGAGTTAATTTTATTTTATTTTAACTAAACATTCTGTATTAAAGAATGCTATTATTTTCCCTTATAATTATGTTCTAAGGGAAAATAATAAAATTACAGAATACTGAACCCAAACCCGAACTTCTGTGAAGAAGTCTGGGTACCAAACATGACGATTTTTCTCACGCGCATGCAAAACGCATTCAAAAGCTTTGCACTCGCGGGGAAAAATCGTGCATGTTCCCGCAACGTACCCGCATCTTTTCCCGCAACGCACCCGCATCTTTTCCCACAATGCACCCGCAACGCCCGTGTGAACCTAGCCTAAGTATCAAGGTGTCAATCAGCAACTGCTGCTGACACATAAAAACCAGCTCTTATTCCACCAAGGCCAGGAACCTCAGTGACACGTACCTATCATCCATAATGATTCCTTGTACCTTCTTACAGTGTGCTATTGCATAGTTTGGTGTATTGATTGTATGCACTTACGTGAAATTTAAGCGGTGACCACTACAATTATTTGCTTTAAAGCTCAGACATAATAAATACATAGTAAAGGAGCCCTTCAAAAGAGTCCTGTCAGCAATTAGAAGAGTACTGTATACTTGATCCTCGCATCTTACAGCGAGTAGCTTCTGTATAGTCTCCTGTTATTCCTTGTTTACTTGTTCTTCTTGATGGCTTCTCTTTTAAGCTGCCCTTCCCCTCCTCTCTCTAGACTCATCCTTCGACATTCTTCATTAATTTGGTATTTGTCTGTGGCTGTTTCTCTTCCAAATCGCTGTGCAGAATAAAATTTGTGCAGACTGTAATTGGCATGAAAAGTGGGAACCTGTGACTTAATGCCGCCTTCCTTCTGTGGGGTTACTAGCTGTCACTGCGGAATTCAAGAAATCCCTTCTTTCCTGATCACTCTCAGCCATCAGGCACAAGATCTGACATTAGCTTTAAAAATTCATAGGAGATTTTCCTGATGCTTTTCCTTAACATTTGATATGCACAGTTAATCTATTTCTCTACTCAGCTTCTATGTGGGACTGATGGTGAATGAGGAGGGAGTTGGCGACAAGCCAAAATATATTGAAAAAAGACTGACTACTGTGTATTTTGAGAATGATAGCAGCAGCAGGAGAGGAATCTGCTGATCTTGTGGGAGGCAGTGACCTGTCCACTCATATTTGTTGAGACATGACTAAATTTGACAAAGGTGTTGACCTGATGTGAATAGAGGAATGTAAAACAGTGGCCACTTGTGGAAGTCAATGCTCTCTCTATGGCATGGATGTCAAACTCATGGTCCTCCAGATGTTGCAAAACTACAACTCCCATCATTCCCTGATAGCTGTAGTATGCCCAGGCATGATGGGAGTTGTAGTTTTGCAACAGCTGGAGGGCCACGAGTTTGACATCCCTGCTCTATGGGGACAGGGCTGTATGTGTTTCATTAGGGAAAGAGAATAGAGACAACTTGAATGGGTTGACAGTCCAGGGATAAAAGTTTCCTAAGCAGCATAGAGTATTTCATGGCAGTAGTAACCTGTCCACTCATGTAATTATATTTAAAGAGGACAGAACTCTAAAGCATAAGAAGATGACAACAAATGGGGAATGAAGAAAAGTTGAATTTAGATTATGGAAAGAGCACAGTAGTCAAGAGAGGTTTGTGCAGTCCTTTTAGGACCCAGTAAGGGGCCCACAGCTGTGTGATAATACGGTATCAGGGAGGATGCAACAGTGATGGAGACACTGCCCTGATCGAAAATGAGGAATGGAGACAAGGCCAGGTGCCCTTCATAAATTTACACCCGAGATGTCCTACATAAATACAGAACCAGACCAGATGCATTTCATAAATATACAACAGAGACCATATGAAATACTTAAATACAGACCCCAGACTAGACCCATTATGCAAATATAGACAGCAGAACAGATACTCTAAATAAACTCAGACCCCAGAATCCCTAACTAAATGCAAATCCCAGAGCATATCCCCCAAATAAATACAGACCCTTGACCTGACTTCATGAACAAATAGAGACCATAGAATCCATAAATAAATAAATAAATACAGACCCCATACCAGATGTCTACATAACAAGGTTGGACTGGGAACTAAAAGTGGCCCTGGAAAAAAAAAAGGTAAAAGTGTCCCCATGTGCAGACAAAATTCACAGAAGGCAGGGCCAACATAATTATGCAGGGCCAACAATACCATAGTGCAGAGCAATATGCCACTCCAGCTGTACCAAATGCCACAGTGCAGCACAAAATACTGCCCCTGCTGCACAGTATTCAACTGTATCGCTGTCCTGAGGACATGAGGACATGGATACAATTGAATTCAGGAGGACACTTGTGGTTGCTGGCCAGATGTGTAGGAGAGTCAGAGAATCAGATCATTATGTACCTGGCTGGCGGCCATGAGAAGGGCCTGGATGGCCCTCGTAGGCATCGATCTACCAAGAAATTTCCATGTAGGGTCTATGGCCAATCCGTCCCTGCTAAATAAATAAATAAAACAGACCACCTAAACAAATACACACCCAACACAAGACCCCCTAATAAAATTAAGATACTAGACCAAGCCCCTGAAGACCCCAGATCACATAACCTAAATATAGACCCTATACCAACCAATATAGAGCCTAGACCAGACCCTGGTCTAATACAGACTCTAGACTAGACCTAAACAAATAAAAATACCAAACCAGACCTGTATGCTAATACAGACCTCAGATTAGACCCGCTTAATAAATATAGACCTAACAAACAAATAAAGATGCCATAAGAAACCCCCAAAAGTAATTACGACACAAGTTGCTGCTGTGGACAACGTCTTCACACAAGCCCTGGGTGAAGAGGATTGTGGGAACAAGTAGAGGTAATTATTTAGACAGGGTGTGAGGCACCAAGGATATTGGCCTGCACTTCCAAGGTTCTGGGAGGTCTTCTTTTTTTTTTTTTCAAGAGCCTCCCGCACATCCCACAAGCATTGTCATATAAATAAAATGGTTGTAACGTAACTGGTGTAACCAGTCAGATAGCTTTTTTCCATTTTTCCATCTTTGCAAAATGAAAGGTGGATTCTGATTGGTTTCTATGGACAACTAAGCCAGTTTTCCTTTACACCATTTTGATAAATGTCCCTCTATGTCTACATGTAGCATATGGTATTATTGGAATAGTTTCACCCATAACACCTACCCACTCAACTGCCCCACCCAGAGGCTTGCCCCGGCTCCATCTTTAGTGACCTCTCTCCTTAAGATCACATGTTAAGGATCAAGGCTGCATCTGTCCTGTTGACGGCTAGTTAAGTATCTTCATTGTAGATGCTGAGGAGGAAATTTCTTTATTGACTATTTGAGGCAATAATATCTTAGTGCATACAGGCTCAATTACACAGACAAGATCACAGTACAGATGCTTCATGCAATATCCAGGAGATAAAAAGGCAATCCAGACGAGTCGAGGAAATGGATATAACATACAGATAGAAAGACAGAGAAGGCGGCGAGTAAACAGACTGAATTAATTTTGTCCAGGAGGTATAGAATGATAAGGGAAATTGCTCATTTAACTTGACAGTCTGTCAAGCAAACGTAATACACAGATTAATGCCACCTCCCCAGAAGTTATCCCTTGAGGGCTGTACCAAAACTTCACAGATTTTCAAAATGCTCAAACACGTTGCCAAATGCTGAGCTCTCTCCCTCTGTTTCTCTGAACGATCTTCACTCTCATGAACAGAAGAAGCTTCCATGAAAGACAAATGTAGATATATATTTAGACGCCTTAATTTGCATATATCATTAAAAGGATCATAGGCGTGCACAGGGCATTTGATAAGAGTGTTTCCCAGGAGATGCTGACATCTTCCTGTGTGTGTAGAGTGCCAAGATGGTCTTGTATACATCTACTAAATACATATACTATGTTGTATACTTATGATAAGCAAAACACTAGACATCTGCTGGTCAGTGCCCAGCAGCAAAAACATTTTAGCAGTTGGCACCTTGGCGGGCCCCCCTTGTTCTTATGCCCATTCAGTAGTGTATATTAGAGCCTGGCCCAGTCTAAGCCATTATTTAAAATGTACAGTGAAATATTAGCCTACACTAAGATGTAGCATAGTAGAAAATGAAGCAAAAACTGCAGCAAATCGGCATGTAAGAGGGTTAGTTTTCAGTTTGTGGACCTTGACCCTGAAAGAGTATCCACACCCGAGGATTGGGCAGTGATGGAGGTGGACACAGCATGGTAGAGTGAAAAAAGCTTTACTTCTGCTAGGACAAGACTTAATGGTTACAAACAGTTGCACTAAACTTGGTGGTTGCAGTCCCAACTGGACATACAGCTTGGGGGTTACAAGTAGAGATGAGCTTAGTTCTCAAAACTTTGATTCGGCTGTTTTGCCAAATTTGACAAAGAAATTCGCTTCATGACGAATTACTTCATCACAAGGCACATTTCTTTGTGAGTAGCGAGTGAAATGACAGGGAACAGCAATTGCGCCACACCCCCTCATTGAACCTCACAGATGCTAGGTTCTTCTCTGATTGCGGCATCTGTTAAAAATGAATCTATAAAAGAAAAATACTCACCTTATCCATTTGATCGTGAAGAGCCCACTGCGGACAACTTTCTTGAAGATCCAGCGCAAAATTTTGCATGGTGTGTGATGACGTCATCATACTTGCCGGGGTGGTGACATCATACGTCATTGCGCATGAGACTTTGTGCGGGATCTTCAATCAAGATGGCCACGGAGGACTCTTCGCATGCAAATTGATGAGGTTAGTATGAATTTCTTTTTGTTTTACCACCATTTTAGGGGAAGTTGATTCTTTACTATGAAGCACAAAGAAATTCGATTTCTCTGTGAATTGCATTTTCTCTGAAATTCAGATTGAAGTCCATTTAGTGAACTTCGATTCACTTAACAAAAGTAATGTCTTACAGCTTGGTGGCTTCATTCGCTAATGGGCACATAGCAAGTCGGTTACAGTATCTAATTGGAACTCGGCATTTACAAGTAATTGCATACAATTTGGTGGTTATAGTCTTTAAAGAGGACCTGTCACCTCTCCTGACATTCCTATTTAATAGCTTCATGCATTCCCTATGTAATAACAATTCTGGAACATCTATTCTTATGGCTCTATGTTGTGCCATTCCTTTATTATTTCAACTAGAAGTTCTGAATGAATTGCTAGCAGTCTGCAGTAAGGGTACAGAGGGGAGGTAACCAGTTGGAGGGGGTGTACCTGCACAGACTGACTATCCAATCAGTGCTGCCATTTTCACATTGTGTAGGCATACAGGTGAAACTCGAAAAAATTTGAATATCGTGAAAAGTTCATTTATTTCAATAATGCAACTTAAAAGGTGAAACTAACATATGAGAGACTCATTACATGCAAAGCGAGATATTTCAGGCCTTTATTTGTTATAATTTGGATGATTATGGATTACAGCTTATGAAACCCCAAAGTCACAATTTTGAGGTCCCCTTTGCTCAGGGGATATGGATTAATTAGCTGACTAGTGTGCGAAACTTTGAACCTAGAATAACGAACCTTTTCACAAAATTCTAATTTTAAGCTGCATTAATGCAACTCCTTTTAATTTGCATTACTGACATAAATTGACTTTTGCAGGATATTCTAATTTTTCAAGTTTCACCTGTACACCCCAAACTGGTTACCACCCCTCTGTACCCTTACTGCAGGCTGCTATCAATTCATTCATAACTTCTAGTGGAAATAATAAAGGAATTGCATAGCATAGAGCCATAAGAATAGATGCTCCAGAATTGTTATTACATGGGGAATGCATGAAGCTATTACAACAGACATATCAGGAGCGGTGAAATGTCCTCTTTAATGGCCAAGCAGCTTAGTGATTACAACTAAGTAATGGCATGCAGCTTGATGGTTTCATTCTCTATTGGCATACAGCTTGTCAGTTACAAGAAATTACATACAGCTTGGTGGTTACAGTATTTAATGAGCGCACAGCTTGGTGGTTAAAACTATTGACACAACGCTTGGTGATACAGTCTTTGTTAACCTCTATAGCCTTTGCACTGTCTTCACCTCTAGTCAGACTTACAGGCAGAGTTTCCATGGCACTGAGTACAGGAACATGCTGGAAGTGGTCTGAAACCACTTACAGGCTACACAGGGGCTTCATCTCCAGCCATGGAGCACTCTCCCCGGAAGACCCAAGCAACACAGCAGTCTGGTTCAGGATCAAGTTACTGGAAGTGGTCCACAACTGCTTAGCAGGACTCTGAAGGCCTCTGCCAGTGCATCAGTGAATGCTAGTAGGGCCGAACTCCTCTCCACAGATCTTTTCCTGTTGTCAGCTAGGATGCCAGTCCCATGCACTATTAGTCTCACATCTGACAGTCTCTCTATACCACTAAATACACATATTTGTGAATAAGGACCACAAGGCACACCAAAACACCTCATTATAAAGTATGGTTCCATCTTAGCATGGAGCTTGTGAAGCACAACGTTGCTGAATCCACTCATGACTAAAGACCTCACCAGCCTACCATTGGTCATATATACCTTCAAAACCTCACCATAACACTTTAACCTTTCACCACTCCTGACATGCCTGTTTTAATAGCTATATGCATCCCCCATGTAATTAACAATTCTGGAGCATCTATTCTTATGGTTCTATGCTCTACCAGTCCTTTATTATTTCTACCAGAAGTTGTGAATTAATCGCTAGCAGTCTGCAGTAAGGGTACAGAGGGATGTTATCCAGTTGGGGATGTGTCCCTGCACAGTCTGACAAAGGCAGCAATGACTAGATAGAGTGAAATTCTGCAGGGACACCCCCCCCCCCCTTCCCCCAACGGTTTAATCACCCTCTGTACCCTTATTGCAGACTGCTAGTAATTCATGCATAACTAGTCAAAATAATAAAGGAATGGCGCAACATAGAGTCATAAGAATAGATGCTCCAGAACTGTTATTACATGGGGAATGCATGTAGCTATTATTAAAACAAGCCTGTCAGGAGCGGTGACAGGTCCTTTTTAAAGGCACGGTACCTGTATAAGAAATGCATGTTTGCAAGCCCTGATATACATAGAAATGTCCAGTTAACCTCGCTGGGGCACTAGCAGAGACTTGTAATGGCACCTTGCTGAGGTACACTATAATATTGTGTATCTGTGAATGCAGATTAGCACTCACCAACTTGTGCAGGAGCGGTCCTTACATGCTACATAATAAGTATGTTGCAGATTTGATAATCTGCAGCATTGCTGGAAATCTTCACAGATTTTTTCAGCAGCATGTGCACAGGGTTTGGTAATCGCCACATACTAGCATCACTAGTATTTTGTTGCAGATCCAGTATACACTCACCCAACAGCAAGTGTTTATTTTCCCTGCAGCACCACCACAGGATAAATTAAGTATTACACAATTCTTATTGAACTCAATGGGCAGTCCAAGTAATGTATGTATATGCCTGGTCTTCCAGAGCAAGACTTCACTCTGGTTAATAGATTAGGGTTCTGAACGGAGCAACCCCACTCCACTAACTGAATTGCCAGTTTGATAATTAGAAATAGATTTCCCAAACCAGACTACTTTAAGAATAGGGTTGTTTAGCATTTTATGAATTTCTGAAAATCTGTATTGTAGTATTTCCAAGCTAAAAAAATAAAAAAATCGTTCGGAAGGAACCCTCACAGTCCGGATGTAAGGCCTTTAATCGTATCCTGGAAGTTCTTTTCTGCTACAAATATGTTTTCTTTCTGTATTAAATTGGTTGTTTCATGTGAGGCCGTGAGGGTTCTAAAGCCAAGATGAACGAGATTCGTTCCAAGCGAGCGAGACATGGCGTGTTACATTCAATGCTCTGATATTCTCTGTGTTTCTCTCCGCTGCACTGATCTGAAGGTGGGGGGGGGGGTGTCTCCGATGACTTTGTGAGCTCCACAATACCCTGAAAGTAAAAGGCTTTTTCATCAAAGAAAATATTAATACAAACAACTAAAATAAAATTAAAGGTTAAAGCTCTTTGCCATGCGAAAACGCCCATAATATTATGATCTAAAAAATATTTATCCAATACGGCAAACAGCAAAACAGAAAATAAGTCAAAATGGCTGATTTGCCTTTTTGGTCGCTTCACCTCTCACAACATTTTTTATAAAAAGTCATCAAAAAGTCATATACACCTCAAAATGGTATCAATTGTACAGATCGCTCTGCAAAAAATTAGCTCTGTACACAGGGTTCTAGGGTTCAGAATATGGCGATGAAAAGAAAAAGAAAATACTACATTTTTTTTTACATTTTCAGTATTAAAACATAAGAAAAACTATACATATGTGGTATTGCCAAAATTGTCCTGACCTTGGGAATGATAGTAACAGGTCATTTTTATCACTTTGTACCCCAAAAATTTGCAGAATTGTGGTTTTTTTTCCATTTTCACCCATTTGGATTTTTTCCAGCTCCCCACTACATTGTATTCAATATTAAATGGTGCCATTAGAAAGTACAACTTGTCCTGCAAAAAACAATTCCTCATACAGCTATGTGATAAGAAAAACAAAAAAAGCTATGACTCCAAGAAAGCAGGGAGTAATAAATGAAAACGCCCAAAAACTGAAAATCACTGCGTCAGCAAGGGTTAAAGGGCACTTACCCAAAAATAAACCAGTAAACACAAGTCCTTACATTTTGAGAAAGCTGAACAACAAGCATGATAGTCATGGTGGCTATACCCATTAAGGCAGGTTCGCATTGGCGTTACGGAATTCGTTGATAGGTTCCATTATAACAGAGTTATAACGGAATATAACAGAATTGTAGGATGGAAGGCAAAAAGCTTTTAAGAGGCATTCCATTTTGCTCCGTCCTTATACATGTCTATCGGGACACATATAGGTTCTGTTATACATGACGAAAAAAATTCCTGTCGACAGGACAATTTTTTTCAGTCATGTATAATGGAACCAAACTGAACCGTTATGTGTCCCCATCCATACGTGTGTAAGGACGGAGCAAAACAGAGTGCCTTTAAAAGGCTTCCATTTTGCATTCCGGCCTAACACTCTGTTATAAAGGAACCTATAATGGAATCCATAATGCCAATGCGAACCCACCCTCAAATGGAGGTAGGTTGATGGTTGAACGAACAGTCATCTGGTGAACAGTCATTCTGCTGATGCAGCACTGCATATTTTAGGTAATAATGGTGCTTGGTTCATGCTGGTCACACCTGACACCAGGTGAAAAATGGCTGATCTTTCTGGAAAATTTTGGGAACATTCTTTCATGGAAAGGTAGTTCATGCACTAGCAACTACTGGTCAACCAAAACAATTGTTTTTCATTAAATTTCACTCGATGAACTATGGTTTTGTGTGAAATCATCCATTTAGTTCAACTTTAGACTAATGTGCAAGGCCGCATTAGTCCGGAATTCAATACGGTGAATTATGAAGAGAAGAAAAGCTAGATGAATTCCTTGTGCGAGCAGTAACAGTGGCCATCTGTGAAGACACTACCGTCGTAGCAGCCACAGTGGCCATAATGTATGTCTGTCATCCATTACGGCCCAGGCCTCATTTACCAGCCTGTGCTCTCCCAAGTAGGCTCAATTCAGTGACATAATTGTGCCTGCAGAACTAAGCAAATGTGCAAACAGGCCAAGGATCATTCCCTGGCCTATCCTCAACCTATTTGCTTTCCTACTCAGCACATTGCTGTATCGTGCCTGCTGGGGAGAACAAGATGTGCTCTATTCATTGGGGAAATAGGGCTAGGTGTGTATTAATGTTTTTTTATTTTTTATTTACACCACAGGAGCTTCATTAATGTAAGGGGCACAAATGGACATAACTACTATGTGGGGGACTAAGGGGGCATAACTGCTGTGTGGGGGTACTAAGGGGGCATAATTACTTTGTGGGTGCACTAATCGGGCTTTCTTCTGTGTTTGGGCACTAAGGGTGCATAACTACTGTGTGGGGGCACTAAGGGTGCATAACTACTGTGTGGGGGCACTAAGGGGACATAACTACTGTGTGGGGCCACTAAGGGTGCATAACTACTGTGTGGGGGCACTAAGGGTGCATAACTACTGTGTGGGGGCACTAAGGGTGCATAACTACTGTGTGTGGGCACTGAGGGGACATAACTACTGTGTGGGGGCACTAAGGGTGCATAACTACTGTATGGGGGCACTAAGGGGACATAACTACTATGAAAGTGCACTAAAGTTGCATAATTACCGAGTAGGTAGAGGGTTGTATGAGGAGTGTGGAATGCCTTGACTAGCCACGAGAAGAGATGTTGCGGGAAGTCAATTGGGGGAGACCCCATTCAAAAATGTGCTATTGGCCCCAGCCTTTTCTAGTAACGCCCCTAGTGGCCATATGGGTTGTATTCTTTCCTAGAAATTGACAGGCTGACCATGAGGACACTGCAAATAGCGAGGGGTAGGTGGCAAAAAATAAATTCAATATTGAGTGCAAGGCATGCAAAAAGAGGGGGAAATCCTCAGCCTACCATTACGTGGCATATCTACATTGCTGCCCATAATTATTCATACCGCTGCCAAATTTTGACTTAAAGTTACTTTTATTGAACCAGCAATTAATTTTTTGATGGGAAATTACATAGGTGTCTCCCAAAAGATAATAAGACGATGTACAAGAGGCATTATTGTGGGGGGGAAAAACAAACATTTCTCAGCTTTTATTTACATTTGAGCAAAAAATACAAGATGTTCTGCACTGTAGAAAATCTCAGAGGACGTGGTTGGAAACCAAAAGTGACACCTGTGCTGGCCAGGAGGATGGTTAGAGAGGTGAAAAAGAATCCAAGGATCACCACCAAGGCCATCCTGGTGAATCTGGGCTCTGCTGGTGGCAATGTCTCAAGGCAGACAATCCAACGGACACTGCACACTGCAGATCAAGGAAGGCGCCACTTCTCCAGATAAGGCACACAAAAGCTCACTTTGCCTTTGCAAAAGCTTATCTGGACAAAGAAGAAGACTTCTGGTCTTCTGTGTTATGGTCAGATGAAACAAAAATTTAATTGTTTGGTCACAATGATGTTTCCTTCATTTGGCGTAAAAAAGGAGAAGCCTATAACCCAAAGAACACATCCCCACTGTCAAACATGGTGGTGGGAACCTAATGCTTTGGGGGTGTTTTTCAGCCAATGGACCAGGGAACCTAATCACAGTAAACGGCACCATGAAAAAAAGAGCAGTACATGAGGATTCTCAACGACAACATCAGGCAGTCTGCAGAGAAACTTGGCCTTGGGCACCAGTGGACATTTCAGCATGACAATGACCCAAAACACACAGCAAAAGTGGTGAAGAAATGGTTAGCACACAACAACATTAGCAATTTGGAGTCGCCCAGCCAGAGACCAGACTTGAATCCAATTGAGAATCTGTGGAGGGAGCTAAATATCAGGGTGACGGCAAGAAGACCCTCCAACCTGAAAGATTTGGAGCTCATTGCTAAAGATGAATGGGCAAAAATACCTGTGGAGACATGCAAAAAGCTGGTCTGCAATTATAGGAAGCATTTGATTGCTGTAATAGCCAATAAAGGCTTTTCTATTGATTATTGAGAAGAGTATGAATAATTTTGGACTGGACACTTTTTGCTCAAATGTAAATAAAAGCTGAGGAATGTTATTTTTTTCCACAATAATCTTATTATCTTATGGGAGACACCTATGTCATTTCCCGTCAAAAAATTACTTGCTGGTTGAATAAAAGTAACTTTAAGTCAAAATTTGCCAGGGGAATGAATAATTATGGGCAGCACTGTATGTATCATATGAATAGATCATTTCTTGGCAGTAGGATTAGGGGGCCACATAATGGAGTACTAACCATGGAGGTAGACCACACATTTGCTATGTGGTATGTGGTGAGAGGGGTCAGAGCTTTGGGGCCCTATGAGGTCTATGCCCCTAATGAATGGGTAACATTGCATTATAGGGGTTCCCTGTTAACTAAAAGCCACTCATAGAGCATAAAATAAACTGTTAAATAGTAAGCGCAGGCTCCATATTGCATGAACAGCAAAAGACTAACAAAAATTTTTTTAACAAACACTACAGCTGTGTTCTGCTATGAAAAAGAAATGTACCTCTATGTCTGACCACATGCAGGTACAAGTACATGATGCAGCGATTGCCTGGTGTATTCTTGGTTCAGTCAATTACAGCGAGGAGCTCTAGTTATACTATAATGTCTCATGTTTTATTTACATCGTCTTGCTGCTATAAGTCTCCAGGGGCCTCAGGAAGTCAGACATGTAAGTAGGACATGCCTCTCTGTCTGGGCGAGACTAAAACCAATATACATCGACTTATCCTAGAGATACCTTTCAAAAATTATTGACAAAAATAAATAAATAAAAAAGCAACAAAACAGATGGAGCCTGAAAGAATGGAGATAATAATAATCATCATCATCTTTATTTATATAGTGCCATGTTCCGAAGCGTTTTACAATCAGGGGTTCATGTACAAACAGTCATAAATAACATAGCAACAGACATTTCCATAATTACAACAAGAGGAATGAGGACCTTGCTAGCAAGAGCTTACAATCTTAGGAGATAGGGGTGACACAAAAGGTAGAAGTGCTTGTTATGTACAATGGTCCAGCCATCTTGGGAGAATAGGGGAGCAGATATAAAGCTGCATGAGCCAGTCACCAGATGATACATGAAGTGCTCATGGGTGCGGTTGGGAGTTTGGTTCAGGAAATGATAAACGGGCTATATATGGAGTGGAGTTAAATCAGCAGCTGTGATAGGCCACCCTAAAAAGATGTGTCTTAAAACTGTGTATCAGAAGAAAGCACCATCCTGGGTTGTTTCACTCCTGGTCCTCTTTTGGTGAGTCTCTGCTGCAACCTTATCTTCATGGTTCCTTTCTGACGTGGACGTTATTACCCCGCCAGATCTTTTTTACTGTGGCATGTCTATTATTGACGATTCTTGTACAATTCTTGGTTCATATACCTCGCTTCATGCCTATGTATGTATCATTGCAGCTGATGTGTTACTCACCTTTCATTATTATTTTGCTATTATATTTGGTTAAGGGCTGGTCATCGTACCATATATTCCCCGCTGACCTTTATATATCTATGTAATCTTTTGACCGGTGTGTTCTCCCCAGAATGGCGCTGTTCTTTTCCTTCCCTGTTCCCTCTCCCCCCCCCCCTTTTTCCTGGCATCACTCTCATGTAATTTTTTATCATGTCTTGTTCTACCTCAATAAGATTTAATATTTATTATTTGGTACCTGGAGCTCCTTTTCCTTTTGTTGTTCTTTAAAACTGTGTATGTTGTGATTTAACCTAATTTCTTGGGGTAAGGCATTCCAGAGAACTGCTTGGGAGAAGTCTTGGAGCCGGGAGTGAGAGGTTCGGATTATGGTGGAAGTCAGCGGTAGGTCATTGGCTGAACGGAGAGCACGGGTAGGGTGGTAGACAGAGATGAGGGAAGAGATGTAGGGGGGTGCAGCACTGTGGAGGAAATGTAGGGGGGGTGGATATATATATATAGATATATATATATATATATATATATATATATATACAGTACAGACCAAAAGTTTGGACACACCTTCTCATTCAAAGAATTGTCTTTATTTTCATGACTATGAAAATTGTAGATTCACACTGAAGGCATCAAAACTATGAATTAACACATGTGGAATTATATACATAACAAAAAAGTGTGAAACAACTGAAAATATGTCATATTCTAGGTTCTTCAATTGATTACTGCATTGCACACTCTTGGCATTCTCTTGATGAGCTTCAAGAGGTAGTCACCTGAAATGGTCTTCCAACAGTCTTGAAGGAGTTCCCAGAGATGCTTAGCACTTGTTGGCACTTTTGCCTTCACTCTGCGGTCCAGCTCACCCCAAACCATCTTGAATGGGTTCAGGTCCGGTGGCTGTTGAGGCCATGTCATCTGGTGCAGCACCCCATTACTCTCCTTCATGGTCAAATAGCCCTTACACAGCCTGGAGGTCATTGTCCTGTTGAAAAATAAATAATGGTCCAACTAAACGCAAACCGGATGGAATAGCATGCCGCTGCAAGATGCTGTGGTAGCCATGCTGGTTCAGTATGCCTTCAATTTTGAATAAATCCCCAACAGTGTCACCAGCAAAGCACCCCCACACCATCACACCTCCTCCTCCATGCTTCACGGTGGAAACCAGGCATGTAGAGTCCATCCATTCACCTTTTCTGCGTCGCACAAAGACACGGTGGTTGGAACCAAAGATCTCAAATTTGGACTCATCAGACCAAAGCACAGATTTCCACTGGTCTAATGTCCATTCCTTGTGTTCTTTAGCCCAAACAAGTCTCTTCTGCTCGTTGCCTGTCCTTAGCAGTGGTTTCCTAGCAGATATTCTACCATGAAGGCCTGATTCACACAGTCTCCTCTTAACAGTTGTTCTAGAGATGTGTCTGCTGCTAGAACTCTGTGTGGCATTGACCTGGTCTCTAATCTGAGCTGCTGTTAACCTGCGATTTCTGAGGCTGGTGACTCGGATGAACTTATCCTCTGCAGCAGAGGTGACCCTTGGTCTTCCTTTCTTGGGGCGGTCCACATGTGAGCCAGTTTCTTTGTAGTGCTTGATGGTTTTTGTGACTGCACTTGGGGACACTTTCAAAGTTTTCCCAATTTTTCGGACTGACTGACCTTCATTTCTTAAAGTAATGATGGCCACTCATTTTTCTTTACTTAGCTGCTTTTTTCTTGCCATAATACAAATTCAAACTGTCTATTCAGTAGGACTATCAGCTGTGTATCCACCTGACTTCTCCACAATGCAACTGATGGTCCCAACCCCATTTATAAGGCAAGAAATCCCACTTATTAAACCTGACAGGGCACACCTGTGAAGTGAAAACCATTTTAGGTGACTACCTCTTGAAGCTCATCAAGAAAAATGCCAAGAGTGTGCAAAGCAGTAATCAAAGCAAAAGGTGGCTACTTTGAAGAACCTAGAATATGACATATTTTCAGTTGTTTCACACTTTTTTGTTATTTATATAATTCCATATGTGTTAATTCATAGTTTTGATGCCTTCAGTGTGAATCTACAATTTTCATAGTCATGAAAATAAAGAAAACTCTTTGAATGAGAAGGTGTCCCCAAACTTTTGGTCTGTACTGTATATATATATATATATATATATATACATATACACAGTTAATATAAAAAGTCTACACACCCCTGTTAAAATGTCAGGTTTCCACCTTTAATATGACCTATAAACTGTACCACACAATTGAGAAACAAACTGAAATCTTTTAGGTGCAGGGAAGAAAACTAAAAAAAACTAAAATAATGTGGTTGCATAAGTGTGCACACCCTCTTATAACTGAGGATTTAGCTGTGTTCAGAATTAAGCAATCACATAATAATAATAATAGTAGTACACCTGCCATCTTTTAAAGTGCCTCTGATTAACCCTAAATAAAGTTCAGCTGCTCTAGTTGGTCTTTCCTGAAATTTTCTTAGTTGCATCCGACAGCAAAAACCATGGTCCACAGAGAGCTTCCAAAGCATCAGAGGGATCTCATTGTTAAAAGGTATCAGTCAGGAGAAGGGTACAAAAGAATTTCCAAGGCATTAGATATACCATGGAACACAGTGAAGACCGTCATCAGCAAGTGGAGAAAATATGGCACAACAGTGACATTACCAAGAACTGGACGTCCCTCCAAAATTGATGAAAAGACGAGAAGAAAACTGGTCTGGGAGGCTACCAAGTGGCCTACAGCAACATTAAAGGAGCTGCAAGAATATCTGGCAACTACTGGCTGTGTGGTACATGTGACAACAATCTCCCGTATTCTTCATATGTCTGGGCTATGGTGTAGAGTGGCAAGACGAAAGCCTTTTCTTACGAAGAAAAACATCCAAGCCAGGCTACATTTTGCAAAAACACATCTATAGTCTCCCAAAAGAATGTGGGAAAAGGTGTTATGGTCCGATGAAACCAAGGCTGAACTTTTTGGCCATAATTCCAAAAGATTTGTTTGGCGCAAAAACACTGCACTTCACCAAAAGAACACCATACCACTTGTATTGATTTCTTACTTAAGCATACATTTTTTTATGGAGTTTCCATGGGTGCTAAATTCTCTCCTTCTGTGGCCAATGTGTTCATGGCGTGGTGGGAGAGTTGTTTTTTTTTGTTTTCGTACAGTAACCCATATCCTACATCTATGAAATGGTATGGGCGTTTCATTAATGACATGTGGTGGGTATGGCAGGGGGATGCAGAGGATGTGGTTCCTTTTGTGGAGTATTTAAACAATTGTGTTTTCCTTTTTCGATAGTATTTTTGGATCTTTTTCTGTGGTGGGATCCAGACGGTCTTATAGTTCATACTTGCACTTACCGTAAAATCACTGCGGGGAACACTTTGCTCCATGCATCATCCTGTCATCCCCCTCATGTTGCCAGGAATATTCCCAGAGGGCAAATGCTGAGGGCTCGACGAAACTGTTCTACCCTTGATCTTTTCTCTAGGGAGGCTTCTGATATTTCAGCAAGATTGCAGACCAGGGGATATTCAGTGGAGAATATCCATAGAGCTAGAGAACTTGCTAGACAAGAAAACAGGGACTCTTTTGTGGTTACTCAAACCAAAAGCAATAAACAAATTAATGGAAGAAAGTAGTAGAAGAGAAAACGGAATCGATGCTATGTACGGGGTTTGAGTGAACCGGTGACTTTTGTCACTAATTACAGCAAAGAATATCCCCTCATCTGCAATATTATACGCAAACACTTCCCAGTCATAGGCTATGATGAGGATTGGGGAGATGTTGCAGAAGCAGGTATCAAATGTATAGCGAAAAATGCACTGACTATTGGACAGAAAGTGAGTCCTAGTTTATTTCTTGAGAATGCCTCTTGCCAACTAGTATGGCTGAGTACAAAGGGTAACTTTAAATGTGGAAGTAAAAAGTTCATTTGCTGTTCACATGTATTGAAGGCTGCTTGCAGCCTGTATTTGTGGGAGGGGCGCGCTTACCTCATTTAAACCCCCTCCCACAAGCAGTAAGGGCGCCCGGCTTCTTGCTTTTGCAGTTTCCAGCGCCTTGACGTCACTTCCGGTCGCGGCTCTGTCGGTTCGTCGTCCCGTTCGTGCGTCCCCATCATCACCTCCGAAGTGCACCGTGAGTATCACCGCTGCGGCCCGGCCAGATACGCCTTGCCACCGGCACCTCGTTCATCAGCAGCCGTCTCACCCGGCGCATCAGGGGGGGGGGGGATGAACGGACAATGCGGCGGTTGCCGGTTCCGGCCGGGCGGCTGCGGCAGAACCGCCTGAGCACCACGCGGCACGCCAGGGGAATATGTTATATGTGGGGTTGTGGGGGGGGGGGGCGGGGGTGGCTCACGACGCAGCGGCGGCCCGGTATCTTCCATGACGGCGGTGTGTGTGTCAGGGGGATCAGAGATTGAGGCAGTAGGCCTGGTCTCCCTGAGTCACACACCTCGGGCCGCAAGCTAATTAAAGGGGTAGTGTCTGCAACAAGGAACATCAGAAGGATCAAGGTGCCACTTCATAAGCATATGCAGGTAAACCCGAGCAATGGTGCTGGGGCAGGCTGCCACGCTTAAGCAGACCAGGTCATGATAAGGGTGTCACATGCAGGTGGCTTCCAAGAACAGTCACAGTATCTCTGTCTCAAGTCCCAAGACTAGGATGGCAGAACATGTAGAAACGGGAATGCAACATCCGTCTTGGTCAAGCATGGGTAAAAAAAAAAAAAAAAAAAAAAAATCACCCAGACGTGTCATCACAAAAAAAAAAAAAAAAATAAGATTCAACCGCTCGCCAATGTCTCCCGGATTCGCTCAGGCGCAAGGTCTTCACCGGAAGCGCTCAGGCGCAAGGTGCTTCCCTGCATCACCCAGGCGCATATCTTCCCTGTACCACTCAGGCGCCGTGCCTGCCCTGAATCGCTCAGGGACAATGCCTTCAGGTACCACCCGGGGAGGTGCCTTCCTTTCACCCATGTGCAATGTTCCTGTTCACTGATATGCAATGTTCTTGTTTCTCGTGCAATGGCAGAGTCACTCGGGTGCAATGGTGCCCTGGGGACGCTGGGGTGCAATGGTTCCCCGGGTCACCCAGGGGCGGTGGTTCCCTGAGTCACTCAGGAACGTTGGTTCCCTGATTCGCTCAGGGGCAATGGTCCCTGAGTCGCTCAGGTGCAATGGTTCCCTGAATCGCTCAGGTGCAATGGTTCCCTGAATCGCTCAGGGGCAATGGTTCCCTGAATCGCTCAGGTGCAATGGTTCCCTGAATCGCTCAGGTGCAATGGTCCCCTGAATTCGCTCAGGTGCAATGATTCCCTGAATTCGCTCAGGTGCAATGGTTCCCTGAATTCGCTCAGGTGCAATGGTTCCCGGAATTCGCTCAGGTGCAATGGTTCCCTGAATTCGCTCAGGTGCAATGGTTCCCTGAATTCGCTCAAGTGCAATGGTTCCCTGAATCGCTCAGGTGCAATGGTTCCCTGAATCGCTCAGGTGCAATGGTTCCCTGAATCGCTCAGGTGCAATGGTTCCCTGAATCGCTCTGGTGCAATGGTTCCCTGAATCGCTCAGGTGCAATGGTTCCCTGAATCGCTCAGGTGCAATGGTTCCCTGAATCGCTCAGGTGCAATGGTTCCCTGAATCGCTCAGGTGCAATGGTTCCCTGAATCGCTCAGGCGCAATGGTTCCCTGAATCGCTCAGGTGCAATAGTTCCCTGAATCGCTCAGGTGCAATGGTTCCCTGAATCGCTCAGGTGCAATGGTTCCCTGAATCGCTCAGGTGCAATGGTTCCCTGAATCGCTCAGGTGCAATGGTTCCCTGAATCGCTCAGGTGCAATGGTTCCCTGAATCGCTCAGGTACAAGGGTTCCCTGAATCGCTCAGGTGCAAGGGTTCCCTGAATCGCTCAGGTGCAATAGTTCCCGGAATCGCTCAGGGGCAACGGGTCCCTGAATCGCTCAGGTTTGGTTGGTTCGCTGACCAGCAGGTCGCGGCCCTCACCGTCCAACGGTAAGCACGGCTTATGTTATTTATTTTGTCATAAGCAGGGCCGCACCCACCGGAGCTTCTAGCAAACCACGGTCGTTGCGCCTATTTTCCCGGTTCAGGTAAGATACAACCGCAAAGCGGTGCTACGACCTGTTTCCGCATTTAGCTATTCGTGGTCATAAGCTCCCGTTCATAGGTCTGCCCATACAGAAGTCTGTAGCGTGGTTCCTTTCGGTCAAGGTAAGTAGCAGGCAACGCCATTCGGTCAGGGAGAACTAGTTCCCCTGTAGCTCTCGGTCGGGCTCCCGGGGGGGGGGAAAGGAAGTCTCATATGTCACCTTCATACCTCCTCCATGCAGCTTGAAGATGTCGCAGGTCCCTGAGTCAGAGGAGAATCTGTCCTTGGCCGGAACCTCCGTGTCAGGCCACGCCAGCAACCCCTCCCTGAGGAGCTGGACCGTTCCGAAATTGATAGCGGAGCTCAGACGCAGAGGGATTCACCATCCGGCCACCGCAAGAAAAGCGGAGCTGTACCGGCTCCTGATGACGGCTCCATCAGGGTCAGGCGAGGAGCCTTCTCCCTCATCGATCCAGCTGACCCTCCTGCAGCTGCAGACCACCATCGCCAGTCTGGCAGGTTCGGTGGCAGATATCCAGACTAGGATGGGGGAGTGGGAGTCCCGGCCTCCTCCAGCCCTGCCTTCTCCAGCACGTCTGGTCTTGCCATCCACATCCCAAGAGTTGACGCCAGGTACGGTCCGTGTCAGACCCCAGATTGCCCCCTCGCATTACATTCCGGAAAACCTTAAAAAGGACATCCTGGCAGGGAGGGACGTCAACCTGGCGTCCATTCTCATTGCATCACAAGACGTGTCCGAGAATAAAGTCATCAACTGCGGGGAGGTCTCGGTGGTCATGCGGGCCAAGGATTCCCGCCTGAACCGGAAACTGTCGGTTCCCGAGTTCGTCCTGGCATTCAGCCTCTACCGAGATACCGTCTGCAGCGTCCAGCCACACAGACGTGAGGAGCTGGACTCTTACCTGTACCAAGTCACCGACTTAGGGTACAAATACGGGGGAAAGAACTTCTATGATTATCACAGGTCTTTTTCAGCCAAAGCGGCAGCCGCCCTCGCCCAGTTCCAGTTCACCACGGACTGGGCGAGCTTGGACATGGAGCTATTCTGCCGTCATTTTGCTGGGTTGCAGGCCCCCACGTGCGCTTCATGCCAATCCATCCAGCACACGGCCGACTGGTGCCCTAATCTTCCCACCCCGGCCCGGGAAAGCCCCCAGCCAGGCCCATCTGGCACGCAACGGTCTCAGGGTTCCACCGACAAGCTGGGCAGGCCCATCACCTTCTTAGGCCAGAGTCAGGTCTGCAACAACTTTAATGCCGGGGGCTGCGGTTTCAACAGTTGTAGAGCTCTGCATGTGTGTTCTCTCTGCTTCAGGGCCCACCCCCGCTCCAGCTGCCCGAAGAGGCAACGTAAGGCCCTATGACTATCCGACATCAACGTTGAGCTCTTGGGCATCCTGTTACGGGATCACCCGGATCGCCAGTCAGTGGAGTTCCTCATCACCGGTTTCGAGAAGGGTTTTAACACAGGACTCATTACCCTCCCGCAAAGTTCCTGGGAAGGAGGGAACCTGCAGTCAGCTTTACAGGATCCAGAGGCGGTGGCCACTCTGTTGCGGGACGAGGTCCGCAAAGGGTTCCTGCTAGGCCCGTTTGAAGCCATTCCCTTTTCCGAGTGGAGGATCAACCCCATTGGTCTAGTCTCCAAACAAGCATCAAATAAAAAGCGTCTGATATACGACCTGTCTGCTCCACACATGTCGCCGATCCCCAGTCTCAACTCCCTGATCCCATCGGGGGAGTTCTCAATGTCCTATTCATCCATTGACGAGGCCATTCAGTTCATCCTGCTGGCCGGGGAGGGGGCTTGGTTGGCCAAAGCCGACATCGCGGATGCCTTCAAGCTACTCCCCATCCTTCCTCGGTTATGGCGGTACTACGGGTTGCAGTGGGCAGACAGGTTTTATTTTGCCAACCGCCTTACGTTTGGGTCTAAAAGCAGCCCGTGGTTGTTCAACAAGTTTGCCTGTGCCTTACATTGGATCCTTGTCCATCATGGGGGGATGGAAATGGTCATTCATTACTTAGATGACTTCCTAATCATCGAGAGGCCCCAGAGCCCCCCGTCAGGCTTGGGGAGCTTGCTCCAGCTATTCGCCAGGCTCAAGGTCCCGGTGGCAGCCGCTAAGACAGAGGGTCCAGGCACGGGGGTTACCTTCTTGGGCATTACTCTGGACTCGGTCCGCATGGAGGCCAGCCTCCCCGCAGCCAAGTTGGCCAAGATCAAGTCCGCCGTGGCCTCCGCGGCCTCGTCTGGAGTTTTGTCCAGGCAGGAGCTCCAGTCCCTGTTAGGATTCCTCACATGTACCTTCAAAATCATGCCACAGGGGAGGTCCTTCATCTCACGGCTCCTCAATCTCCTCCCGGCTGCTCCTGATCAGGACTCCACCGTCCGGCTGGACGGTCCCGCCATGGCGGATCTTAGGATGTGGCGAACCTTCCTGACCGGGTGGAACGGCATTTCTTTGTTCGTACCGTCCCCGAATGCGGCTTCCCCCACGGTTTACACAGACGCCGCGGGCTCCCGTGGGTTCGCGGCAATCTTCTATCCGCACTGGTTGGTCGGCGGTTGGCCGGTGGAGCTCCTGTCCGAGGCAGGGGCCATGAGGTCCTCGCCACTATTGGAGCTATACCCCATTGTGGCGGCAGCCCATGTCTGGGGTCCGCTCTGGGCAAACAAATCGGTTGTCTTGAGAACGGACAGTCAGGTTCTGGTGGAAGTGATCTCCAAGGGGAGGGCCAAAAATCTCAGGATTATGTCTATGTTGCGTAGGCTTGTCTGGCTATCCCTGAAGTGTAACTTCCACATCTTCGCGGTCCATATTCAGGGAGCGCAGAATGTGGCAGCTGACGCCCTGTCCCGCTTTAATCTCAATACTTTCTTCCAGGAACTCCCAGAGGCGGATCCCGTCGGCGTTCCAGTTCCACCTTACAGCGCCCTCCTGTTGGACTAGAGCCCCTGGTCGCAACAGCGCAGTCATTGATCCGGCGGTCGCTAGCCACCAGCACCGCCAGGAATTATGATACCGGGTTCAGCATGTTTAGACGCTTTGCTGACACTCACCCGCAGGGGAACGTAGATGAAGTCACCTTCATCATGGCGTTCATAGCCCATTGCCACTCCCACCGCCACCTCTCATACAATACCATCAGGCTGTATTTGGCAGGCATCCAGCACCACCGGATGCTCAGCGACCCCTCTGCCAGGTCCATCTTCTCGAATCAGGCCATCAAAGCCACCCTCAGGGGCGTTCAGAAGGCCAGCACGGCAGTCCAGGTGCGCAGGCAGCCGGTCTCAGGTGAGCTTTTCCGCAGGTTATCCATAGCCCTGGATGGGCTTCCTTTTGGCCAGTTTGCAAGCATCGTCACGAAGGCAGCCATGTATCTCGGGTTTTATGGGTTCCTCAGGCCCGGGGAATTCACCTGCAACACCATCTCCCGAACGACCCTGCTAAGACGGCATCTCGCATGGCACTCCGACCACTTTGTCTTGTCCATTCCGTTCTCCAAGACCAGTCAAACCGGTCCCCCCACGGAGGTGGAATTTTACCCCACGTCTAACTGTTGGTGTCCTATCAAGGTGCTCCAGGAGCTCCTGGCCTCACTTCAATCTCCCGCGTTGGACGGCCTGTTACTTCCAGTTCTCGGGAAGCCCCTGTCTTCCACCTTGTTCATCGCCAATATCCGCACCCTGGCCGCAGGTTTGGGTTACAACCCTAGCGCAATATCCGGGCATTCATTTCGTATAGGGGCGGCGTCGGCAGCATCCAGTCACCAGGTACCAGCACACATCATCCGTAAGATGGGTCGATGGAGATCATCCTGCTTTTCAAGGTACATCCCAAATCCACGGACGGAAGTATCCCGAGCCTTCTGTTCTTTGGCATTATAGGCCGCACAATGCTTCAATAAATACTTCATACCCTGCACTTGCCGGTTCTCTTGCCCACTTATTCAGGCCGATCGTCACTGGCATCGGGCACACTCCAGCCAGTCGGGTAGGGACAGGGACGGTCCATAGGCATGCCTATCCTGGCCCAAGCAGCTCCTCCCACAAGTATTGAAGGCTGCTTGCAGCCTGTATTTGTGGGAGGGGCGCGCTTACCTCATTTAAACCCCCTCCCACAAGCAGTAAGGGCGCCCCCGGCTTCTTGCCCTCCCTCCCTTCCCTTTCTTAAATACCTTCCTCTTGGGTGGCCCACTTATTCAGGCCTTACCTCGTCACTGGCATCGGGCACACTCCAGCCAGTCGGGTAGGGACAGGGACGGTCCATAGGCATGCCTATCCTGGCCCAAGCAGCTCCTCCCACAAATGTCAGTTAGTAAAAATGTTGTCTCCACGTCTAATGGTAGTGCGCATGAGTTGCGACAATATATAAATTGCAATACTCAATATGTTGCATATGTCATTACCTGTCGCGATTGTGCGCTGCAATAGGTGGGATGCACCACGAATCAGCTTAAGGTTAAAATACGGAAACATTTGAGTGACTTTCCCGCATTTTTCAACACGCATTGTATCTGCGGCCACATTACATTTTGCTTCTGTTCACAAAGGTGATACCTCTGCGTTTTTTGTGCAGGGCATTGAAAGAGTAACTACAACAATCAGGGGGGTAGATCGTAGACAGAAACTCTTCAGCAGGGAAACTTATTGGATGTTCAATCTTGGAACGTGTATACCGAACGGATTGAATAAGAAACATGATTTAACCTTGCAATATAAGTAACATTCTTCATTTGTATTGGGCCTCTATTCCACTTGGCTGGATTCTCCTCCCTCCTGCTGAACCCTATTCACCGTTTGGTGTGGATCTCCGGTGGGGATGATTATTCAATCAAGTAGAAATGTCATGTCAGTGTATAAAACTTAGGTTTTAAGTTTGTTTGTTTGTCTTGATGAAGGGCTAAAAAGTAATAGCCCGAAACGCGTCACAGCAACTTGTCCTGTTTGATGTCTTGATTTTATGGAAGTTGATTAAAAGCATATTCTATGTGGAGCTGGATTCCTTTTGTCTTATTACAGTCCTTACCTGACCGAGTCCAGGTCTGATTTTCCGTGCTCCATTGGGAGGTTGCAGGTCAGAGCTGCAGTGATTTTCCTTCACTTCATACCCACAGCAAAGCATGGTGGTGGCAGCATCATGCTTTGGGGCTGTTTTTCTTCAGCTGGAACTGGGGCCTTAGTTAAGCTAGAGGGAATTATGAACAGTTCCAAATACCAGTCAATATTGGCAAAAAAAACTTCAGGCTTCTGCTAGAAAGCTGAACATGAAGAGGAACTTCGTCTTTCAGCATGACAACGACCCAAAGCATACATCCAAATCAACCAAGGAATGGCTTCACCAGAAGAAGATTAAAGTTTTGGAATGGCCCAGCTAGAGCCCAGACCTGAATCCGATTGAAAATCTGTGGGGTGATCTGAAGAGGGCTGTGCACAGGAGATGCCCTCGCAATCTGACAAATTTGGAGTGTTTTTGCAAAGAAGAGTGGGCAAATCTTGCCAAGTCAAAATGTGCCATGCTGATAGACTCGTACCCAAAAAGACTGAGTGCTGTAATAAAATCAAAAGGTGCTTCAGCAAAGTATTAGTTTAAGGGTGTGCACACTTATGCAACCATATTATTTTATTTTTATATTTATTCTTCCCTCTACCTAAAAGATTTCAGTTTGTTTTTCAATTGAGAGTTACAGTTTATAGGTCACATTAAAGGTGGAAAAAGTTCTGAAAGGATTTATCTTTGTCTCATTTTTTTACAGTACAGGGGGTGTGTAGACTTTTTATATCCACTATATATATATATATATATATATATATATAGTTGTAGGGTTGTATTTATGGGAGCACTCACCTTGATGGACCATGACGTACAGAAGTACTCCTTTCTGGTCTTTAACTCTGTCATGTGACTAAAAAAAACACACATCGAACTTGAATAACTTTAATGTATTTTAATTTTGTAATTCATTTTTTATTGCTTTGTGGGAGGGCATTGCAGCATAGACACAAATATGCTATTGCAAAAACAGCACACTTTTTTTGATGCATTTTTTGTTAGGCAGTAGGGGTGGAACCACTGTGTAAACTTACAGATTTTACTACTGCCAAGGGTGTTATCCTTGACATCCCCTAGTATTCACCTGGACTTCCCTGCAGGAGGACCGCCAGGCTTCTACCTCCTAGAGTAGTCATGGTATGATCTGACTGACCATGGGGTCAAGACACTGATGAAAAGCTCTGACGGATCAGGCAAAACCATAGTAAGGGACAGGCATAGTATGAGCTGTACGGTAAATAGTCATGGAGCACATTTCACAGACTGAATTCTCTCATGTGAAATTGGCTTTAGCAATGACATGCAATCAAATTTCACAGTCAACAAACCCATAGCAAGTGTAGGTACTTGATGGGGCATATTTACTAAGACAGGCTTTTTACACCGGTCTTAGTCTTCCCCTTGCGCTGCCATTCAATTCATCTAATTTATGATGAGGCATGTGCATTAGGCGCATCTGTGGCAGTCCTTGCACCTGCCATAAAAACTACACCAATCCGTGGCCGGCGTTGTTTCTCGGTAACATTACACCTGTATCCAAGCAGGGGCATGTCAAGGTACAGTACCTGCCCAGCCCCCATCACTCCCAACTGGTGGACATGGTGTAAAACTGGGCGCGTGACTAAATATTTTCATACGTCTAGTTAAAAAATAGAACTGGGTTAATAAATGTCCCCCGATGTGTTTTATCTCAGTCCCACCTGATGCAACTAATGAAGCCCTTGATGTGCTTGAGACAACACCTGAAACCATTGTCATATTAGTTGTACTGAGCTATTTTACTTCTTCTCGATTGATTGGTTTATTGACAATAGATAAAAATTTGTTAAATTGGCTAATAAACCTAATTTGCATTGGGGGGGTTAAATAATTTTGATTGCAACTGTATACACAAATTAAATTGCTACTTGCATACAGCAATATGAAGTCACCGATACACAAACCCATTTGTTTTCTATTCATGCATTCAAACATGCACAATTGATGCAAATAGTCAATGAATCCACACTCTGATTGCATTCTTACCAACATTTGGATATAAAATCAGATAAAGATCAGCTGCTTCTAAGGCCACCAAGATATTGTCATGCATTAAATGAGGCATGGACTCGCGGGGCAGGGATATAATACTACCACTTTACAAAGCGTTGGTGCGACCTCATCTGGAATATGCAGTCCAGTTCTGGGCACCAGTACATAGAAAGGATGCACTGCAGCTGGAAAAAGTACAGGGGAGAGCGACTAAACTGATAAGGGGCATGGAGGATCTTAGTTATGAAGAAAGATTAAAAGAATTTAATTTATTTAGTCTTGAGAAGAGACGTCTAAGGAGGGACATGATTAACCTATACAAATATATAAATGGGCCATACAAAAAATATGGTGAAAAACTGTTCCATGTAAAATGCCCTCAAAAGACAAGGGGGCACTGCCTCCGACTGGAGAGGAAAAAGTTCAGTCTCCAGAAGCGTCAAAGCTTCTTTACTGTAAGAACTGTGAAGCTGTGGAACAGACTTCCTCAGGACGTGGTCACAGCAGAAACAGTGGACAGTTTTAAAAAGGGTTGAGATGAATTCTTAAAAGTAAACAACATTAATGCTTATGAAAACGTCTAAAAATCTGAGTCTCACTACCTTCTGGGATTTGCACCTATCACTTGATTGAACTTGATGAACTTATGTCTTTTTTCGACGGTATCAAATATGTAACTATGTAATGCACAGGCTCCTGCTATCAAAATGCAGAGAGATTGATTTCCCACAAGTAAAGCTTATCTCTTCTCAGTTGAGCGCCTTATGGTCCCAATGCCTAATAGCCTGGGAAGAAATGTGACCCCCACCTTCTCTTCAGGCACCAGTGTTTGCATTACATTTATTATTCTGAAAGGTCATGCTACTTAAACTGCTGCATGTCTCATCCTTCTGCTTATTGGATGTGTGACTACTGAATGACATGTACAAATAGGTTCTCTCTACAGGGAGTGCAGAATTATTAGGCAAGTTGTATTTTTGAGGATTAATTTTATTATTGAACAACAACCATGTTCTCAATGAACCCAAAAAACTCATTAATATCAAAGCTGAATATTTTTGGAAGTAGTTTTTAGTTTGTTTTTAGTTTTAGCTATTTTAGGGGGATATCTGTGTGTGCAGGTGACTATTACTGTGCATAATTATTAGGCAACTTAACAAAAAACAAATATATACCCATTTCAATTATTTATTTTTACCAGTGAAACCAATATAACATCTCAACATTCACAAATATACATTTCTGACATTCAAAAACAAAACAAAAACAAATCAGTGACCAATATAGCCACCTTTCTTTGCAAGGACACTCAAAAGCCTGCCATCCATGGATTCTGTCAGTGTTTTGATCTGTTCACCATCAACATTGCGTGCAGCAGCAACCACAGCCTCCCAGACACTGTTCAGAGAGGTGTACTGTTTTCCCTCCTTGTAAATCTCACATTTGATGATGGACCACAGGTTCTCAATGGGGTTCAGATCAGGTGAACAAGGAGGCCATGTCATTAGATTTTCTTCTTTTATACCCTTTCTTGCCAGCCACGCTGTGGAGTACTTGGACGCGTGTGATGGAGCATTGTCCTGCATGAAAATCATGTTTTTCTTGAAGGATGCAGACTTCTTCCTGTACCACTGCTTGAAGAAGGTGTCTTCCAGAAACTGGCAGTAGGACTGGGAGTTGAGCTTGACTCCATCCTCAACCCGAAAAGGCCCCACAAGCTCATCTTTGATGATACCAGCCCAAACCAGTACTCCACCTCCACCTTGCTGGCGTCTGAGTCAGACTGGAGCTCTCTGCCCTTTACCAATCCAGCCACGGGCCCATCCATCTGGCCCATCAAGACTCACTCTCATTTCATCAGTCCATAAAACCTTAGAAAAATCAGTCTTGAGATATTTCTTGGCCCAGTCTTGACGTTTCAGCTTGTGTGTCTTGTTCAGTGGTGGTCGTCTTTCAGCCTTTCTTACCTTGGCCATGTCTCTGAGTATTGCACACCTTGTGCTTTTGGGCACTCCAGTGATGTTGCAGCTCTGAAATATGGCCAAACTGGTGGCAAGTGGCATCTTGGCAGCTGCACGCTTGACTTTTCTCAGTTCATGGGCAGTTATTTTGCGCCTTGGTTTTTCCACACGCTTCTTGCGACCCTGTTGACTATTTTGAATGAAACGCTTGATTGTTCGATGATCACGCTTCAGAAGCTTTGCAATTTTAAGAGTGCTGCATCCCTCTGCAAGATATTTCACTATTTTTGCCTTTTCTGAGCCTGTCAAGTCCTTCTTTTGACCCATTTTGCCAAAGGAAAGGAAGTTGCCTAATAATTATGCACACCTGATATAGGGTGTTGATGTCATTAGACCACACCCCTTCTCATTACAGAGATGCACATCACCTAATATGCTTAATTGGTAGTAGGCTTTCGAGCCTATACAGCTTGGAGTAAGACAACAAGCATAAAGAGGATGATGTGGTCAAAATACTCATTTGCCTAATAATTCTGCACTCCCTGTATGTGGGTAAATAGCACTTACCATGCAAGAAACCGGGTAATATGTCACATGACATGAAGGACATGGCTGTAAGTGGTGCAGTCATAGTCATGCTAGAAAGGTCAATGATCATGTGCCACATAGGACAACAAGTATTATAAATGGCACATAGTAGGTTGGGTGGGAGGGCTGTAAAATATTACTGGTATATACCGGAAACCAGAAGATTACTCCTCTTTAGGACACAAAGAGTTTTTTTTTTTACTTTTTATTTAATAACTATTAGCCTCCTTAGGGGCTAGAACCCTTCTCATATTCACCCTAATAGAGCTCTATCACACTCTTTATGCTGCCCTGTGCACAGTGCACACAGCAGCAGGGAGCTGACTATGGCAGCCAGGGCTTGAGTAGCGTCCTGGCTGCCATGGTAACCGATCGGAGCCCCGCGACTACACTGCTGGGACTCCGATCAGAAGCTGCCACCCTGGGGCCACTGCCACCAATTAATATAATACTTGGAAGAGGGGGAGTAGAAGGGAGGGGCCATGGACCTGAGGGGTTAATTGAGGCGTATCACGGCGCGCAGTAATAGAGGCCAGGTATGGGATATGGCCGGCACATGCAGGCTACGTTTGTATTCAGGCATATTAACTATATTCATTGGTGGCGCAGTGGCCACAGTCCTTCCCCTCATCCTCCTCTCTGTTCTCATTGGTGGCGCAGTGGCCACAGTCCCTCCTCCTCCTACTCTGTTCTCATTGGTGGCGGAGTGGCCACAGTCCCTCCCCTCCCCCCCCTACTCTGTTCTCATTGGTGGTCAGCGGCAGCTGCACACAGTGGGGAGGGAGGGACTCCCTCCTTCTCCACTGTGCCGGCTCAGGAGAACATGGTGCGTGCCGAGAGTGGCGCATGCCATGTTCTACCGCGATATGGCGATAAAAACGAAATCTCTATCATTGGCCAAATTTATATGTTTATATAGCATATCATCTATATCGCCCACCCCTACTTGGATGTCTTTTCTAAATCACCCCTTTGTATTAAAATTATAATCCAGCATTGATTACATTCCCTGAATCTAGGAGTTTTACTCCAATTGAAACTGACGACAGATTCAAACATGCACTCATACATATAGCACCATCTGATGGCCACACTCACCTGTCTGATGTATAAGTGGATACGACCACTTGTACTTGTGTGAAGCAGATAATGGTATATTATTAGTATAATAATAAGATTCACACTCGGGGTTACTGTGTGTCACTCATATATCCAGACTTCCATAAGCTTAAATCACAAGGCAGGACTGATTTAATTTCTGTCTTGAAGACTCTGTGGGGATAGTTCACAGCTAAATGAATTTGACAGCCACTTTCTGAATGGCATTTCCAAAAGTGGTTCTATAAAGAAAGCAGATTCCAACCCTCAAAACGATTATGGTAAGGCACTACGTGTATGGTTTTGTTGTCCTAAAGGAAAATGAACCAAACAATGTATGCATTTGGAATAGTATAATGGACCATGTAAAAAGCTATGTAACCATTAGAATAAATTATATAGGTAATTATCAAGATGTAATAAGTAGAATTCTGGTATTATAGAGGCCCAAGTATATTTGTAAGTCCCTATGTAGGAGTCCTTACAAGTTTCAGTAGTTAAAGGAGTTATCTGGGCTGTACATACTGGTGACCTATCCTCAGGAAAGGTCAAGATTATCAGATCTGTGGGGGTCCTACAGCTGGTACCCCTAACAATCAGCTGTTTCTGGCAGTTGGGGCACCAGAAACCAACAATTTATGGAGCGAAGGCAGAAGGCTCCATACACTGTGTATTCCAGCATTGGCATACTGCAGCTTAGCTCCACGGCCACTACACAGTGGAGCCTTCTGCCTCCAGCTCCATACACTCTATAATCTTCGGTGATTGGTGGGCTTGCCAGGCGTCGGACCCCACCGATTTTTGAGATGGTAGCAGACTACAAATATAACATAAGGTCCTGTTCATTAAACATATCTTGTAACTATCTGGTTCACAATCTAAAAGGCAACTGAATGCAAAACATATAAATAAAAATCCCTCATTTGTTTTGTTATGGAGTACAAGCCTTAAATCCTTGGGCAGTCCAGCGATAAGCCCCTTGGGCAAAGGGTGAGGATCCTTGGGTAACATGGAATACAGAACACAAGCCATTAAACCATGGAGAAAATGCAAGTTTGACTTGACAATTCTCAAGTGATGTAAAAGTTAAAGTTGGGTGCAAAAAGTTACACGAGCTCATGGCGCTAGTTATAGATTACCTGGGAGGTCAACACTATAAAATCCAAGGTACCATGAAAGTTCAGAAAACTTTTCTGAACTTTAAACAAAGCATGTTATAAGAATGAAAGACCCCACCAATCAATGTAGTCAACTGCAAGGTCCCACTGAATTAGTGGAGAACTATGGCCACACACGTACAGCCATCTTTCTGTCAAAAGAAGACCCAGTTGTTTGTGGTGGTGGTGGTGGTGGTGCGTCCCAGCTATGGAACGCTTACCAATGTGATATTCATAGATTATAACATTGTTGCATTACATTTTTTTTATAGTAGAGTGTAGAGAACATGTTCTGTGAAATGTTCAGAGAGAGGGAAGATAAAGGAGTTGACCGTGCCCCCAGTGCACACAGCACAGGCTAAACGATAATAATTGTCAACCTACGTAGTCAGTGTGCATTGTAAAAAATATTTCTGTTAATATACATAGTGCATAAAAATGTTAGTTAATTTTGTAAAGATAGTTTCACATTAATTCTCCACGCATATACATAATTTTCTATACTGTGTATGCAGCACAGACAACAAGGGATCTCATAAGTAGCAGCGGAAATCAACGATTTGTAGATATCTCCTGCTGGAGTTGCGCTCACTGGTTTTGAGCAATATTTCCCTATAATACTATAGATCAAAAGCCAGTGGGCCAAACTGACTTTAAAGGCACCGTAGCTTTAAAACCTCAACTTTGTCTGCACAGTCTTTCCTCTGGAATACAAAACGCCAGACTGTACGTGAGATATATGAAATGACTACAGCAGAGCACTCACTGCTGCTCACTTCCCGCTGCTAATACCAGGCACAAAGCATAAAGCAGAGGAGCAGAGGCCACCGCTGCACAAACAGCAAAGTCGCTTGTGAATATTTTAAGTCCATTTATTTTACATGAAGCTGCAGGAGAACAGTTACCTAATGTACTGTGTAAGAGCACAGGTTTGTGAAGACCAAAATAGACAAAATAACGGAATGCGAGCCTTGAAGGCCCCAAATATGTGATGTGACTAAGAGCTCATTCACACGATCGTGTGCTGCCCGTTGCCGTATTGAGGATCCGCAATACACGGGCACCGCTCCGTGTGCATTCCTTATCATGGATGTGGACCCATTCACCACAAAAAGATAGAACTTGCTCTATCTTTTTGCGGAATGGACGGATCGCGGACCCATTCATGTGAATGGGTCTGCGATCCCCATGCGGCTGCCCCGTGGACAGTGCCCGTGCAATTTGCGGTCCACAGCATGGGCACAGGCTTCACACGGTCGTGTGAACAAGCCCTAATTTTGACTGTTCCTCATAGCCAGTATTAGTCCTTGGAACCCTTCAATAATTGGAAGGGTATGCACAACTATCTCCATCTGCCACTAAATGTCACCCCATGTCCCATACTCTGTAAACAACACTTTCTTGGTACTTCACACTATTTTACACCAATTTTCTTGCATGTATGATCCAGAATCTGGATAGTAAGGAGCTAAAACAAGTCTGTGCACAAGAGGCAGTATATAGTACAGCAGACAGAGAATCCTGTGAACCCTTCATTAGCTGCATGTTATATGAGTCTTAGTTTAGATTCCAGGTTCTAAGTCTGGTTTTCTGATATTGTTCCTCATTCATCTCCTTGTTTTTCCTGTTTCCGATTCTGGTTTTGTATAGTTTCTACTAGTATGGTTGATCCATCTCCTGGATCCAGCTCTGGGTTGCATCATCAAGTTTTGTTCATGTCTAGTAGAAAAACAGATGGATGGACAGACAGATAGATACTGTATGAGACAGATAGATAGCTCCTCCATGCGCTGCCTTCCCATCTGGGTGTACTCATACTTTGGCATATGTGCAGTCAGTATCTGCCACAGATCTTCTGCACTGGGGTTGAAAATTGAAGCAACAGCAAAGGTATGAGATTGACAGGGCCAGGCGAGATGTCCAGCGCCGTCAATCAAGGGGAGTCTCTTGAGCAGCAGAGCCAACCCACCAGTGCTCCAGGAGTCTGATTTTGAATTAATTCTACATGTTAGAATCAATTCTCTCATCTCTCATCGATGGATATGAGATACATAAATATGAGATAAAGTAGATAAACTGATATGATCTAGATATACACCCTGTATTAGATAGAATCAGATATATAGATGATGAGATAGATGCGATAGATAGATAGATAGATAGATAGATAGATAGATAGATAGATAATAGATCGATAGATAGATAGATAGATAGATATGTGTTTCTCACCAGACATCTGAGAAGCTCTGACAGACGTTCTTCAGAACCTCCTGCTTCAGGTTCTTTTGTTTTGCTTTGGTTTTGTCATCTCGTTTCCCTCTCTCGGCTGTCATGTAGTTGCACCGATTGCATCCCTTTAAATCCCTTCCCATACTGCATCACTTTGCGGTTTATACAACTTCCTGGAGGAGTGTGTACATGCTGGATGCTACAACTGATGCTTCTACAGATAAGTCTGTTCATTGATTTGTGTTTTCCTGTTTGCTTGATCCTAAGTGACCCTGACTCCCTCCGTATTAAGTGTAGGGAGCCGGTGGTCGTGTCCCCTCACTATTATAGGGTCTTCAGTTGTCATACAGTCGAGGCACAAGGGCATGCAATTTTCTATCATAGAGATCTTTGCATGGGCTGAGAAGACAGGGAGAGTTTCAGGGCATAAATAGGGGTCTCCCTTTTGTTCCTTAGTTTCGGATCAAGCCAGTCGGTTCCTTATTTGTAACTTCTTGTTTTCTGTTACACCATCCGTGACATTATGAGATACATAAATATGAGATAAAGTAGATAAACTGATATGATCCAGATAGATACCCTGTATTAGATAGAGATCAGATATATAGATGATAAGATAGATAGATAGATAGATAGATAGATGTGAGAGATAGATAGATAGATAGATAGATAGATAGATAGATAGATAGATAGATAGATAGATAGATACCTAGCTCTAGCCCCGTGGTCCCTCAGCCAGCCCATCTGAGACCACCCTTCCAGAGCCTCCAGCAGGCCTCTGTTGCACAAAAACTCTCTCTCTCCTCTGACTGATAGACTGGGCTGGGCTCTTCTCCCAGACTGATTGTGGCACCTGGTGCTGCCTCAGACCTGATGACTGATGGGGAAGACATGGAAACTCCTGCCATAACTCTACCCTAGCAGCCATGAGGCCTGTCACTGCCTCACAATAGATAGATAGATAGATAGATAGATAGATAGATAGATAGATAGATAGATAGACAGATATTAATGGATGATAAATGTGTAAAAGTAGCACTACTGCGTCAGGTCTCCCGGATGGGTGCTCTCAGCCAACAGATTCACCCAATCTATAAAAATGAATATATGAAATATAAGGAAAGGCTGGGCACTTGCTGATATCTGGAGTAGGTGGTACTTTATTTATAAAGATATTTGGATAAAATCAATAACCGTAAACAGTGAACTTAATAAAATCACAATAATAAATAAATGATAAATAAATGATGCCTCTGGTGAAATATTCGACACTCACGTAAGTTAGCAGGAGCGGGGGGCCTGGTTCAGCTACCACGCGGGACGCCGCGACCTACACACCGGATTCTGGCTTGTGAGTAAAACACACCGTATAGAGGATAACAAAAACGATTGGTTGGTTGTGGTGTTCGATTGTCTATTTCGATTCTTTAAGTCTATTCAAGTTGATCCTAATATCTTAATCGAATGGTACGGTTGTAAGACTATGTTAATGGGAATCACTTGAACATTGATTGTGGAAACGCATAGATTTATGCGAACATTATCTATATTGCGATTACTATATTGATGGATATGCTGCAGTGAGAACAGATTTACGACGGATCCCCCCAATAGTTCCTCATCTATTTCCATTGAGTTCTACTGGAGTGGACTGCATGATTTTAAGTCTGGCCAGACCATTTATTTATTATTTATCATTTATTTATTATTGGGATTTTATTAAGTTCACTGTTTACGGTTATTGATTTTATCCAAATATCTTTATAAATAAAGTACCACCTACTCCAGATATCAGCAAGTGCCCAGCCTTTCCTTGTTACAGATAGATATTAGATAGATAGATTACAATAGTAATAATACAAAATTAAATACCATCTTATACTCCATTCACACCCAGAGCTCCATTTGACTTATAATTTTGTGTTACTTTACTAACTGTAGAGAGATAGATAGATAGATATTAGATAGATGTGAGAGAGATAGAAAATAGATAGACAGATAAATAGAAGGTAGATAGATATGAAATAGATAGATAGATAGATAGATAGACATATATTAGATAGATAGATATTAGATAGATAGATAGATAGATAGATAGATAGATAGATAGATAGATAGGTAGAAACATAGAATGTGTCGGCAGATAAGAACCATTTGGCCCATCTAGTCTGCCCAATTTACTGAATACTATGAATAGCCCCTGGCCCTATCTTTTATGAAGGATGGCCTTATGCCTAGATAGATAGATATTAGATAGATTACAATAGTAATAATAAAAAATTAAATACCATCTTATACTCCATTCACACCCAGAGCTCCATTCGACTTAACATTTTGTGTTACTTTACTAATTGTAGATAGATAAGGGATGGATAGATAGATAGATAGATAGATAGATAGATAGATAGATAGATAGATAGATAGATAGATAGAAATAATGGTTGGGTTCTTGAGCACAATAGGGTGTTGTTAAGCCACATGTGCTAGAATCCATAGAATGAGCACTTATATAACTCCTCGTGAGCAGACAGTAAATAAGACACATAATTAAAAGAAAGACTCAGGGAAACAGGTCTAAAAAAAGACAAAATTGTGGAGGCAGCAATGGAACCGGAAACTGCGCAGAGCTATTTGGAAGAGACTTGAGTGGCAGCATAATCACTTTCTCTAAAGGATAAGAAATTGAACGCAATTTCCTCCTATTTATAGAAAGTGCATGTGGCGGTGGCTTTATAATACAATTGAGGTGGCAGCATTACACGTGCAGAAGAGTGGACTCCTTGTGGTGACAGGGACAGGCTGCATTCAGAAGACCTGTTTACATACACAGTGAAGACGCAGGCATGTTCCTTACATGCCTCAGCCGCGGATATAATTACAGCTGAAATTTCTTCTCTGTAACCTGCACCATGTCTTCCGAA
Organism: Bufo gargarizans; assembly: GCF_014858855.1. Classification (NCBI taxonomy): domain Eukaryota; kingdom Metazoa; phylum Chordata; class Amphibia; order Anura; family Bufonidae; genus Bufo; species Bufo gargarizans. The sequence goes on along the minus strand of NC_058090.1, from coordinate 2,921,346 downwards.
AACAAGTTTGGGCACCATGTACAGACAGCCCACTGCACAACAGATGAAATGTAATGTCACTACATGTACCAACGCTGGTTGTTTGCAGGATTACAGAACTTGACTCCACTTATGGCAGTGGATTTTCCAAAGTCCCAATCAATGGCTTTTGGTATTCAGAAACCCCAGGACTTAAAGGTGTTTTCCGAGTTCAGGGCTGAACCTGGATATAAGCTCTTCTTTATTCATTGAGTGGAGCATCGCAGCATTTCCTTGTTCTCATGTTCTCTCTTGTCACGCGCAACGCAAGCCTCTGTTGTGACGTATCAGGCTTCGTATCACTATGCTAAGAGGAGACTTCTGCCTAGCAATGAGCCCGGTGACGTCTCCGGCACAGATGGAGATTGGTGGTTTATAGTGATGCCAGAAGCATAGTACCCGCCTCCAAAACAGCCTCCAGCAGCACTAAAGACCATCCATCTGTGCCGTTGACGTCACCAGGTTCACTGCTAGGAGGAAGTAACGGACACAAAACAAACAGAGCCTTGCGTTGCGCAATGCAGCGTCAAAAGGGGCAGAATCGGAGCAAGGAAATGCTCCTATGCTCCACTAATATGTAGTCTATAAAAAAGAACACCTTATTCCGATGTTCAGCCCTAAACTCGGAAAACTCCTTTAAGTAAAGCAGAATTACTTTCCAATTGGACAGTCAGAAGAATAGATATATTAAGCATATATCCAAGTCCAAGTAGACAGCAAGAAAATCACAAAACCCAAGCAAGCAAACAAAAAACAGAGGCCACAACAAACACAGCTACAATGCGGACAACCCTAAGGCTGTGGAACCACAAAGATGCATTCAAATCAAATGGACAAAGATTCAAGACTCTAGAAATAACTGCACATCAACTCCGCCGTATATGTATGGTCTTTAAAATTGACAGTGGGTGCCATGGCCACAGGGTTTCTGATGTTTCGAACAGCAGACACCTGGGGCTAATGTCTGCGATCGGCAATTATGCAGATCACAGACATTTACCCCCACAGATGCTGCGGTCAATTGTGACCACAGCACTTGAGGCGGCTTCCCCTGGGAGCGCTGTGCTCCTGGGGCACGAACGGAGAATACCTACCACAGGTATACTTCTATGGAGACCTGCAGGTGGTGGGGCTCCATCGGAATATATTGAGTCTTCTATAGGCTGCATTCTTAAATAAATGCAGTCTATGGGATAAGGGATCTAATGATCTAATATTAAAGTCTTGGGGACTTAAAAAAAAAAAATGTAAAAAAAGTCATTTGTTTTTATATATATATATATATATATATATATATATATATATATAATATTACATATTATAGATATATAAATTCTAATGAGCCCCCTTTCCCATATACGAAAAATAATAAATGATAATTTGTGCTGCAGCATTATATCAGTATAATTCAGTAGATGCAAGGTTAGGCACAGACGCACAGCATTATAAATCATTATAATGCCACGTGGTCCTGTGAAAGGAGCAGTGTCAATAATGTGCGGGAAACTTAAGATGAAGACACCGGAAAGGAAGGGAGCATGTAAGTATGAATCCTTAGCTTAGTGGGGCAGGCTGCTGGTACTTGGTAAAATGGCAATATTACTGGAAAACCCCTTTAAGGCTGAATCAGTGTTACGTGCCACTATGCAAATGACCAGTATGACCAATCACTAGTTTTACCATTATCACCATTGAGACCAGTAATTGGCCGCAGAGATCATGTGATTAAATGGAAAAAACTGAAGGCTGGACGTAAGCAGAACACAACGAGGACTGGACCAGTGTCAATTCTAGATTGGTGGTGGCCTTAAAGGGGTTATCTAATACTATAAACTGCCCCCCCCCCCCATATGCCAGGCCCCTCACAGGGAATACACTTACCCCGCTCCCTGCGCTGCTCCTGGTCCCTGCACTGCCACTACTGCTTCTCCCCGTGCCCCACTGAAAACATCCGGGGGAGCAGCCAATGCCAGATGAGGACAAGCCTCCTTAGCATCGTGGGTGACACTAGGGAGGCTTGTCCCTGTCCCCACCTGCCATTGGCTGCTCTCCTCGACATCGGATGTTTTCATTGGTGCACGGGGAGAAGCTGAAGCTGCGGTGCAGGGACCAGGAGCAGCGCAGGGAGCGGGGTAAGTATATTCCCTGTGAGGGAACTGGCATATGGGGAGGGGGGGGGCAGTTTATAGTATTGGATAACGCCTTTAACAGATATTTGTTATTTTATTAATTTAAGGTGCTCCCAACCTTTAGGAAATATTATATACTGGACAACCCCTTTACTTGGGGTTCACTGGGCATTAGGAAAATGAAAATTGTTAAACATTACTTTATTATAAATATATTCCCAAATACTTTTTATTATTTACATTGGCCTATTTTGTCTGGGGAACAATCATTAGGAGAAATAAAATAGCCGCCATCCTATTAGTACACACAAAACCTGTCCTAATCACACAGCAGGACAAGTTACTTCACAACACTGATCTATAAAGCTGCCTCATCCTCCTCTCTGCTCTGCTTGTCTGAAACTTTTGTGATTCATCCCACAAAAAAACGCACAAGAAATTTAGGGAAATTTATTAATCTCTACCTATAGATAAAAATCATAGATGCCGTGGAAAATGTTGGGGTCCCAAATGGTAATATAATCATGGCCACAGACCAGAACACTGGAGTGAATCTACCACAGTGGAAATACTCTACATGATTTAGGATGGTTAAAAGCGTTAACAGGTATATATAGGGTTTAAGTCACCTATAACTTTTTTTTAATCCTGTTGGCCCAAAGTTGACTGATGATTGATGTCATAATATATCTTTCCTGGTTCCCGCCACTAGAGGGAGCTACTTTCATACAGATGAATGTTTCAGTACAAATGGCACATGGTAGGTTGGGGCCCTTTTACAGATTATGCATTGAGATCCATGGAGCTTCAAGTGATTTCATAATATTCTCAATTCTTATTAAATGCTTAAAGGGGTTTTCTGGTTATATCAACTAAGGGAACTGCCGGAAATAAGAAAGTGCACTACTCAGCTATCATTGACAGTCCCATAGAGATGAATAGAGTGGCAGTGTACATACTTGACCTGCTACTCCATTTATTTCTGGAGTCTCGCTGTGGTACAGGACCCCCATTCTTGTAACAGCCAGAGCTGGCGATCTTGTAGATAACCTCTATTGTCTGGATAGGAGATACCTATAACTGGAATATTTCATGCTATTCGGAGCCACTACTGGGGGAACGGACTGTACCCAGTGAGCACCCTTTAGTGTCAGCTTCAGGCAAGCAGTATGTTTGAGAGGAAGTAAGGAAAGTAGTTCAGTGCCATCCTTCTTCTCGCCAGGAGCCCTATAGAATTTAGTGGCTTACCTGTGTACATACCCCCGTACTAGTAGTTTTTGTAATGTTTTCTAATCAATCATATTTGTGTAAACCACCAATTTTCATTCTTAAAGAAGCCTCTCTTTTTGTCTGCACACATGCCCTTTTCTCCTTCAACAATTGTCCTCTCTATCTGCAGTCGTCCATCCTTGTCTGCTCCCACCTCCTCCGTCCGTCCCCTATCTTTCCTTTCCATGCGCTCTCACTATAGCCTTCATTCCCCCTTTCACAAAAATGCAATTTCATGCCTAATGCATTTTAAGATTCCATCAGGAAGTTTGGTCTTTGATCAGCGGGACAGACACCCTGCTGGGCTATTTTTTGCTGGCAAAATGCAATTCTCTTAATTAACACAGCGTGTCTGTTTATCGCTAAATAGAATCAAGCTGAGCGCTCTTCATTTTATTGCTGTATGCCTCCCCTTTCCCCGGTTAGCTGAATCTAAACCATGCCAAAGGAAAAAGGCTCCTGCCTCCAATATTCTGACTTTTATCCTATTGTCTGACCTCTAACTTTGGAGTCAGGTATTGGACATACTGTGCGGTGTCTTTGCTAAACTTTGTAACTGATTCGAGATGTCCCTTTGGGGAACATAGTAACTTCAAACTTATGTATAGTTTGAGGCATCTCAGTCACTGTACTTTTAATGGGTTGTCTGGATTTAGAAATCCCATGTTCAAATATACTTAATGCAAAAGAAGAGGATTCCTGACAGCGGCTACAAAGAGTATCTCTCACTCTGGAGGACCCAGCATGTATTACAGTACATGGAAAGTCCATTGATTTCCGTTGGAATTGTGCAATGCTGTAGCTGGCCAGCTAAGACCTGTCCTAGGTGGCTAATATGCCTGTGTATATAGCCAGACCTGCCAGAAACCTAAATACAGTTCCTATGTTTATGTGTTAAAGACATAAGCAGAGTTATTTACTGTGACATCATGTTTTGGATGTCAAATAACTCTTATATTTTGTGTTCACAGAAGCAGAAAAGATAATATGCCTTTAAGATTCATTTATAGTGTAAGGTAAGCTCAGTGACACAGCAGAAACAACAGAAAGCATAGTGTTAAACTGTTGTTGCTGGGCAATAGTCTAGTTCAATCACTGGCTCCCGGTCCAACAACGGGTGATGTTCAAGATTGGATGCTTCATGCATAGGGTATTCCATGGTGTGGGGCCCTTGTACCTGCAACGTAAATTCACCAGGTTGAGGATATTGCGGTCTAGTAACTCTATGAATTTTAACATCCCGCAAGTTAACAAGATCAGACATGGAGGTAGATCCTTTTCGGCTCAAGGGGCCGGATTTTGGAACCACCTACCTCTGGCCCTGAAAATGATTCCCAGTCTTCTCTCTTACTTTTCAAACAGGCGTTTGATCTTCCTATATAACACTTATTTTTGGTTTATATAATTTTGGGGGTTTTCCTAAATCTTAGTCTATAAATTCACAGTTGGTAATGTCTCTTATATTTTAAAGATGCCTTTTCCTCACGTTTATTAATTTTGTTCCCTTCACATTCTCTATATCTCGTCCGAACCCTTTGAACCTTGAGATCCCCCTACCTTCCCTCCCTTTTCTTGATTCTTTATTTGATAAGTGCTAGGAAATTGGTCTGTGGAATAGGTGCCTTATTCTCTAGGCCTTTGCTGCCCATGGCAAAGTGTCATGCCTTCTTCTTTTTCCTCCCTTATTCAATCAGCCAGCTAAGCGCATCGAGGCCCTAAGGGTAAGACTGCGTGTACACAAGACTATACATCATAATCATCATCATCACAGCCAGCTTTTCACACAGCAAGAGTTTTCACCAATCACAGCCAGCCTCACACACAGTCTGTCTGGGAATTCCCCTAGCAGGAGCTGCTAGAATCATTATTCACCAGAGACAGGAGCTGAAGAGACATTCACTTCACTGAGAGCTGTGTTTTTATGGAAGCAGGAGAGGCCAAAATAGGTATTTAAAACTGTTATATAATGTTCCTGTTGTTAGTATTCTTATTGGAACTGTATTTTGAACCAGTTATATGTGTGTTTACTTACAGTTCCACCAATTGCAAATTCAATTGCAAAGTACAAATACAAATTGCAAATTGCAAGCTACAGTTGCAAACTGTACGTGTTTTGTACATGGACTATCTGCTGTGGAGGCGGCAGTGTTATATGAAAAAAAGTTGAAGTTAATAAAGAAGTTATTTCAAGCATATGGTGTGCTCTTTAAACCTACTGTTTCCATAGAACGGCGCTAGAGGAAATACAGAGTAATAGACAGTCTGGTTAGACTAAAAGTCAGAGATATCAAAATTCTTCTAATGCCACAGCGCAAAAGGCACTTCATAGTGCTGTGCCTGCCACACATGCTTCATTTCACATGTGGGAGTGCTGCAGGTAAATTAAATAAAGATAACAGTTGATCAGCAAGGGACCCAGCGGGATATCCTCTGATCAGATAATCAACCAAAGGACCCTTCTAACAAAGAGAAACTATCCAAATCAGACAAGCCCTTTTGAGGAGCACTGGAGGGAGGGGGGGGGGGCTGTGATGCCTAGTGCCTAGAGGATGGGACAGGAGGGGAATACACCTGCATTCTCTCCTTCTCAGTGTCTGTATAAGACTCCTGCTGCGAGAGGAAAGGAGTTTGAAGAAGGGGTAGATGTCATACCACAAAGAAACTGTTAAAGGGGTTAATGCCATGATCAATGTACCGTTCCCTATAACTGTTTAACTGTTACAGGTTTGAACAGTAGACATGGCTGGTGGCAATTGAAGGATGGAACTGAGAATGTGCGACCACCTCAGTAGGTGGACATGGACATTAATATTCAGATTAAAAAACAGGGAGGGCCATAATAATGAAAAAATTAAAATAACTCACAACTGGAGTAATTTTGTAACAGAAAGCAGTTAACTGTATCATGAAAGGCCTTAAAGAGGACCTTCAACCATTCCTGACCTGCCTATTTTAATAGCTTCATGCATTCCCCATGTAATAATTCTGGAGCATCTATTCTTATGACTCTATGTTGTGCCATTCCTTTACTATTTCCACTAGAAGTTATGAATGAATTGCCAGCAGCAGTGGCGTGCATAGGGTGTTTGGCACCCCCCCCCCATACTTTAAGTATTACCCTCATTGTACAACCTTCACAGTAGTTTTGCACAGATGTGTACCCCCTCACAGTAGTTATGCCCACATTGTGCCCACTCACAGTAGTTATGCCCACATTGTGCACCCCTTACAGTAGTTATGCCCTCTCTGTGCCCCTTTCACAGTTGTAATGCCCTCTTTGTGCCCCCTCCATAGTAGAAATCCCCATTGTGCCCCATTCAAAGTAATAATGCCCACTGTGTCCCCTTCACAGTAATATTGCCCTTTGGCTCTGTGCCCCCCCCCCCCCCTAGTAGAAATGACGCTGCGGTGATGACGTGCGTGCGGTGATGACGTGATGACGTAGTGGACGTCGCGCTCCCGGCTTTCCCCGCTGCTCAGCTACCCCGCTGCCGCTTCGATTATGCTGGCGTCTTTGTGCCGAATCCTCCATCTACCCTCTCTGCGACCGGGACCGTGTGATCAGCGCTGTTGAACCGTGGCGCTGTTGCCTTTTGCCCAAGCCTGCCACGCTGCTGCTATCGGCTGTCGGGTTCGGATGTGGGGGCTGCCTCCGGCTCTTTGTCGATTCTGCCATTCCTGATTTTGCCGCTCCTGCGGCTCCTGCCTCCTTTCTTGCCCTCCATGTCGCTGTGAACAGTTTGCTGTCTGGAGGTTTTTTTTCCTTTACCCCCGTGGAGCGTGCCTCCGGTTCCTGCCTGATCTGCTACCTCCCTTTCTGGTGTCAGTGAGTAACCTCTGTGTTCCCCCTACCTGTGTTCCCCCTACCTGTGTTCCCCCTATCTGATGGTTTGTTGGAGAAGACGATAAGCTTCTCTCCTCTAGTGACTAACCTCCTCATGACTGCTGACTCCAACTAACCTTGAACGGAGTTTGACTCAGTTGCATATGATTACAACAAAGTGAACTTTAAAGTTTAAAGTATAAGGTGGAGGGGAAAAAAAAAAAAAAAAGAATAAGAGGAGAAAGAGTATAAAGAAGAGTGGACACAAAAAAAAAAAAAAAGGGGGGGAGCTAAAAAAAAAAAAAAAGGAAAAAAAAAAAAAAAAAAAAAAAAAAAGGAGAAGAAAAACAGAACTAAGAAGTAGGCACTAAAAAAAAAAAAGGGGAAGGGGGATAAGGAAAAAGGAAAAAAGAAAAAGAAAAGGAAAAAAAAAAAAAAAAAGAGAAAGAAGAAGAGCCAAGAAGAAAAGATATATATTTAAAGGAGAGAAGGAGGCGGAATAAGGGGAAAAAAAACCAAATAAATATTCCAAAAAAAAAAAAATATAAAAAAAAAAAATATAATAAAGAGGAATAAAGAGGAATAAGATATGGGCCCAAAAGCCTTTAGGCGTTCGACTGATCTATCAGGTCAGAAACACGGGTCCAGAACTACTGAACCAACAAAACTGGACCAGTTTCTGAAATCCCCAAGGGTCAATACGAGGGGCGGACAAAAGGAATTTTTTGAAAAAAAAAATTATGAATCAGAGGTAACTGAGCGAGAAATACAAAAAGGCGCTAGATACCCTGAAGAGGAAGATGGAATAATGGGGGAAGCTATCCCTAATGACAACTCTTCCCCGCTGGAAGAAATACTCCTAGCGGTTAAACAGAACGGGGATTTAATACAGGTGGTTACAACCCAACTTGGATCTATTCAAGTTGATGTGGGACTAATAAAAGATGAATTGTCCAAAATGCGAGACAGAGTCAACACCCTTGAAAGTTCCGTCACCCTTATACAGAAGGAATCCAAAAAAATAAATACGGAAGTTTCTATACTTAAAGTGGAAAATAATCTCCTGAAGAAAAAGGTAGTGGACCTGGAGGATAGGTCACGAAGATACAACGTGAGAATAATAGGGATTCCAGAGGGTGAGGAAGGAAAAAATCCAACTGAATTTGTACAGAAATTAATTCTTGAGAACTTTGGTAAAGAGTCATTTTCTCCTCTTTTTATGATTGAGAGAGCTCATCGGGTCCCAGGAGGAAAACCAATTCCAGGGAGACAACCTCGGACAATCCTTGCTAAGTCATTGACTACAGGGGACAGAGATGTCCTCCTGAGAAGGGCGAGGGAATCCTCACCGGTTGTGTATAACGGGATTAGACTGGCCTTTTTTCCTGATTTTTCGAAAGAAATACAAGAAAAGAGACGCACATTCATGACTGTTAAAAAGAAGCTAAGAGAAAGGGATATTAAATATTCTCTTATATTCCCGGCCAAATTGCGGATTATTTTTGAAGATAAAACCCTTTTTTTTGATACCTCAGAAGAAGCCGCGGATTGGATTGAGCGAAACAATCGATGACCCAATTGGGTTACGATCTGGCGGGAATAATTAGTATTATAAGGGGCTCATACCCCTAAAATGTAGTTTTCTTTGCTTCATAATGGCGGTGTGGGGGTGGTTGAGTGGGGGGAGGGTCGAGGGTTGGTCATAGGAAAGAAATCTACTACAATATGTGGTGGATTGCCTGTGGGAGGGGGGTGAGGGGGGGGGGGTTGGGTTGTGGTGCGTCAAAGTGGGTGTGGTTCCCCTTTTTTCAGTTTATTATTTTCTTTTTTTTTTCCTCTTGTTTCCTCCTTTTTCCCTCTCTCCTGATCTTCCATTTAACCATTGTTGATGACGATGATTAGAATTTTTTCTTGGAATGTACGTGGTTTGGGGGAGAGAGGTAAGAGACAAGCGGTTTTTGACTTGACTCAGGCCCATCTACCAGCAATAGTATGCCTGCTAGAGACCCATCTTACTGAGGAGACCACTAGAGTGGTCGACAGGGGATGGGCTGTGCATACGTATCATTCTACCCTCTCCAACTACTCGAGAGGTGTTACGGTGTTGATACATAGACTTATTGACTTCGTTTGTGAGGCATCCTCTGTCGACCAACAGGGGAGATTTATTTTTTTATATTGCAGGTTAGGGGGAGAGTTATGTATTTTGGCCTTTGTCTATATCCCTCCGCCATTTTCTCTTCTGGTTCTTAATTCTCTTCTATTATTCATGGATAAATGGCCAGAATGTCCAACATTGATTATTGGTGATTTTAACTGTGTCATCGATCCTCTATGTGACAGGGTCTCTATGAGTGCTAGGAGTGACAGCCCGGTCCAGGGGTCTCCCCTCGCACGGTTTTGTCTGGAGGCTGGATTTGAGGATGCTTGGGAGTCTCTGGGACAGGGGAAAAGGGTTTTTTCATGCTTTAGTAAAGCAGGCAAATCATTGTCCAGAATAGACCTAGTACTGATAAATAGCAAATATGTGAAACTGATAAAACAAATGAAATATGAAACAAGGTCAATATCTGATCACTCCCCGTTAGTACTTGAATTATGCTTCTCTCAGGAAAGATATACACCAAAACCTCCCTTTAGACTAAACCCTTACTGGTTATCAGTTATAAAGACACATGAAATAATTCGAAATGAAATAGGCCGATTCTGGGATATTAACTACGGCTCAGCAAAAATTCAAGTGGTATGGGATACCTTTAAGGCGTACATGAGGGGATTGATGGTTAGTAATATCACGAATCTTAGAAGGGAATATGGAAAAAAACAGAGAAATCTAGAAAAACATGTAATCTCAGCGACAGAATCCTTCCATATAAATAAGACGGAGAATAATAGGGAAAATATGCAAAAAGCCACACAAATATATGCTAATTTTTTACTGGATAAAGCTCAACAGAATCTCTTCTTTAAAGGGCAAAAATATTTTACAGAGTCTGGGCGACCCGGTAAGCTCCTCTCCAGAGTAATCTCCAATCAACAACCTAAAAAACATATAGACAAGGTTCGAGTGAGGGATGGTAGAATAGTTACTGGACAGGGTCCGGTGGAGAAGGCCTTTTTTGATTATTTTCTTGATCTGTATAAGGCTGATTCTAATATTACAGATGATAAGATAGATTTCTATCTAGATAGGATCAACTTTTCAACTATCACTGAGATGCAAAAGAAAGCATTAGAATTGGAGGTCTCAATTCAGGAACTTGAAGGAGCTATTAAATTAGGTTCAGCTAATTCTACTCCTGGTTCAGACGGGCTTCCATATGAATTTTATAGTAAATATGGGGACTGTATTTTTCCTAGATTATTGGAGGTCTTTGCTGAATCAATGGAGGATGGGAGGTTGCCAGATTCAATGATGGAGGCTACAGTGATACTAATTCCAAAAAAAGGCAAGGACCCTCTAGATTTAGAATCTTATAGACCAATTTCACTGCTTAATGCAGATGTAAAGCTTTTGGCGAGGGTCCTTGCTACAAGGCTCTCTGGGGTCATCTCCTCCATAGTCCATCCCGATCAGAGCGGTTTTATTAAAAATAAGGGTACACATCATAATATACATCGGCTCTTTTCTAATATCCAGGCCCCTGGGGGGACCGCCCGCTCCATCCTGTCATTGGATGCCTCTAAGGCCTTTGACAGGGTGGAGTGGCGTTTCCTCTGGAAGGTTCTTGTTAGGATGGGCTTTGGAGAGAGGTTTATACGTACTCTTAGGTTATTGTATGGATCTCCAAGGGCTAAATTGAGTCTTAATGGAATTTTGAGTAGTAGTATCGAGTTAAACAGAGGCACCCGTCAGGGCTGCCCATTATCTCCCTTATTATTTGATATATATATCGAACCCCTTGCGATGGCCATCAGGCAGGACGATCAGGTTAAAGGATTTGGTACGCTAGGAACACAAGATCGCATCTCATTATATGCAGATGATGTTCTGTTTTTTATAGATCATACGGAAACCACTCTCCCTAGGATTATTCAAATGGTTAAATTATTTGGTGAGGTGTCTGGTCTTCTTATAAACTGGGCCAAGACCAGTCTGCTCCCAATAGACCCCCTGCCACAGAAAGAGGCTCCTGTTACACAGTTGGATATTGTTGATACTTTTCAATATTTGGGTTTGACTATATCGTCTCGGGTTGAAAACTTTGTAGAACTTAATTTGATCCCCATAATGGTAAAGATCAGAGCTAAAATAGGAATCTGGCTGAAACTTCCCCTATCTAGAGCTGATCGAGTTTCACTAGTTAAAATGGTGATACTACCACAATTTCTTTATGTGCTCAGGAATACACCTATTTGGATACAAGACAAACATTTTAAACTTATGGAGAGACTAATTAATGATTTAATATGGGGAAGAAAGCGAGTTCGAATTAAGTTGGAGTATTTGTATAAATCAGTGGAGTGCGGGGGTTTAAATCTCCCCTACTTTAAGGGGTACTTTATTGCAGCCCAGCTATTGAGATGCTATGAATCAGAGCATAGCGCACTACTGGGGAAGTTGGTAACTAGTCACGCCCACAATAACATTTTTTCCTTGTTGGAATCTGGCCTATTGAAGAGTTATGAGCAAGGCTATAGAGAGACTATAAAACTACTCCTTAAGGTGTGGGCTATAACTAGGACATGGTTGAAGGTTAAGGGTTCACTCACATTTACGCCTCTTTGGCATAATTTGCATTTACAAAGGCTGGATGAAATTGCAGCTGACACATTTTGGCAGAAGAATAAAATTTTATATATTTCACAGGTAGTTAAAGATAGAGAAATTAAACCCTATATAGAAATGACACAAAATATAAAAAATCTTTCATGGTTTAGGTATTTCCAATTGCGTTCTGTATTATCTAGTTTGGATGATAAGCGGATGTTGGATATAGATAATTTATCCTTTCTGAATGATTGGGTAGGGGGTACATTTTCTAGAATAAAAATTTCAAATATATATAAGTTATTACTTAAGGTACGGTTTAGTGACATACACTCACCAGGACAAAAAGCGTGGGAGGTGGATTGTCCGAATGTACAAATAGAAGGGTGGGAGAATATTTTTGGGAATCTATCTTCACTCTCTCAGAACTTTAACCATGTCCTGATACAATTTTATATCTGCCACAGATTATATATTACTCCATTGTGGATGAATAAATGCGGGCTAAGAGACACGTCCAACTGTCCCAAATGTGACACTGTAGGAGCAGACTTTCTCCATATGATATGGACCTGTCCAGAACTTATAAACTACTGGAATGGTATCAATAACTGTATTATGTGTAAACTAAAAATTCGAATTCCTTTTGAACCACAAGTATTTGTTCTCAATGATCTCTACAAATTAAAAAATCATAACCATCAAAAGATTCTCCTGAGTAGAGTACTGATGTTGGCTAGAGTTTTGATCAGCCGTACCTGGTTTGCCCGATCCACTCCAGACATAAACACATGGATAAATTTAATTGATAAGGTAAAGAACTACGAAAAATTTTTATATAGACGGAGGGAAAATGAATACCAATGGAGTAGGATATGGGGTGGTTGGAGGTCTGGTTAGTTGAGATCAAGTTGTTTCATATATAGGGGTCCTACTTTGACGCACCACAAACTGGGAGGGAGGGAGGGGAGGGTTTTCTAAATACCATGAAAAGATGAGTGGAATATATTTATATATAATTACTCGGGTCACTAAGAATTGAGAGATTGTAAAAACTTTTTTATTGCAAATGTTTTGTAGTTTTCCCAATAAACAAATTTAAAAAAAAAAAAAAGAAATGCCCATTTTGACCCCTTCACATTAGTAATGCCCTCTGTGCCCTCTTCATAGTAGTAATGCCCTCTGTACCCCCAGCTGTTTGAAGTGAGGGCAGCTCTCATATTATTGCTGCTTTCTCTGTTCTGTTCACCTGCTCTCCATAGCATTTGCTGGTAAACAGAGCAAAACATTAGAAAACATTACATACAGCGCTACAGAACATACAGGGTCATACAGCACCACATACCTCATACATCCAGTGACTTCTCTTATCTGATGTAGACATTCTCTTTCATCTTCTCCAGCTGTTAGGCCTTACCACCATGGTGACTTCTTTCAGCCGCTCCTCGTCTCTGCAGAGTTTAACAAACAGACATCTTATTTTCTTACTTTTCCATCATCCTGTGCTCCACTGTGCTCCCCAATACTTTCCTGCAGAAACGTTCCCCCTGAAAATACTGGTACCACACAGATAGTGCGTGAGTACAAAAACAACCCTTTATTTTGTGCGCTAGAACAAAAAAATCCCCCCTTCCTTTCAGATCAGACCCCATATAAAACCGTAAATGAGATCCCCCCATCTCAGACGAAACCCCCTTTATACCCCTATGTCAGACCCCATATAAGACCCCAGTTTTAAACCTCAGTTCAGACCCCCATTAGACCTCCATGTAAGACCCCGATCCAATATCAGACCTCAGATAAGACCCCCATTAAACCTACAGACCTCCCATATAAGACTCCCATTAGACCTCCAGACCCCCCCAGTCAGACCTCCAGACCCCCCAGTCGGACCTCCAGACCCCCCAGTCGGAACTCCAGACCCCCCAGTCAGAATGCCAGACCCCCCAGTCAGAACTCCAGACCCCCCCCCAGTCAGACCTCCAGACCCCCCCATTCAGACCTCCAGACCCCCCCATAGACCACTCCAGACCCCCCATAGACCTCTCTATACCCCCATTAGACCTCAGATCAGACTGTAATACTTACCTCTCCTGCCGCCACTCTCCCTGTCCCGGCTGTCTTCTCTTCTCATCTGACCTCCTGCAGTGTCAGCTCAGAGTGCGCTCCGTACGTCCTGACGCTGCAGGCAGCCAGGACACAGCAGCGTAATGGCATAACATAGATACTTAAGAAAAGATGTTCCAGAAATGTTATTACACGGGGAATGCATGAAGCTATTAAAACAGGAATGTCAGGACTGGTAAAAGGTCCTCTTTAAGAGTTCAAAGGTACCATGTGCAAAAGTATTTTTAGGTGACCCCCCTCCCCCCACAAGGTAACAAGCAGATCATTGATTATTGATCTATATTGATTAGGAGTTGGTATGGAGCAGCAGTATGCACATTTCATGAACAGCAGAGCAAGGCAGTGCAGTGGTGGATGGAGAAGGAGAGAGCTGTGTTGAATAATTTTTTTGATATATAAATAACATATTCCAGGGCCTAGCGGGTTCCTTCATTAGATTCAAATCAATATTGAAATCAATATTTAATATTGATTTTAATCTGATGAAGGGCCCCCTTCGGTCCCTGAAAAACGCGCTATTCAAATATCGATAAACGTATTCAACATAGTTCTCTCCTTCAGCAATCCATCCTCCAATACATGTAGTTCCACCTGAATTTCTACACTGCTTTGCTTTTGATGTTCGGCCCATTCCTGGTGACCGGAGACACTGTGATGGATATTTCACAGGCTATTCTGAGCAGGAGCGAACTGGCCATAGACCCTCCAGGGAAATTTCCTGGTTGGCCGAAGCCCCTGCCACTGGTCAGGTACATAATGATCTGATGCTCTCAGCCTTAATTAATGCTAGGAACATCAGGTACTTATGCTCCTGGCCAGCAGCTGCCGGTGTCCTCCCGAATTCAACTGTATCACTGTCCTTAGTATGGTGATAGGGTAACATTTAATGTTACACTGTCAGGGGTGGACTGACCATAGAACCTACAGGGAAATTTCCCGGTGGTCCAATACCTACGGGTCTGTATATAATGATCTGATGCTCTCAGCAGCAATTAACATGCCCCTGGCTGGTAAACCCAAATGTCTCCCTGAATTCAACTATATCTCCATCCTCAGGACAGTGATACAGCTAAATATTGCTACACGGGTCCTCTGCTGGGGCGGTATTTTGTGTTGCACTATGGTATTGCTGGCCCTGCCTACTTCTGTTGCCCGTGCCTACTTATGGCTTGAGTTAACCTGCCTTCTGTCAATTTGGACTCGCCTATAACATGGGGCCATTTTTAGGTTATTTCCAGGGGCTCTTTAAGTTCCCAGTCTGCCCCTGATTCTGTGCATTGTGCCTCACAACCAACGCAGACGAGCACCTAGGGTTGCACCGGGTATCAAACTTTCGATACCCAATCGATACTTTTGCTCCTTGATCGATACCAGGATTGACTATTTCCCGATACTAGGCTGCACCCACCACCTACATTTGTATTTAGGGGTTAATTATATTTATTGGTGGCGCAGTGGCCAACCGCCCCCACCCTCCTCAGTATTATAGTCATTGGGGGCAGTGACAGTTTCCAATCAGAGGCCCAGCAGTGAAATCGACTTTTGGACTTACAAATTAGTCTATGAGCAGGAAATATTATAAAATAATAAAATAATCTATACCACTGCTTACATCGCCAGCCTGGTTCAGCTGATGTCCTTTTCCACTTCATGTCACTGGTCTCATGGTCTTGTGGGCATAAATGAGCTGTGATCGCTGTGCAATGGGCGTCTCACCCCAGGGCCCCTCTATCGCAACCCAGGTTTAGTAGGAATGTCTCTTTATGTGTGTCACGGTGCTCCTACCTGCATACCGCTGGACCCCAGGCTTTGGCTTCGAAGCAGTAAATAGGGGGAATAATTGAGGGATTTGAAAGATAAACTTGAGTCCAGACCTTGAGATGAAGTTCAACAGCAGCTTTATTTTGAATAAATGTTTCTTCCAACAGCTTTCAGGCTTTGTCTTGGTTCCAGCAGGTTTTAGCAATAAACTGGCAGGCAAACTCTACTCTGCTTTATCTTTCCCTTTGCTTTCTTCTTGATACTGCTCTTTCTCTCTGTAGTGTGACTCTAGGTTATGCCAGGGAACTTTCCTCCTGTCTGCTGAAGCTTTAGGCTTCTGCCTCCATGGCTAGGTGCTCTGGCTGGCGTGGGCACGTCAGGCAGTGACATGTCCCTGCACTCCCTTCCCCTGTCTAGGGAAGACTAGAACTAACTGGAAACTTCTGCCACACCCTTCCGGCAGGAAGCAAGACTGGCCCACTTCAGCCCAAAGGTGGGAGAATGGAATGGTTAGTTCCATTTTCTCTAAATATAGCTCTGCCATTTGCACTGCCACCTGCTGGTGAACCAGGCACATTACATGTAATAAAACAGTTGCATAAATATATTATCATTGCACCATATAAAGGACCTGGACAGAATTACACAGATGACATACAGGTAAGCCCATTAGAGATAGTAGCAGGGTGCAGGAGTGGTAACACCACTCTGGGGTGTTACAGCTGCAGCAATGGCATTAAGATGAATAGGATGTCATCACCCGTGCTGGACTGGTGCCACTGAAGCAACTGAACATTTATAGGTTGAGTATAGTTTATTTTATAACACCAATGCCTGTCCATGTGTCAGGTTTATGCCTTTACTTATAATGTTAGGATAGTGTTCCCACCACGATTCCCACAGTTTTTTCTCCAGTTTGTATAATCTCTGAACTTTTATCAGATGTTAGTTTTAATGATGTGCATTCTTATTGGACTTGGTTCCATATGTTTTTTACATTGGTGGCTGAAATGCATGCCATGAATGCCAAGGGAGCTCCAATCGGTTTTGGGAGCAGTATTCACCAGACACTTGTCTTATCAGTCTCTTCTTCAGTGGTGGAGAAGGAAGTGAAGTGCAGACTGCAATGCTTGTCCTGTTCCCCACAGAACCTCCTGCCTCCTGTTACACAACTAGTGTGTTTAGTTTCCTCCACTGTTCTGATCCCAGGATCCTTGAGCACCCAATGAAAGGAAGAACTTAGCACTGGAAGAAGACAGCAAACTATACAAATACTGTCCATGTTAGGAGCTACAGGCACCCCTTGTGTAGGCATGTGAAATGCTCCCTGTGCAATCACACAGGTCGCACACCCCTAAGGCCGATCCTGGTAGGATGCTGTTTGTATTCACTCTCTGTTCTGGAATGAAGATCCTGAAATGAAAACCACCCCTCTAATTAGTGATGAGCGGAAGGGGTCATATTCGAATTCACGATATTTCGCGAATATTTTGTAGAATATTTGCCGAATATTCGTGAATTAGAATATTCGTTATATTCTACGATTTTTTTTACTCGAAAAATCGACAAGGTAATGATCGCGTAATATGCGAATTTTCGTAATGCCGAGCAAAAACATGATTCCTCCCTGCTTCTTGCTTGTGGGCCAATGAGTCATAGCACTATATCGAATATATTCATTTTTCAAATATTCGGAATATTCTAAAACAAGAATATATAGCAATATAGCGAATATAAAAAAAAAAAAAAGAATATAGACAAATTTAGCTAATATAGTGCTATAATCTTTTTTTTCAATAGTAGATTAGTAGAATCAGCTCCTCCCACATAGCAAGTCAGTGATCTGGCTTATAGCAAAATCCCAATGCATACAGGTTACCGGGAACACTCCAAGAAAAAATGTGGTCATGTAATCACTTCATGAGACCTATAGACAAAACCGCTCTTGTCCTTGGGCTGTATCGGGTTTTGCAACCAATCCCAATTTGCAGTACCAGATACAGCCCATGGACAAGGGTGGGGCTATTTCTGGAAAAAAAGGAGACCCTTTCTTTTTATTTAAAAAAAACCCTTTAACCGCTACCCAACCGCCTAACCCAGGATTGCATCCTGCGGGCGACCGGGTGATTCCTCCTTGACGTGCATTCACAGGATCCGAAGGTAAACTAGTTGATCTACAGCCTGTCAGCGGCGATCATTCGCTGGCAGGCTGTAGATGCAATTTTTTTTAACCCTTGAAAGGTATATCAGACGCTGTTTTGTTAACAGCGTCTGATATACCTGCTACCTGGTCCTCTGGTGGTCCCTTTTGCTTGGATTGACCACCAGAGGACACACAGGCAGCTCTGTAAGTAGCACCAAGCACCACACTACACTACACCGCCCCTGTCACTTATTAACCCCTTATTAACCCCTGATTACCCCCCTGTCATTGATCACCCCCCTGTAAGGCTCCATTCAGACGTCCATATGTGTTTTGCGGATCCGCAGATCCATGGATCCACGGATCCGCAGATCCGCAAAACACGGACACCGCGGAGCTGCAAAACACGGACACTGGCAATGTGCTTTCCGCATTTTGCGGATCCACACATTGCCAGAACTATATAGAAAATGCCTTTTCTTGTCCGCAATTGCGGGCAAGAATAGGACATGTTCTATAGACTCTACAAAAAACGCAGTGTTCGCCCGATCAGGCCTGATCTTGTGCGCACACTTGCTTTCAGTCCGCCCCATCGCAGTGACAGAATTATTATTTTTTTGATCACTGCAAAAACACCGTAAAATCGCTGCGCCGCTATGAAGATCACTTTTGAGGGCTATGGCGAGTTCCTAGAAGATTTATTTTTTGGGGGCACAAGTAAGCGGATTTTTTTTTTTTTCTTACAAAGTCTTATATTCCACTAACTTGTGACAAAAAATAAAATCTCACATGAACTCACCATACCCCTCACGGAATCCAAATGCGTAAAAAAATGAGACTTCTTCTCACGCTTTAGGGCCCCTAAAATGCCAGGGCAGTATAAATACCCCACATGTGACCCCATTTTGGAAAGAAGACCCCAAGGTATTCCGTGAAGGGCATGGCACAAGTTAGCGGAAATGATTTTTTTTTTTCTCTTACAAAATCATTTTCCGCTAACTTGTGCCAAAAAAATAAAAAATATTCTAGGAACTCGCTATGCCCCTCACAGAATACCTTGGGGTGTCTTCTTTCCAAAATGGGGTCACATGTGGGGTATTTATACTGCCCTGGCATTTTAGGGGCCCTAAAGCATGAGAAGAAGTCTGGAATCCAAATGCCTAAAAATGCCCTCCTAAAAGGTACTCATTGGAATTTGGGCCCCTTTGCGCACCTAAGCTGCAAAAAAGTGTCACACATGTGGTATCGCCGTACTCAGGAGAAGTAGGGCAATGTGTTTTGGGGTGTATTTTTACATATACCCATACTGTGTGTGAGAAATAGCTCTGTAAATGACAACTTTTTAAAATAATTTAAGAGATATTTATCTCACACAGTATGGGTATATGTAAAAATACACCCCAAAACACATTGCCCTACTTCTCCTGAGGGGTATGGTGAGGGTTACAAGTTAGTTGAATATGAGTGTAAGAAAAAAATTTTTTATAAATAAATCATTTTCTGCTAACTTGTGACAAAAAATAAAAACTTCCAAGAATTCACTATGCCCATCAGCGAATACCTTAGGGTGTCTACTTTCCGAAATGGGGTCATTTGTGGGGTGTTTCTACTGTCTGGGCATTGTAGAACCTCAGGAAACATGACAGGTGCTCAGAAAGTCAAAGTGCGTAAATTCAAATTTTTGCACCATAGTTTGTAAATGCTATAACTTTTACCCAAACCATTTGGGTGGTAAGTTGTATGAACCGTAAAAGTAGTGTAGTGTAGAATTGTAAAAAGTGGTCTGGTCATTAAAGGGGTTTAAGCTAGGGGAGCTGAGCTGGTTAAACTCATTTACTATTAAAACACACAAAAAACATAGTAATCCCTATCTAAAGCCCTGATTTATGGAGTTAATATAAAGATTCTTCCTTTGAGGCCTTTTTTTTCTTCTCCTTTTAACTAGTTTCTATTTAAATGCAGATGCCCTGTCTTTTCCTATCTTTCTCTCCTTCTCCTGAGCAGGCTGGTGGAAAAGACGTCTTCAATTTAAATGTTAATACGAGACAAACCTTCAAAATGGAGCCAGTGTAGCTGAGCAGGGAGGGCCGTCTGACAGTATTTAATATCTCTTTATACCTTATTCCTTCTATTAAAAAGCACTTTATGTAATGGGAGCACACCTTGCATGAAATCCAGAAGTGGCTTATTTAACACTGGCGGAAAAGATTGCGGAAGGAGCTTTTCTCCTAAAGAAACGGACAGGACTGCAGAGCAGATATGCATCGTCAGGGTATGTTCACACAGCGGAAATTTCAAATTCATGAGCTCCTTTGTTTCCATCGAGAATCTGCTGACCCGCAGCAGTTCTTAATGCAAATCAAGGGTCAACCCAAGATTTCTGCCACAAATTCATTTGTGTGAACATGCCCTTAGATACATACAGAAATATATAGTAATGAATAGAGAGAGAGAGAGAGAGAGAGAGAGGAAGTGAGGACAGAGCATTAATGATGTATGGAAGGGAAAGCTGATTTTGAGGGAAGCATTGGCTTATTTATTGTATGCACTTATATAGCGCTACTATATTCCACAGCGATTTAAAGACATTAGCATCCAACTGTCCGCAATGGGGCTCACAATCTAAGGTCCCTATCAGTCTGTCTTTGGAGTGTGTGAGGAACCCAGAGGAAACCCACGCAAACACAGGGAGAACATACAAACTCCATGCAGATGTTGTCCTTGGTTGGATTTGAACCTACAACCCCAGTGCTACAAGGCACCAGTGCTAACCATTGAGCCACCATGCTGCCATCAATTGATGACATTAGAGAGGACAGGGATTAACTATAAGTGCCCCTACAAGTATGAATATGAATAAATTGAAGCGGCCCTCCAGTTCAGGAGAAAAAGAAAATCACATTTACTGGGGAATAAGCAGAACACTTGCATGGCGCCTGCCTTTTGATCATTTCAACTGCAGATCTGCTGATTCCCAGTTCCTCTTCTGCCATCCAAGATCCACTTCTCAGATACTTCCTGCTGTTCTCAGAATGGCCAGTAGTGCTCATGCTAGCCAACCCAAGAGCAGAGCTGGAGAAGCAGGAAGTGTCTTGGGCTTCTGATGCACAGTGTTAACCAGGTAGTCTGAGAAGTGGTGCAGCCATCTCAGAGGACAGAAGAGGAGCCTGGGAAATGCGGGATCTGTAGCTCAAAAGATGAAAAGGAGGGCACACGTGTTCTGTTTTTCCCCAGTTAATGTTATTTTTTTTCTTGAACGGGGGGGGGGGGGGGGGGGCATACTTTCAATAGTGTATACGGTAGATGAGCAACCAGCAGCTATAGCAGATGTACAAATGCCTAATGTTCAGCCCTTTCTTAGATATATCAGTTACAGAAAAAGCTAGGTAAGGACTAATACAGTGACCCCATTACAGCCTTTATATTAAAGGGGTTATGCCATGAATAATGTAAAAAGTGAAGCTCAGACATCATATAGTACATAACAATCTCTTTCTAAAAAAGCTACAACCAGCCCTGTACCTCACATGGATCCTGTCTGCTGCAGCTAATGGCAGTTAAAGGATGGAGCTGACCATGTAGGTCAACCTCAGTGAGCTGGACAGAGAATTTAGAAAAATGTCAAACAGCAGGTGGCGCTATACAGATACATTTTATTAAATAACTCAGTGGCTACACTAAATTTTAAATTACATGCAATTACTAGAGTATCCAGGTGCTGGTTTGAAAAATGTAGAATATTTTTTGTGGGACAACCCCTTTGATGTCGCTCAGGCTTCCCAGAGTCTTGAATAGTATTTATAATGTAGTATTACGTTAATAAGGGATCGCCTTTAAAGTAGTTATCAAATAGTAGTCTCAACTATAGAATATAGAGGAGTTTTCACAGACGAGAACTACAAAATGAGCTGCACAGGAGAAGCTTCAGGTCTAAACTCCACATAATGTGAAAATCCCTCTACTGTTTTGCAGTTAAATGTGTAAACCCTTTACAAGACACGTTCTGGGCTGGATTGTAAGATGCACTGAGTGGAAAATGTCCATCTGCCTACAAGTTCGTGTTGATTTTGCCCCTCAGAATGTTTCATCCACAGCCGACCTCTCCTCTGTGGTCTCCACCAGCAAGAGGCAGAGCCCGACCATTGATGGGCGAAGGAAAACTGTACAAACCAGGTTTCACGCAGGAAGAGTAATTAGTTGCGACATGGCCCTCGAGGAGAGGTTTTACACATACAGGAGAAGACAGCTAAAGTCAGCCAAGAGTTCACTTAAATCAGCTGCTATCTGTGACACTATGTGTGAACACCGGGGGTCAATCTGTAAATGTCACCCCCAGAGCTCTATTAAAAGTGTGATGTTATTTGTAAATTACGTTCTGGCCTTGGTTCCTATAGAATATCTTGTTACAGTCTATAGCTTCATATAGTGTTGGATATATTTGCTTCAAATAGCTCAGTCACATCCAGAGTTGGATCTAAAGGGGTTCTCACACGACTAATGTAAAAAATGAAAATCAGACATCATATCGGACATGTCAATCTCTTTATAACAAATCTAGAACCAGCCCTGTACCTCACATGGATCCAGAGATCTCCCCATTCATTGCTTCAATTGCTCAGTTAGATTTACTTCAAGCTGGTAGTTCAGAGGGAGTGCCCTTACTCAGGGGGCGTGTCATTTCTGCGACAGCTCAACTGTCACAGCCAGGGCCGGCCTTTGGGGTGTGCGGGCTGTGCGGCCGCACAGGGCGCCATAGCAACAGGGGCGCCAGGCGGCCGACAGAGCCCGCCGAACTCTAAGTGAAGTCAGTCTACATCATGTGCCCCCCCCCCCCAGTGAGCCGCCGCCGCCGGGCACAGGGAGATGAGCGCTTTCATTGCGCTCATCTCCTTAGTAATCTGCCTGTGCCAGCGGCGGTGCAGGGGAGGGAGAGGCGTGTCCCTTCCCCTTGCTCTGATAGGCTGCAGGCACTAGGCCGGCAGCCTATCAGAGGCCGGCGCAGGCGGCGCGATGATGTCATCGCGCCGCCTGAGCCATACAGCGTGGGACACAGGCCAGAAGAGGCTTGCATCGCATCGCTGACACTAAGGTTTGAGGTAAGTATAAGTGTTATTTTTTTTTTTTCAAAGTGAGAGATATTTTTTTTTACAATAGTGATGCGGGGGGACGACTTACTTAATAATGGCACATGATGGGGGGGGCGACTTAATAATGGCATATGATGGGGGGGACTTACTTAATAATGGCACATGATGGGGGGGACTTACTTAATAATGGAACATGATGGGGGGGACTTACTTAATAATGGCACATGATGGGGGGGACTTACTTAATAATGGCACATGATGGGGGGGACTTACTTAATAATGGCACATTGGGGGTGGACTTACTTAATAATGGCACATGATGGGGGGGCCTTAATACTGGCACATGATGGGGGGGCCCTTAATACTGGCACATGATGGGAGGGCCTTAATACTGGCACATGATGGGGGCCTTAATACTGGCACATGATGGGGGGGCTTAATATTGACACATGATGGGGGGCTTATTACTGGCACGTAATGGGGGGTCTTATTACTGGCACGTAATGGGGGACTTATTACTGGCACGTAATGGGGGCTTATTACTGGCACGTAATGGGGGGCTTATTACTGGCACCTAATGGGGGGCTTATTACTGGCACCTAATGGGGGGCTTATTACTGGCACATTATTGGTGGGCACTATAGGGGCATCTACTGAGGCAACACAAAGAAGGGGTGTTTTATATGGGGGGCTCTGTACAGTAGCATTTTATACTGGGACACATTATGGTGGATACTATGGGGAAGGGGGGAGAGGAGTACTATGGAGTCATCTACGGGGGCACTAAGAAGGGGTAATTTATACTTGCAAATTATGGGGGACACTGAGGGCATCTACTGGGGCATTTTATACTGGTACATTATGGGGGGCACTAGGAAGAAGGGGGAGAGGAGCACTATGGGGGAATTTACTGGGGGCACTATACAGGGGTATTTTATCCTGGCACATTATGGGGGACATGAGCTCAACTGGGGGCATAAGGTTTTTTTTTGTTGCATTGTCACATTATAAGGAGAATTATTTCTACTGGGGGGCATAATGGTGGGCTTTATTACCCCCATGGTATGACCCCCTAGTAGCAGCACCAGCCTCTCCCTGCTCTGCTATCCCTCTGCCCCTTCTCCAATCCTTATTATGAAATCTTTCTCATTAGGATAAAGCACAACATCAGCTCCGCCGAGCCCCCCAGCCAAAGTGTGGAAGTGGCGTCCGAGATCCCCAAGGGCCAAGTAACTATAAGTTTTCATGTGAAATATATTTATGTTATACACATATAACATACACTGTGCCCCACAATATACAGTATACCGCTACACTGTGCCACACAATATACAGTATAACTCTACACTGTGCCACACAATGTACAGTATACCTCTACACTGTGCCACACAGTATACCTCTACACTGTGGGTTTGACCACTGAAAGGGTGTGGTTACTGAGGGGCGTGGTTACTGAGGGGGGCGTGGTCACTATGGGGCGCTGTAAAGCTTTCTCGCACAGGGCGTCTAAAGGCCTAAGGCTGGCCCTGGTCACAGCTTCTAAAAGAGGATAAGACTGGCGACAGTTGAAGGATGGGACTGAGCGTGTGCGACCACCTCAGTCATGTTACTGAGGTGGACAGAGAAATAAGAACAAGAAGCAGGTGGCACATTTTATTGAATAACTCAGCAACAATAGTACATTTTTAATTACATGTGGAACACATATATGTATACCTTATGCTACTTTCATACTAGCAGCACGGACCTCCGGAAGGCTGTTCCGTCGGGTGAACAGCCTTTCGGATCTGTCCTGTCGCTAGTGACTGTGTGTCCCTGGACTGCCGCTCCGTCCCCATTGACTATAATGGGGACGGGGGCAGAGTTCCGGCAGCAGCACGGCAAGAGGCTGCCAGAATAAAACTACGACATGTCCGACATTTATTCTGTGCGCTGCCGTGCTGCCACCGGAACTTCGCACCGCCCCCATCATAGTCAATGGGGACAGAGCAGCAGTCCGGGGGCACACAGTCACTAGCGGCAGGACGGATCCGACAGGCTGTTCATCCGACGGAACCGCCTGCCGGAGGTCCGTGCCGCTAGTGTGAAAGTAGCCTAATCAGCTGAAGCCTGTGCAGGTTGCAATATGTGGGATGAACCACCAATATGCTAAAGAATAGAATATGCAAACATCTATCAGACATGGGCAATAATCAAGCCTTTAATCTGTCTGAGGTTTAGAAACACTTTTGCGGCATAGAGCGAGTTTTCAAACCACCTACGGGTGGCAATCTAAGGAAAAAGCTACTATCCAGAGAATGTTATTTGATTTTCATCCTAGCTACTAGATCTCCTAAAGGTATGAATATCAGACAGGGAGTCATGTATTATTATTGATTCCTGGTTGCGATCTATATTACATGCGTTTTTACTTTTGTTTTGCTTCATATAAAAAATTTCATATAGGTGAACTATATTCAAATAATTTCTCATTACCTGGTAATCACTGACTTGCTTGACATTTGCTATCTTTCTGTAGTTATGGTTGCCGTCTTAGGTGGGAATTTTGATTTGTTTAGTTGCCATTTTTTTCAACTTAACTTATTTTGTCATTTGGCATGTCAACTTCAGAGTTAAGCGAATCGAAGCCAAACAAATTGACTTTGATCCGAATTTGAGGAAAAATTTGATTAGCCGCGAATGCGAATTTCCTCATGCTCAATGGTAACAAATCTATTTTTCCTGAAATGGTGGTAAAAATTTTAAAAAATACATACTCACCTCATCCATTTGCGCGTGAAGAGGGTGTCACTGCCATTTTAAATGCAGAAACCACATAAAATCTCAGTGATGATATCACCATGCCCAGCCAGTGTGATGACATAATGTCATCACGTCATCGCATGAGATTTTGCGCAGTGTCTTTAATCTAGATGGCTGTGACGGCCTCTACACAATAAAATGGATAAGGTGAGTATTTTTTTTTTTTCACCCTGATTAACCCCTGAAAGTCCTAAATTGTAGCCTCATATGCCACGATCAGTGATGAACGCAGCATCTGAGGGGCTCAGTGGCAGCGGATTACGCGATCGTCGTTCACCATCATTGCAACCGTTATCATACTAAGGAATGTGATTCGTGACAAAGTAGTTCATCAGGATTCAAATTTCTTTGTGAAATTCAGTGAAGTAGCCGAATTTAAATTTTTTATAACTTCGCTTATCTTTAGTCACCTGCTTGAGAAAGACCAGTCATGGTCGAAACGTTGCTGTGATTACTGCTGGTGTTTGAATAAAACAACCAGATTTTTTTTCACCTAATTGGCAGATTCTTTTACTGTTCGCTCATCTTTAGTCACCTTAAAGACTCTGTACATCTTTGAGGGCAATCTTTTTATTGTTGTGTTGTACTCATTTTGAGCCAAATTTTTTTTTCAATTGGTCTTTATTAAAAGTTTTGAGCCCCTCTCTCTGTACAGCATCTAGATTCTCTAGTAGCAGGCTCTGTATTTTTCCCATCAGGTAACTCAGCTGACCTTATAAACACTCATTATAGCTTAATTCTTATCTTACTGATAAGAATGTGGCTTAAATAAGTGTTTATGACCATTTAGTAATTTAGAAATAAGGTTTATTAGATGATTGGCACAAAGTGAAAGTACAATTCACACAGTTAGACAGTTAACTTTTTGTGACAGAAAATCTCAATATTTTTATTAAAGACCAATTAAAAAAAAAATTTTTAGCCCAAAATGGGAAAGGCAATCATAAAAAAAAAAATCCCCTGAAGGTGTACATAGCCTTTGAGGGTTCATTTAACTGCTATTTATTCAATTAATGACGTATCAACATAATTTGTTACTATTGGCTCATAATATTTTTGAATGTCCATTTTAATCATTTTAATAATGTGTATGTGATTTTTGTGATATGTTTTGATAAAGGAATACTGTAGCCTAAAACGAGTCAACAATATCATGTTTTTTACCCTTCCATCAATAAAGATACCGGTTTTATAATCGTAGCCTTTCTGGATTATATTTCTGTACTTCAGAATTTTTGGTGGGATACAACTATTTACTAAAAGAGACATGTTACGAGTGGTGACAACCTGTCCCCTTTAAGCCTCCTGCTGTTACATTTGCTCTGCCGTGGGGCATTGTGGGAGATGTAGCAGTTGCTCCAGGCAGTGTACAACAGTCGGAGGTGTGAAATAAATCAATCTCACAGTACAATGCACCTGAGTGCACTGCTTAATGGGATCTCACAGAAAACAAACAGTCCTCGGGACTACTGTGGATCTATAAAATCTGGACTATTGGGGGCAATTGGAATATGCAGCACAAACATTGCCTTTCCCGTGCATCAGTTTTGCACAGTTTGACGGTAGGCATCACAAACCACAACACACGCATCTATGAGAAACTACCATAATGTAGTCGCCACCATAGCACCCACGGAGGATGTCCTCCAGCTTTCCTGAACAGCAGATTCTTCTCATTGTGCAGAAAGTACATGAACATTTTATACTGAAGCATATTTGTCATTTAGGTCACTAGAAATAACAGGTGACATCCCTGTAAGAGTGGTCATATTAATTGTCACTAAGCTTTCCCAAACACAGATGCAGTGTATACTATTGAGCAATGTTTAGAAAAATTCAATTCGCCTGCTTCGCCAAATTATACAAAGAAATTGGCTTTGTGACGAATTATGCATTTCTTTGTAAGTAGCAGGTGCAATGACAGGGAATTTTTCTGCCCCCCATAATTGAACCCCTCAGATGCTGCGTTCATCATTGATCGCTGCATCTGACAATAATAGCGAGGGCTTTCAGGGGGTAATCCAGTAAAAAAAATATATAATACTCACCTTATGCATTTGAGCACGAAGAGGCCACAACGGCCATCTTGATTGAAGACATCTTGCGCAATGCGTGATGACATAATCACGCTGGCCAGCGTACTGATGTCATATGTCACTGCACACAAGATTTCGCATGGGATCTTTAATCAAGATGGCTGCAGTGGCCTCTTTGCGTGGGGAGTATGTTTTTTTAGGGGGGGGGGGGTTAACTCCATTTCAAGTAAAATTGATTTGTTACCACAAAGCACGGAGAAATTCGGCTAATTAAATTTTTCCTGAAATTTGGATAGAAGTCCACTTTGGATACTTCAATTCGCTCAACCCTAGCAATCTATTAGACTTTCTAATAACATAACTGGAGAGGTTCATTCAAGCACCTATATGTACTGGGGATTTTTGTGGGATCTGCATGGTCCCTACATCCTGAACAGAGCAGGTTTGGTTAAGATGCCATGAAAATCATCATGGGATGGTGGTGGGTGTCCATAATTGCAGAGGAGCGTTGTTCTGCTGTGCTATATGCTTGAATTTGGACTCCCTTCAGTTCTGTCCCTCCTAAATATGGGTCAAGGAATGTGAGGACCTTATCACTACTAATTTCAAGAGGAGGTCTGCCAGGTTAAAATGTCCTCTAAATCTGCTTGAGATTCTGCTGAGAATTTTGCAGACACAATATCAGATATTCTGTCGATAGTAGACATATATCTATTCTAGTTGAACATATAGGAGAGTATTATAGTAGTTACTGCATATTCTTGTACATTGGGGCAGTATTGTAGTAGTTTTATTCATGCACATATGGGACAGTATTATAGTATTTATATCCTTGTACATAGGGCCAGTATTATAGTAGTTATATTCCTGTACATAGGGGCAGTATTATTGTAGTTATATTCTTGTACATAGGGGTGGTATTATAGTAGGTACATTTTTGTGCATAGGTAGCAGTATTATAGTAGTTGTATTCTTGTATATAGGGGCAGTATCATAGTAGTTATATTTTTGTGCATAGGTAGCAGAATCATAGTAGTTATATTTTTATACATAAGGGCAGTATTATAGTAGATATATTCTTGCACATGGTGCGGTATTAAAGTAGTTAAATTCTTGTACATGGGGCAGTATTATAGTAGTTATATTATTGTACATAGGGGCAGTATTATAGTCGTTATATTATTGTACAGAGGGGGGGTAATATAGTAGTTATATTCTTGCACATGGTGCAGTATTATAGTAGTTTTATTCTTGTACGTGGGGCAGTATTATAGTAGTTATATTTTTATACATAAGGGCAGTATTATAGTAGATATATTCTTGCACATGGTGCGGTATTAAAGTAGTTATATTCTTGTATATGGGGCAGTATTATAGTAGTTATATTATTGTACATAGGGGCAGTATTATAGTCGTTATATTATTGTACAGAGGGGGTGGTAATATAGTAGTTATATTCTTGCACATGGTGCAGTATTATAGTAGTTTTATTCTTGTACGTGGGGCAGTATTATAGTAGTTATATTATTGTACATAGGGGCAGTATTATAGTAGTTATATTATTGTACACAGGAGACAGCATTATAATAGCTATACTTTTGGGAGGCAGCTAAATTCTTGTTTATTTCAATAGATGACAGATATAATTATAGATATAGTAGCTGTACATTGAGGGTCCAGGTTCTTAAAGGGCTTCTGTCACCCCCAAAACCCTTTTTTTTGGGGGGGGGGGGCTTGTTAAAATCGTTATTTAACGACTATTCCCTATATAGGGATCTTACCTTTGTCTGTGTCTTCTTTTTATTAAAAAACAATATTTTAAAATATGCTAATCACTTCACTACCAGCAAGTAGGGCGTCTACTTGCTGGTAGCCGTCGAAAAAAAACGCCCCCTCCTCTTGTTGATTGACAGGGCCAGCAGCGATCTCCTCCTCCGGCTGGCCCTGTCAGCATTTCAAAAATCCCGCGCCTGTCTTCATTCGGCGCAGGCGCTCTGAGAGAAAGAGGCTCGCCTCCTCAGCACTCCCTCAGTGCGCCTGCGCCGATGACGTCACCGAAAGAGAAGACTTGCTGGTAGTGAAGCGATTTGCATATTTTAAAAGATCGTTTTTTTAATGAAAAGAAGCTACAGACAAAGGTAAGAGCCATATATAGGGAATAGTCGTTAAATAATGATTTTAACAAGCCCAACAAAAAAAAAAGGGCTTTGTGCCTTAATACAGGAGTGAACCTCATCCAACAACTCCTAAAGAGGTTCTGCAGCAACTTTTTACAGTTTATACACACTACAATACCTTCCGGTGCCTTCAGTACTTTTTTGTAAAAGAAAAAATTGTTGCCATGAAGCTTCCTTTTCCTTATGAACAAAAAATGTTCTGTGTGAATTACTGCAGAACTTCTTTTAAAAAGGAGAGTCTTTCTGTAAGATGATAAATACATGGATGATTTGCACATAGGGAATGTTGTTATTTACATTCAATTACATGCAATGTATACAGTGAGGATCCGATGCCTATAAAGCAGGACTATAGAAATGCTCTGCAGCACAGAACCTTTAGAACTGAGGATATGGATAGTGAAAAGGTTGACTAGTTCTCCCAATGTCGACCATACATCTCTACAAAGCCATAGACAGCAGCGTGTTCTGTTGTCAGACCCCAGGCTGCATTGTGCGGAGCGCTGACTACATTCATTAATTTATAATGTGCTTACAAAGCCTTGGAAATACCTAGTCAACCTGCGCTTAACCCTTCCCTGCCACACACAGCCACGTTATACAATACATGTAACTACCAGTAAACACGTCGCAAGGCAAGCAACTGTGTAATTATCACATTTGCGGGACAGATTTACATATTCTAGAATTAAACACTTAAAGGGGTTGTCCATTATTTATTAAGTGATGAAGTCAATGGGAGCAAGTGACAATCTCCGTCCACTACAAAGTAGATGAAGCTGTCTGCTTCTGGCGCCAGAACTATTGCCGAACAGCCTATCGGTGGGGGTGCCGATTGTAGTACCCCTGCCAATAAGCTAGTGATGGCCTTTCCTGAGTATAGGTCATCACTTAAAAAAGGTGGACAACCCCTTTAACGTTTGCATACAGTGACAGCAATCAGATTTTGAAAATTAGTTAATAATTGATACACAAATTTATAAAAAAAATCCTGATCTGACATGTTAATTATGCATATTTGGACAAATCCCAGGGGCAGAGGCGTAAGTAAAGGGGGGCAAAGGTGGCAGCTATCCCCTGTCTTTAGCGCCCGAAGTTTCCCAAAGCCTCTGCCACATTAAAAGACGCCAGTATTATGCATGGCACATTGAATGTGGAGGTGTTACAGATTTTGCATTGCATTCAGCATAAATATATTGGTCATTAAATTCTTAGTTTTTGTATTGTTTTATATTCATTTCTATAGAAGTTCTTATAGACGGAAAGAGCAGAATGTGTAAAAGATAAAAAAATAATCCATCCTCCGCCACTGCCAGTGTCAGACTAGGGTACCTAGGCACCACCAGTAAAATTTATTTTGGGGGCCCACCGTACGGATACATTTAAATATAATAAATAATCTACCAAGTTCTTTATATGAACATAAGCTGGTTGAGGTGCTGTACATTGAATATATGTATGTAGTGTACTAAATCTAATGTGTTATGTGCCACTTGTGCAGGGGGTGGGAGACTAGGGACCCACCTTGCTCAGGGGCCCACCGGGGGATTCCCCTGTACCCCTGTGGGCCAGTCCGAGCCTGGCCACTGCCATTCTGATGCCTGGCCACTCCCCACTGCTCTCCATTTTCTGGGCTTGACACACAGGAAATGGCTTGGACTGCCTGCTCAGCCAATCACTGGCCACAGCGCTGAACCGCCTCAGTCAGTGATTGGCTGAGCAGGCAGTCCAAGCCATTTCCTGTGCGTCGAGTACCTGGCCCAGGAAGTGTACAGCAGCAGGGACTGAGCGACGTTGAATCGGCAATGGCAAGAGATTGATGATATGAGTTAGTAGAAATTAGTAATTTTCTTTTATTTTTAACCCAATACTCCCTTAAAAAATAAAGAATGTTTGGATTATGCTTGGATTATGGGAAATGGATGAATCTACCTCCTACCATTTAGAATACTGTATATGTATACATCTGATATATTACTCACAGTCTAGTACAACAGTGTACAGGTGATTTTACATTTAGACCATCCTGTTTTTATTCCCACAGATTTACGCAGGATGACAGCCGGATTTATGGGAATGGCGGTCGCCATCATTCTGTTTGGCTGGATCATAGGAGTGCTGGGCTGCTGCTGGGACAGGGGGCTCATGCAGTATGTTGCTGGTCTGCTCTTCCTAATGGGAGGTACGTGAACTCATCACATGTAATCTAATAAAGCCATAGGTTGGGATGATTTGAGCCTCACGTGGCACCCTTCCTTCACTGCAAGGGCAAGCATTTTGACAATCCATATCTTTCAGTCTAACCACTCCAGTTTAGGGAGGGCGTGGGGGTAACATTTCAGTTTGTGCGTCAGGCAGCTAAAAATCTAGATGCATGTCTCTCCAACCAGTTGCACCTTCTAAATACATCCTGTTTTTCTCAAGACACTACTGGCAGTTCTGGTAGTGGTGCCCACAGTGCCATCTTCATAGAAATGTCCATAAGGTCAACCCCTCGAGACTCCATAAAGGTAGTAAAGCATAATACGTTCTCTATACTAATGCTGTGTCTTCTTTTGATGCTACTCCCTTCTTCACAGTCATAAAAAAAAAGGTTTAGAAAGACCTTTCTTCATGTTGTCTGCAAAATGATTGCCCTTAAAGGGGCTGTCTGCTTTTTTAATATTGATGATGTATCCTCAGGATAGGTCATCAATATCAGATCAGTAGGGGGCCGACTCCCAGCATCCCCTCCAATCAGCTGTTTGAAGAGAAGGCAGTGCTCATACAAGCACTGCCTTCTCTTCTCTTTTTACCTGCTCGCCATTGCAACCACAGCCATGAGCAGGTGTAAATACAACTAAGCTGTCCCATTCACTTCAATGGGATGGCGCCTTCATATACACTTGAACAGGAAGGAGCTGTTCCAACGATGTGAATGGGACAGTAGAGATGTAATTACACCTGCTCACCGCTGCAGTTGCGATGGCAAGAAAGTAAACAATGAAGGGAAACAGCTGATCGGCGGGGGTGCCGGGAGTCAGCCCCCCTCTGATCTGATATTCATGACCTATCCTGAGGTCATCAATATAAAAAAAAGCAGGCAAACCCTTTAAGACAAGAAAGGGCTCAAGCAAATTGCTAAACTTGTCTCATAGGAGCTAGAGCAGAAACATAAAAAAGCAGGATTCCACCAGCACAAGATACCGATATAGGAGATCATTTATTAAAACAATAAAATATATAAAATCACGTATAACGCGTTTCTGAGGTGGGCTGCCTCCTTCCTCAGATACAATGTAACTACTGACATGGATCACATTTATAGCCAAGCAAGTCAAAGTCAAAACAAAAACATAAAACAGAATCCACAAAAAGGTAAACCGTTGTAGTATGTAACAAACAGAACATCAACCTCAAAAGAGGTGTGGTGTTTGCAAATTTGCATAAAACCTTTTCCCCAGTTCTTTCTGGGTGGGAATAGGGCTTTAAATTTTTCACGATCTGAGATTTAAATGTCGGGAAGCAGATGTTATTCTCCTAAAAGTTACCCTAATGAGATTGTTAACACAAATTAACCCCTACCTTCTCCCTAAAGACAACATAAGGCTAAGTACATGTACCAAATGCTGCTCTCTGCAGACAGGGAAGAGGACACCAAACAAGGAAAAGTGTTCAACCTCACCTCATAGATCGTCTACACCAATTTTACCATTTAATTGCAGGAGATTTTAAGTTGGTGTTTTAAATATCGTAGAGCAGAGATCACTATAAAGATATATTAAGACATTAATTAAATTACAAAAACAAGATGGTGTCTAAATTTGGAGATTTCAGTTTTCGAAGAATGAAAGAATTCACCTGAAAATAATGCAGACAACTTCCTCTGAATGTGCCCTATTAAAGCATATGAAGTCATAGAGGGTGTCCCACACTCAGGACTCCCCTCCATGAGACAAAGCAGAGGGCCACTGACAATCCTTCTGCAGTGGCCCCAGGAATAACTGGTGAAAGTTACATTGCTTGGTGCCAAATATAATGTAACCATAAAATATATGATCGTTATTTGCTTTTATATTAGTATTAAGACTACAGGCAGAATGCTGCCTTCAGAAAATGTGTTGCAGTTGACCCTTTCTAATACTTTCCATTTAATGTCTTCCTACAGGCACGTTCTGTATAATTTCACTGTGCACTTGCGTAGCGGGGATCAACTTTGAGCTCTCTCGTTACCCTCGATTCCTGTACGGGCTACCTGATGACATCAGCCATGGTTATGGATGGTCCATGTTCTGTGCCTGGGGGGGCTTGGGCCTAACGTTAATTTCAGGCTTCTTCTGCACCTTAGCACCTTCAGTACAGCCCGTCCTGAGGACCAACTGCCCCAAAACACGTCCCGAGAATGGAACAGTGTGCTAAAAACCCTCTGCAGTGCACAAGTGAGAAAGAGAGAGATGGGCCATTCTACCTTATACTAATGCCTGGACTACAAATATCTTGTCACCCATTTCATTCATTGCAAGGTGGCCATTTGGATGCCACTAAAGGGTGATTCTGACAATGGTAACTTTAGCTCCTCATGATGGTAGAGTCCATGTCAAGGACTATGTATATATCTAATTCACCAACGCTTTTGTTTTCTTGGACCATATACTAGATAACATGGGGAATTTTTATCATGAACACCATCCTTGTTTTATCACAATGTTTTCTTCAACATCTACATGTTATTATTAGGCCAATCAAGAGGAACGTTGACCCTCTTTGGGGCCTAATATGGAAAAAACACACATCCCCCAACCACCGTCTCGGAACCCTGAAGAAGAATTTCCCAAAAAATTTATTTTTAAATTTGACAAAAATTAAAAAATAAATAGAAGAAACTACTACCCACATATAATCTCCTCACGTCAAGTAAAAACGAACCAGTAAATTAAAGTCACAACTTTTTCTTTTCCATTAACAATGACAGTGAAGTCTGTGAACATGTGGCAAAAAAAAATAAAAAATGAAGCATAAGCTGATTCCTGTTTGCTCAGTTGTGGAGTCTCTGCTGCCTTAGCACGTGCCTGGTCTATAGGATGGACTCAAACCAGTGGCAGAAGCACAAGGCCTAATGGAAAAGACTTTTCTCTCTGTGCCAGTCCTTTATGCGTCATTAAGACTTTGGGGGTCTTTTTCATTCTCTTTTTAGGAGTTAAAAGAGTCCAGTTCCGTTATTACGTTGAGTTCTCCATGGATATGGCTTGGACTATGTAAGGGGATTGAGAAGTGTTTATCATGCTGGGGTAACAGGTCGTGGGGCTTATTAGCAGTGATGGATGTAATATTACTGATTTGAACACTAGAGTTATATGGCACTCAAACTTGCCCTAAAATATTCAATATAAGTAACTGTTTACCTGTACATTTACTTTTCTACAATGTTGGCTCAAAAGTTTATCTTTTGTTTGATGTCAGATGTCATACCTTCCATCTAAGGAGCACTTTAAACAAGTGGAAAGTATGCAGGACCTTTCCCCCCCAGTATTCTGCACCTGAAACACTGCAGCTTTTTGTGTGGCATCTCGAAAAAAAAAAATTCTGTATGAAAGGAATATTTAGGTGTAAGCATTTTCTTTGTAGCAATAATGGTTGACTATTCTGTTGAGTAAGTCTACTTTCACACTCGCGTTTTGGTTTTCCGTTTGTGAGATCCGTTCAGGGCTCTCACAAATGGTCCAAATCAGATCAGTTTGCATTCTAATGCATTCTGAATGGAAAAAGGATCCGCTCAGAATGCATCAGTTTGCATCAGTTCAGTCTCCATTCCGCTTTGGAGACGGACACCAAAACGCTGCTTGCAGCATTTTGGTGTCCATCTGATGAAACTGGGCCAAACAGATCCGTCCTGGCCCACAATGTAAGTCAACTGGGATGGATTCGTTTTCACTGACATAATCTGGCACAATAGAAAACGGATCCGTCCTCCATTGACTTTCAGTGGTGTTCAAGACCGTCTTGGCTATGTTAAAGATAATACAAACGGATCCGTTCTGAACGGATGCAGACGGTTGTATTATCTTAACGGATTCGTCCATGACGGATACGCACAAAACACGAGTGTGAAAGTAGCCTTACACCATTGTTTCAACAAAGTGGCAAAATGAAAAAGAAACAAACAACCTTGAGTCTTTAGCAGTACCTGGACCATGGGCACCCAGTGTACAAATGTTTTTATTTACAGAGCTCTTAAAGGGGTTGTCGACATTTTATTTTATTAATGCAAACTGCCTGGCACTGATTAAATAATAAAATCACTGCCACTCACCTTTGGTACTACTGCCCTTCCTCTCCCCTGACTGCAGCCAGTGACATATTGCTGTAGTGAAGAGGACAGACCTCCATTCTAGCCAATCACCAGCCTATGTAGTGTATGGCAGTGTCTTATTTATCATCAGGGCCTAGGCAGTTTGCATTAATAATATAAAAAAAAATAATAATAATAAAAAAAACATGGACAACCCTTTCACTGGAGTGTAATTCCACCCACACCAAGCTACTCAACACCAGTATATGAGAATAAGAGAAGTTAGCCACCTTGAATTATAGTATAATATACAATCTAAACATTATTCATGTATGTTAAAGTGGTTTCCAAAGTTTTGATATTGATGGTGTATCCTCAGGATAGGGCTTTAATATCAGATTGGTTGGAGTCTGTTTCCCGCGAACCCCCGTCAATCAACTCTTTGAAGAGGCAGCAGCACTCCAGTGAGTGCTGCGGCCTCCGTCATGCTCATTGCCTACATGTCCTAGGTGCAGCTCAGTACCATTCAAGTGAATAAGGCTGAGCTGCAATACTAAGCACAACTACTATACAAAATAGAGCTCTGTGCTTGGTGAGCTGCCAGAAATCAGGTTGCTAGGAGCAGGACCCCCACCAATCGGATATTAATGACTTATCCTGAGAATAGATCATCAATATTAAACAATTAAAGGGGAGAACCCCTTTAAACATCTGTTGGACACTGGTGGATCTTAGATGAAACAGTTCAAATTTTCAAAAATATTAATCATCTATAAACCTTACTCACATGAAAGGAGTATATTAATTCTGTTGGACTTGAGAACCTGGAAGTTGGATTTTCATTTCCAAATAATTTTCAGTCTACAGCAGCACAAGAAAAACAACACCAGTACATCAAGAGAGTTTACAAATGTATTTAAGAGATAGAAATTATCACCAGCAGGAAGTAAATTGGGAAGAAAATGTCTACCTGTTGTCCCTTTTTAGGAACAAGGGCCTTCACCTTTTCAAAATAGCACACAGGTAAGGCATGATTCACACTAGTTTCATGGCTTCCATTTCCATTGCTGGATCATTGATGGATCAGATTGGTTGCCTGTGGACTCCCTTCATTTATAATTGGGTCCGTCAGGGTTCCATTAAGGTTCAGCTATTTTTGATGGCAAGAAAATTCACAGAAACCCAAATAGAACAAACGATGGAGGCCTTGAACACTTCTGTGAAGAAAGCTTAGAGCAGTTATACATTTCTGCCATCTATCTGTGGTACAAAGAAGAATCTGCCCATTATTCCAGGATCCTATCTGAGATTTCACTTATAATATAGTGTACATATATAATATAATCCTTTCATATTAATATTCCCAACACTTCCATAATGGTTGAGATTTCAACACAAAGCTGCAGTGTTAATGGTAAGTGGGAAGGGTACCGCAGTGGGTACGGTTGTTTGTCATGCTGTCCTTGAATGTACTTATATTGTAGCAAGACTTAAATGGCCTACATACACATCTGATTAATTATCTCCAAATGTAATAAAGATCACTTATAAACTCAGTAACATTTCAAGTTTCCAGAGAATGATGCACACAGGTCCATTCCACTGCAGTAATACAGTCTCCCAGGAAGATTAGTCGTAGATAGTAAATCTTGTGCGAGAACTGGAAAGAACCTTAAAAACATTTAAGGTGGACCCAATGGAGCTTGTTATTTATATCAAAATGTAATCAGCAACAAACGCTCTTAAATCTTTTCTATCACTAATTACTTATCTGAGACCTCAAGTCCGTAAATAACATGCATACAATTAGTGTTGGTGGAATCACATCTTAACAGACCAGCAACACAACCAGACAATTAACTTGAAGGGTCCTATAATTAAAAGAATACACAGACTACAGTATTTTAACATCTTAAAGTGTAATCTAAAAAATTGTAAATATGGACAAAACTGGTGGAAAAGGGGCCCCAGCTCAGGCTAGCATATACCCTTCCCAATGACTGGATGAATATTAAAAGGACACCTGTCTCCATAGGCACAACATCATTTGCAAATAAGATTTTTTTTAAAGTGGGTTAGGCCACCCACATGCCAGGTACTTCTCTTCTAGGAGAGAGGGGTTGTAGTGGTATCAACAAGTACCAGGAAAATGGCCATTTTTATTGCTGCTATGA